>NW_026542602.1:5439865-5990238 GCF_028750875.1 Macrosteles quadrilineatus
CAAGACATCCCTCTAAATATTAAGACATCCCTCCAAATAACAAGACAACCCTCTAAAAAACAAGACATCCCTCTAAATAACAAGACATCCCTCTAAATAACAAGACATCCCTCTAAATATTAAGACATCCTTCCAAAAAACAAGACATCCCTCTAAATATTAAGACATCCCTCTAAATAACAAGACATTCCTCTAAATATTAAGACATCCCTTTAAATAACAAGACATCTCTCTAAATAACAAGACATCCCTCTAAATAACAAGACATCCCACTAAATAACAAGACATCCCTCTAAATATTAACACATCCTTCCATTTTATAAGAACAAGATAAAATCTAGTGTATTAAATTTATTCTCCATTTCAATCACAACTCAAATTAGTATTGTTATTTACAAAATTAACAATCAGAACAAAACAAAAGTCTTTAACATCTGGAATTCAACCAACATTATAAAATCAAATGCTGCTTCTTGTACAATTAATATAAACATATATTACACTCGCCAACACTTAAAATTTGCTTGGCTCATAATACTTTAAAACTTTAAAATTTCTTCTGACTCTTTGGCTTCCCAACTTTATAGATCCAATATCTCCGGCTTGTGCACAGTCCTATATGATCTCCTTAAAAACTGTAGATGGACTGTATTGCACACCCCGTGGTTTCCCAACATCAGACTTCAATCTAGGCAAATAAGGTGAAGCATCATGTCTTGATATTGATGGTGATGTAGACTCCTGAAAAATAGGCAAATCTCTATTGAATTCTTGTTGATGTGCCTCGATAGTCCTTCTTCCAACTTCCTCTTTCCGCACGATGATTTCGTCCTCCTCTACCTCAGTTGGCCTAAGATGGTCTGCATGGCAAACTCTTGTTTTGCCAAGAACACTAACCAAATAAGTAACTGGACTTTTACACTTTTGTTTTGTTCTGATTGTTAATTTTGTAAATAACAATAATAATTTGAGTTGTGATTGAAATGGAGAATACATTTAATACACTAGATTTTATCTTGTTCTTATAAAATGGAAGAATGTGTTAATATTTAGAGGGATGTCTTGTTATTTAGAGGGATGTCTTGTTATTTAGAGAGATGTCTTCTTATTTGGAGGGAAGTCTTGTTATTTGGAGGAATGTCTTGTTATTTAGAGGGATATCTTGTTATTTGGAGGGATGTCTTGTTATTTAGAGGGATGTCTTGCTATTTAGAGGGATGTCTTTTTATTTGGAGGGTTGTCTTGTAATTTAGATGGGATGTCTTGTTATTTAGAGGGATGTCTTAATATTTAGCGGAATGTCTTGTTTATTAGAGGGATGTCTTGCTATTTAGAGGGATGTCTTTTTATTTGGAGGGATGTCTTGTTATTTAGAGGGATGTCTTGATATTTAGAGGAATGTCTTGTTATTTAAAAGGGATGTCTTGTTATTTAGAGGGATGTCTTGTTATTTAGTGGGATGTCTTGTTATTTAGAGGGATGTCTTGTTATTTAGAGAGATGTCTTGTTATTTAGAGGGATGTCTTAATATTTAGAGGGATGTCTTGTTATTTGGAGGGATGTCTTAATATTTAGAGGGATGTCTTGTTATTTAGAGGGATGTCTTGTTATTTAGAGGGATGTCTTGTTTTTTAAAGGGTTGTCTTGTTATTTGGAGGGATGTCTTAATATTTAGAGGGATGTCTTAATATTTAGCGGAATGTCTAGTTTATTAAAGGGATGTCTTGTTATTTAGAGGGATGTCTTGTTATTTAGAGGGATGTCTTGTTATTTGGAGGGATGTCTTGTTTTTTAGAGGGTTGTCTTGTAATTTAGATGGGATGTCTTGTTATTTAGAGGGATAAATAACAATAATATTTTGAGTTGTGATTTTATTTGGAGGGATGTCTTGTTATTTAGAGGGATGTCTTGTTATTTAGAGGAATGTCTTGTTACTTAAAAGGGATGTCTTGTTATTTAGAGGGATGTCTTGTTATTTAGTGGGATGTCTTGTTATTTAGAGGGATGTCTTGTTATTTAGAGAGATGTCTTTTTATTTAAAGGGATGTCTTAATATTTAGAGGGATGTCTTGTTATTTAGAGGGATGTCTTAATATTTAGAGGGATGTCTTGTTATTTGGAGGGATGTCTTAATATTTAGAGGGATGTCTTGTTATTTAGAGGGATGTCTTGTTATTTAGAGGGATGTCTTGTTTTTTGAAGGGTGTTCTTGTTATTTGGAGGGATGTCTTAATATTTAGAGGGATGTCTTGGTATTTGGAGGGATGTCTTGTTATTTAGAGGGATGTCTTAATATTTAGTGGAATGTCTAGTTTGTTAGAGGGATGTCTTGTTATTTAGAGGGATGTCTTGTTATTTAGAGGGATGTCTTGTTTTTTCGAGGGTTGTGTTGTTATTTGGAGGGATGTCTTAATATTTAGCGGAATGTCTTGTTTATTAGAGGGATGTCTTGTTATTTAGAGGGATGTCTTGTTATTTAGAGAGATGTCTTGTTATTTAAAGGGATGTCTTAATATTTAGAGGGATGTCTTGTTATTTAGAGGGATGTCTTAATATTTAGAGGGATGTCTTGTTATTTGGAGGGATGTCTTAATATTTAGAGGGATGTCTTGTTATATAGATAGATGTCTTGTTATTTAGAGGGATGTCTTGTTTTTTAGAGGGTTATTTTGTTACTTGGAGGGATGTCTTGTTATTTAGAGGGATGTCTTGGTATTTGGAGGGATGTCTTGTTATTTAGAGGGATGTCTTGATATTTAGAGGGATGTCTTGTTTTTTAGAGATATGTCTTGTTATTTAGAGGGATTTTTTGTTTTTTAGAGGGTTGTCTTGTTATTTGGAGGGATGTCTTGTTATTTAGATTGATGTCTTAATATTTAGAGGGATGTCTTGTTTTTTTAAGGGATGTCTTGTTATTTAGAGGGATGTTTTGTTATTTAGAGGGATGTCTTGTTATTTAGAGGGATGTCTTGTTATTTAGAGGGATGTCTTGTTATTTAGAGGGATGTCTTGTTTTTTTAAGGGTTGTCTTGTTATTTGGAGGGATGTCTTAATATTTAGAGGGATGTCTTGGTATTTAGAGGGATGTCTTGTTATTTAGAGGGATGTCTTAATATTTAGCGGAATGTCTAGTTTATTAGAAGGATGTCTTGTTATTTAGAGGGATGTCTTGTTATTTAGAGGGATGTCTTGTTTTTTAGAGGGTTGTCTTGTTATTTGGAGGGATGTCTTGTTTTTTAGAGGGTTGTCTTGTTATTTGGAGGGATGCTTGTTATTAAGAGGGATGTCTTGTTATTTAGAGGGATGTCATGTTATTTAGAGGGATGTCTTGTTATTTAGAGGGATGTCTTCATATTTGGAGGGATGTCTTGTTATTTAGAGGGATGTCTTGTTATTTGGACGGATGCTTGTTATTAAGAGGGATGTCTTATAATTTAGAGGGATGTCTTGTTATTTGGAGGTATGTTTTGTTATTTAGATTGATGTCTTGTTATTTAGAGGGATGTCTTGGTATTTGGAGGGATGTCTCGTTATTTAGAGGGATGTCTTTTTATTTAGAGGGATGTCTTGTTATTTAGAGGGATGTCTTGTTATTTAGAGGGATGTCTTGTTATTTAGAGGGATGTCTTGTTATTTGAAGGGATGTCTTAATATTTAGAGGGTTGTCTTGCTATTTTGAGGGATGTCTTGTTATTTGGAGGGATGTCTTAATATTTATAGGGATGTCTTGTTATTTAGAGGGATGTCTTGTTATTTAGAGGGATGTCTTGTTATTTGGAGGGATGTCTCGTTATTTAGAGGGATGTAAGAATAAGAATAAGAATAAGAATATATTTATTTCCAAAATTACAAATTACAAAAATTACAATCGTGGCTGTAAAGCAAAGTACAAAGGAAAAAAAATCCCCACAAAGACTGTACATCTGCGTGTGGGGAGAGTCTTCTCCGTCGCCACCACTTCACAGACAAGATAACAAAATAAGCAAATAATTATTTAAATAAAAAGAAGTATTTTTTTGCCATATTGTTGGCAAAAAAAGACTGAACTTGAACAATATTCGAAGTACTTGAATGAGGGTGCCAGTACTGAAGTAGTTTGGTATTTAGCCTAATTTAGTCTTAGAACCGTCATCGACTTTCATTATGCCCTGTACTGGGATCTGATGAGCTCTTCGGCAGCATCATCGCTCAGACAGAGAAGCCAGCGCCCAATCTTTCTGCTGAAAACCGTGACACTGTCTCCCTCCCATTCTCTTATCTGTATGGGGAGATTAGTGCGTATAATGTGGGCTAGATAGTGAGGGGTAAGAAGCTGTGCTTTATTGTTCAATTTGGGAACGTAGATGCCTATGTGTGTTCTAGATCTAGTGTCATAAGAATGTAGCGAATCGGAGAAAATTTTGCTTTTGTTATTTTTTGAAAAGGTTATAACTGTTTTTAGGAATAGTTTCCTGATGTTAAGGACTGGAAAATTTTGAAAAAGTAGGTAGGTGGGGTATCTTTGGTCTTTTTTTAGTATGTGTTTGATTATGGTTTCTGGGTAACAGCAAGAGGAGCCAAGACAGAGGCAGACGCAGCCCCCCACGCAAGTATCCCGTACTGTAACAGTGACTGGACATACGCAAAGTATACACACCTGCAATGGTCCACAGACAGCACACAACCAAGCTGTGAAAAAGCGAAGATCATTTTTCTTAATCTGTTGTTGACGTAATCAACATGTGGAGCCCAGCTAAGTTTGTAGTCAATTATGACCCCAAGGTATTTGTAATTTTCGACTTGCTCAATGATTTCACAATGGCACGGCGCTGTCCATGGACCCCCGCAGCCATGCAACCTGTGTACTCTATGGCCCGGACCACTGTCGCATCTAAAGTAAATGGGCATACATTTGGTCTTGGACACATTTAAGGATAGTATGTTGTGGTCAAACCATAGTTTGAGCTTGCCCAAGTCGGAGGACGCCCTGTCATATACGGCGTCCCAATTTGGCCCGGAGGAGACTAGAGCCGTATCGTCAGCAAATAGGAACACCTTACCTTTAATTGACAGATTTGAGATATTGTTAATATATATTAAAAATAAAAGAGGGCCAAGCGTGCTTCCTTGGACGACTCCATAGTTAATGTCTGTGTTGTCACCGTTGACTCCACGTATTGCTACAAACTGTTTTCGACTGTAAAAATAGTTTTCAAACCAAGTTAAGGAAGTATCTTTGACACCTAGTAAGTTTAGCTTTCTGAGTAATAAATTCCTATCGATAGAACCAAACACTTTAGCAAGATCCAGGAATGTTATCATAACTTTATTTTTTTTACTGATTTCTTGGGTAATAAATGTTGTGAGATCAAAGAGTGCATCCGATGTGTTTAATCCTTTTTGGAAGCCGTATTGATTTTCATCCCTCTAAAGAACAAGACATCCCTCTAAATATTAAGACATCCCTCTAAATAACAAGACATCCCTCTAAATATTAAGACATCCTTCCAAATAACAAGACATCCCTCTAAATATTAAGACATCCCTCTAAATAACAAGACATCCCTCTAAATATTAAGACATCCCTTTAAATAACAAGACATCTCTCTAAATAACAAGACATCCCTCTAAATAACAAGACATCCCACTAAATAACAAGACATCCCTCTAAATAACAAGACATCCCTTTTAAATAACAAGACATTCCTCTAAATAACAAGACATCCCTCTAAATAACAAGACATCCCTCCAAATAAAAAGACATCCCTCTAAATAGCAAGACATCCCTCTAATAAACAAGACATTCCGCTAAATATTAAGACATCCCTCTAAATAACAAGACATCCCTCCAAATAAAAAGACATCCCTCTTAATAGCAAGATATCCCTCTAATAAACAAGATATTCCGCTAAATATTAAGACATCCCTGTAAATAACAAGACATCCCTCTAAATAACAAGACATCCCTCTAAATATTAAGACATCCCTCTAAATATTAAGACATCCCTCTAAATAACAAGACAACCCTCTAAATATTAAGACATCCCTTTAAATAACAAGACATCTCTCTAAATAACAAGACATCCCTGTAAATAACAAGACATCCCATCTAAATTACAAGACAACCCTCTAAAAAACAAGACATCCCTCCAAATAACAAGACAACCCTCTAAAAAACAAGACATCCCTCTAAATAACAAGACATCCCTCTAAAGAACAAGACATCCCTCTAATAAACTAGACATTCCGCTAAATATTAAGACATCCCTCTAAATAACAAGACATCCCTCCAAATACCAAGACATCCCTCTAAATATTAAGACATCCCTCCAAATAACAAGACAACCCTTCAAAAAACAAGACATCCCTCTAAACAACAAGACATTTCTCTAAATTTCAAGACATCTCTCTAAATATTAAGACATCCCTCCAAATAACAAGACATCCCTCTAAATATTAAGACATCCCTCTAAATAACAAGACATCCCTCTAAATAACAAAACATCCCTCTAAATAACAAGACATCTCTCTAAATAACAAGACATCCCTCTAAATAACAAGACATCCCTCTAAAGAACAAGACATCCCTCTAATAAACTAGACATTCCGCTAAATATTAAGACATCCCTCTAAATAACAAGACATCCCTCCAAATACCAAGACATCCCTCTAAATATTAAGACATCCCACCAAATAACAAGACAACCCTTCAAAAAACAAGACATCCCTCTAAATAACAAGACATCCCTCTAAATATTAAGACATCCCTCTAAATATTAAGACATCCCTCTAAATAACAAGACATCCCTCTAAATATTAAGACATCCCTTTAAATAACAAGACATCTCTCTAAATAACAAGACATCCCTGTAAATAACAAGACATCCCATCTAAATTACAAGACAACCCTCTAAAAAACAAGACATCCCTCCAAATAACAAGACAACCCTCTAAAAAACAAGACATCCCTCTAAATAACAAGACATCCCTCTAAAGAACAAGACATCCCTCTAATAAACTAGACATTCCGCTAAATATTAAGACATCCCTCTAAATAACAAGACATCCCTCCAAATACCAAGACATCCCTCTAAATATTAAGACATCCCTCCAAATAACAAGACAACCCTTCAAAAAACAAGACATCCCTCTAAATAACAAGACATCCCTCTAAATAACAAGACATCCCTCTAAATATTAAGACATCCCTCCAAATAACAAGACATCCCTCTAAATATTAAGACATCCCTCTAAATAACAAGACATCCCTCTAAATATTAAGACATCCCTTTAAATAACAAGACATCTCTCTAAATAACAAGACATCCCTCTAAATAACAAGACATCCCACTAAATAACAAGACATCCCTCTAAATAGCAAGACATCCCTTTTAAATAAGAAGACATTCCT
This sequence comes from Macrosteles quadrilineatus, assembly GCF_028750875.1. Taxonomy (NCBI): domain Eukaryota; kingdom Metazoa; phylum Arthropoda; class Insecta; order Hemiptera; family Cicadellidae; genus Macrosteles; species Macrosteles quadrilineatus. Next base: position 5,447,256 of record NW_026542602.1, read on the forward strand.
CTAAATAACAAGACATCCCTCTAAATAACAAGACATCCCTCCAAATAAAATCACAACTCAAATTATTATTGTTATTTATCCCTCTAAATAACAAGACATCCCATCTAAATTACAAGACAACCCTCTAAAAAACAAGACATCCCTCCAAATAACAAGACAACCCTCTAAAAAACAATACATCCCTCTAAATAACAAGACATCCCTCTAAATAACAAGACATTTCTCTAATAAACTAGACATTCCGCTAAATATTAAGACATCCCTCTAAATATTAAGACATCCCTCCAAATACCAAGACAACCCTTTAAAAAACAAGACATCCCTCCAAATAACAAGACAACCCTCTAAAAAACAAGACATCCCTCTAAATAACAAGACATCCCTCTAAATAACAAGACATCCCTCCAAATACCAAGACATCCCTCTAAATATTAAGACATCCCTCCAAATAACAAGACAACCCTTCAAAAAACAAGACATCCCTCTAAATAACAAGACATCCCTCTAAATAACAAGACATCCCTCTAAATATTAAGACATCCCTCCAAATAACAAGACATCCCTCTAAATATTAAGACATCCCTCTAAATAACAAGACATCCCTCTAAATATTAAGACATCCCTTTAAATAACAAGACATCTCTCTAAATAACAAGACATCCCTCTAAATAACAAGACAACCCTCTAAATATTAAGACATCCCTTTAAATAACAAGACATCTCTCTAAATAACAAGACATCCCTGTAAATAACAAGACATCCCATCTAAATTACAAGACAACCCTCTAAAAAACAAGACATCCCTCTAAATATTAAGACATCCATTTAAATAACAAGACATCTCTCTAAATAACAAGACATCCCTCTAAATAACAAGACATCCCTCTAAAGAACAAGACATCCCTCTAATAAACTAGACATTCCGCTAAATATTAAGACATCCCTCTAAATAACAAGACATCCCTCCAAATACCAAGACATCCCTCTAAATATTAAGACATCCCTCCAAATAACAAGACAACCCTTCAAAAAACAAGACATCCCTCTAAATAACAAGACATCCCTCTAAATATTAAGACATCCCTCTAAATATTAAGACATCCCTCTAAATAACAAGACATCCCTCTAAATATTAAGACATCCCTTTAAATAACAAGACATCTCTCTAAATAACAAGACATCCCTGTAAATAACAAGACATCCCATCTAAATTACAAGACAACCCTCTAAAAAACAAGACATCCCTCCAAATAACAAGACAACCCTCTAAAAAACAAGACATCCCTCTAAATAACAAGACATCCCTCTAAAGAACAAGACATCCCTCTAATAAACTAGACATTCCGCTAAATATTAAGACATCCCTCTAAATAACAAGACATCCCTCCAAATACCAAGACATCCCTCTAAATATTAAGACATCCCTCCAAATAACAAGACAACCCTTCAAAAAACAAGACATCCCTCTAAATAACAAGACATCCCTCTAAATAACAAGACATCCCTCTAAAAATTAAGACATCCCTCCAAATAACAAGACATCCCTCTAAATATTAAGACATCCCTCTAAATAACAAGACATCCCTCTAAATATTAAGACATCCCTTTAAATAACAAGACATCTCTCTAAATAACAAGACAACCCTCTAAATAACAAGACATCCCACTAAATAACAAGACATCCCTCTAAATAGCAAGACATCCCTTTTAAATAACAAGACATTCCTCTAAATAACAAGACATCCCTCTAAATAACAAGACATCCCTCCAAATAAAATCACAACTCAAATTATTATTGTTATTTATCCCTCTAAATAACAAGACATCCCATCTAAATTACAAGACAACCCTCTAAAAAACAAGACATCCCTCCAAATAACAAGACAACCCTCTAAAAAACAATACATCCCTCTAAATAACAAGACATCCCTCTAAATAACAAGACATTTCTCTAATAAACTAGACATTCCGCTAAATATTAAGACATCCCTCTAAATATTAAGACATCCCTCCAAATACCAAGACAACCCTTTAAAAAACAAGACATCCCTCCAAATAACAAGACAACCCTCTAAAAAACAAGACATCCCTCTAAATAACAAGACATCCCTCTAAAGAACAAGACATCCCTCTAATAAACTAGACATTCCGCTAAATATTAAGACATCCCTCTAAATAACAAGACATCCCTCCAAATACCAAGACATCCCTCTAAATATTAAGACATCCCTCCAAATAACAAGACAACCCTTCAAAAAACAAGACATCCCTCTAAATAACAAGACATCCCTCTAAATAACAAGACATCCCTCTAAATATTAAGACATCCCTCCAAATAACAAGACATCCCTCTAAATATTAAGACATCCCTCTAAATAACAAGACATCCCTCTAAATATTAAGACATCCCTTTAAATAACAAGACATCTCTCTAAATAACAAGACATCCCTCTAAATAACAAGACATCCCACTAAATAACAAGACATCCCTCTAAATAGCAAGACATCCCTTTTAAATAACAAGACATTCCTCTAAATAACAAGACATCTCTCTAAATAACAAGACATCCCTCCAAATAAAATCACAACTCAAATTATTATTGTTATTTATCCCTCTAAATAACAAGACATCCCATCTAAATTACAAGACAACCCTCTAAAAACAAGTCATCCCTCCAAATAACAAGACAACCCTCTAAAAAACAAGATATCCCTCTAAATAACAAGACATCTCTCTAAATAACAAGACATCCCTCTAATAAACTAGACATTCCGCTAAATATTATGACATCCCTCTAAATATTAAGACATCCCTCCAAATACCAAGACAACCCTTTAAAAAACAAGACATCCCTCTAAATAACAAGACATCCCTCTAAATAACAAGACATCCCTCTAAATATTAAGACATCCCTCCAAATAGCAAGACATCCCTCTAAAAAACAAGACATCCCTCTAAATAACAAGACATCCCTCTAAATAACAAGACATCCCTCTAATAAACTAGACATTCCGCTAAATATTAAGACATCCCTCTAAATAACAAGACATCCCTCCAAATACCAAGACATCCCTCTAAATATTAAGACATCCCTCCAAATAACAAGACAACCCTTCAAAAAACAAGACATCCCTCTAAATAACAAGACATCCCTCTAAATAACAAGACATCCCTCTAAATATTAAGACATCCCTCCAAATAACAAGACATCCCTCTAAATATTAAGACATCCCTCTAAATAACAAGACATCCCTCTAAATATTAAGACCAAATGTCTGCCCATTTACTTTAGATGCGACAGTGGTCCGGGCCATAGAGTACACAGGTTGCATGGCTGCGGGGGTCCATGGACAGCGCCGTGCTATTGTGAAATCATTGAGCAAGTCGAAAATTACAAATACCTTGGGGTCATAATTGACTACAAACTTAGCTGGGCTCCACATGTTGATTACGTCAACAACAGATTAAGAAAAATGATCTTCGCTTTTACACAGCTTGGTTGTGTGCTGTCTGTGGACCATTGCAGGTGTGTATACTTTGCGTATGTCCAGTCACTGTTACAGTACGGGATACTTATTTATTTGTCTTGTTATTTGGAGAGATGTCTTAATATTTAGAGGGATGTCTTGGTATTTGGAGGGATGTCTTGTTATTTAGAGGGATGTCTTGTTATTTAGAGAGATGTCTTGTTATTTAAAGGGATGTCTTAATATTTAGAGGGATGTCTTGTTATTTAGAGGGATGTCTTAATATTTAGAGGGATGTCTTAATATTTAGAGGGATGTCTTGTTATTTAGAGGGATGTCTTGTTTTTTGAAGGGTTGTCTTGTTATTTGGAGGGATGTCTTAATATTTAGAGGGATGTCTTAGTATTTGGAGGGATGTCTTGTTATTTAGAGGGATGTCTTAATATTTAGCGGAATGTCTAGTTTATTAAAGGGATGTCTTGTTCTTTAGAGGGATGTCTTGTTATTTAGAGGGATGTCTTGTTTTTTAGAGGGTTGTCTTGTTATTTGGAGGGATGTCTTGTTTTTTAGAGGGTTGTCTTGTAATTTAGATGGGATGTCTTGTTATTTACAGGGATGTCTTAATATTTAGCGGAATGTCTTGTTTATTAGAGGGATGTCTTGCTATTTAGAGGGATGTCTTTTTATTTGGAGGGATGTCTTGTTATTTAGAGGGATGTCTTGTTATTTAGAGGAATGTCTTGTTATTTAAAAAGGATGTCTTGTTATTTAGAGGGATATCTTGTTATTTAGTGGGATGTCTTAATATTTAGAGGGATGTCTTGTTATTTGGAGGGATGTCTTAATATTTAGAGGGATGTCTTGTTATTTAGAGGGATGTCTTAATATTTAGAGGGATGTCTTGTTCTTTAGAGGGATGTCTTGTTATTTAGAGGGATGTCTTGTTTTTTAGAGGGTTGTCTTGTTATTTGGAGGGATGTCTTGTTTTTTAGAGGGTTGTCTTGTAATTTAGATGGGATGTCTTGTTATTTACAGGGATGTCTTAATATTTAGCGGAATGTCTTGTTTATTAGAGGGATGTCTTGCTATTTAGAGGGATGTCTTTTTATTTGGAGGGATGTCTTGTTATTTAGAGGGATGTCTTGTTATTTAGAGGAATGTCTTGTTATTTAAAAGGGATGTCTTGTTATTTAGAGGGATGTCTTGTTATTTAGTGGGATGTCTTGTTATTTAGAGGGATGTCTTGTTATTTAGAGAGATGTCTTGTTATTTAAAGGGATGTCTTAATATTTAGAGGGATGTCTTGTTATTTAGAGGGATGTCTTAATATTTAGAGGGATGTCTTGTTATTTAGAGGGATGTCTTGTTATTTAGAGGGATGTCTTGTTTTTTAAAGGGTTGTCTTGTTATTTGGAGGGATGTCTTAATATTTAGAGGGATGTCTTGGTATTTAGAGGGATATCTTGTTATTTAGAGGGATGTCTTAATATTTAGCGGAATGTCTAGTTTATTAGAGGGATGTCTTGTTATTTAGAGGGATGTCTTGTTATTTAGAGGGATGTCTTGTTTTTTAGAGGGTTGTCTTGTTATTTGGAGGGATGTCTTGTTTTTTAGAGGGTTGTCTTGTAATTTAGATGGGATGTCTTGTTATTTAGAGGGATGTCTTGTTATTTACAGGTATGTCTTGTTATTTAGAGGGATGTCTTAATATTTAGAGGAATGTCTTGTTATATAGATGGATGTCTTGTTATTTAGAGGGATGTCTTGTTTTTTAGAGATATGTCTTGTTATTTAGAGGGATTTTTTGTTTTTTAGAGGGTTGTCTTGTTATTTGAAGGGATGTCTTGTAATTTAAAGGGATGTCTTGTTATTTAGTGGGATGTCTTGTTATTTAGAGGGATGTCTTGTTATTTAGAGAGATGTCTTGTTATTTAAAAGGGATGTCTTGTTATTTAGAGGGATGTCTTGTTATTTAGTGGGATGTCTTGTTATTTAGAGGGATGTCTTGTTATTTAGAGAGATGTCTTGTTATTTAAAGGGATGTCTTAATATTTAGAGGGATGTCTTGTTATTTAGAGGGATGTCTTGTTATTTAGAGGGATGTCTTAATATTTAGAGGGATGTCTTGTTATTTGGAGGGATGTTTTAATATTTAGAGGGATGTCTTGTTATTTAGAGGGATGTCTTAATATTTAGAGGGATGTCTTAGTATTTGGAGGGATGTCTTGTTATTTAGAGGGATGTCTTAATATTTAGCGGAATGTCTAGTTTATTAAAGGGATGTCTTGTTCTTTAGAGGGATGTCTTGTTATTTAGAGGGATGTCTTGTTTTTTAGAGGGTTGTCTTGTTATTTGGGAGGATGTCTTGTTTTTTAGAGTGTTGTCTTGTAATTTAGATGGGATGTCTTGTTATTTACAGGGATGTCTTAATATTTAGCGGAATTTCTTGTTTATTAGAGGGATGTCTTGCTATTTAGAGGGATGTCTTTTTATTTGGAGGGATGTCTTGTTATTTAGAGGGATGTCTTGTTATTTAGAGGAATGTCTTGTTATTTAAAAAGGATGTCTTGTTATTTAGAAGAATGTCTTGTTATTTAGTGGGATGTCTTAATATTTAGAGGGATGTCTTGTTATTTGGAGGGATGTCTTAATATTTAGAGGGATGTCTTGTTATTTAGAGGGATGTCTTAATATTTAGAGGGATGTCTTGTTCTTTAGAGGGATGTCTTGTTATTTAGAGGGATGTCTTGTTTTTTAGAGGGTTGTCTTGTTATTTGGAGGGATGTCTTGTTTTTTAGAGGGTTGTCTTGTAATTTAGATGGGATGTCTTGTTATTTACAGGGATGTCTTAATATTTAGCGGAATGTCTTGTTTATTAGAGGGATGTCTTGCTATTTAGAGGGATGTCTTTTTATTTGGAGGGATGTCTTGTTATTTAGAGGGATGTCTTGTTATTTAGAGGAATGTCTTGTTATTTAAAAGGGATGTCTTGTTATTTAGAGGGATGTCTTGTTATTTAGTGGGATGTCTTGTTATTTAGAGGGATGTCTTGTTATTTAGAGAGATGTCTTGTTATTTAAAGGGATGTCTTAATATTTAGAGGGATGTCTTGTTATTTAGAGGGATGTCTTAATATTTAGAGGGATGTCTTGTTATTTAGAGGGATGTCTTGTTATTTAGAGGGATGTCTTGTTTTTTAAAGGGTTGTCTTGTTATTTGGAGGGATGTCTTAATATTTAGAGGGATGTCTTGGTATTTAGAGGGATGTCTTGTTATTTAGAGGGATGTCTTAATATTTAGCGGAATGTCTAGTTTATTAGAGGGATGTCTTGTTATTTAGAGGGATGTCTTGTTATTTAGAGGGATGTCTTGTTTTTAGAGGGTTGTCTTGTTATTTGGAGGGATGTCTTGTTTTTTAGAGGGTTGTCTTGTAATTTAGATGGGATGTCTTGTTATTTAGAGGGATGTCTTAATATTTAGAGGAATGTCTTGTTATATAGATGGATGTCTTGTTATTTAGAGGGATGTCTTGTTTTTTAGAGATATGTCTTGTTATTTAGAGGGATTTTTTGTTTTTTAGAGGGTTGTCTTGTTATTTGAAGGGATGTCTTGTAATTTAAAGGGATGTCTTGTTATTTAGTGGGATGTCTTGTTATTTAGAGGGATGTCTTGTTATTTAGAGAGATGTCTTGTTATTTAAAAGGGATGTCTTGTTATTTAGAGGGATGTCTTGTTATTTAGTGGGATGTCTTGTTATTTAGAGGGATGTCTTGTTATTTAGAGAGATGTCTTGTTATTTAAAGGGATGTCTTAATATTTAGAGGGATGTCTTGTTATTTAGAGGGATGTCTTAATATTTAGAGGGATGTCTTGTTATTTGGAGGGATGTTTTAATATTTAGAGGGATGTCTTGTTATTTAGAGGGATGTCTTGTTTTTTAGAGGGTTGTCTTGTTATTTGGAGGGATGTCTTGTTTTTTTGGGGGTAGTCTTGTTATTTGGAGGGATGTCTCGTTATTTAGAGGGATGTCTTGTTTTTTGAAGGGTTGTCTTGTTATTTGGAGGGATGTCTTAATATTTAGAGGGATGTCTTGGTATTTGGAGGGATGTCTTGTTATTTAGAGGGATGTCTTAATATTTAGCGGAATGTCTAGTTTATTAGAGGGATGTCTTGTTCTTTAGAAAATGTCTTGTTATTTAGAGGGATGTCTTGTTTTTTAGAGGGATGTCTTGTTATTTAGAGGGATGTCTTGTTATTTAGAGAGATGTCTTGTTATTTAAAGGGGTGTCTTAATATTTAGAGGGATGTCTTGTTATTTAGAGAGATGTCTTGTTTTTTGAAGGGTTGTCTTGTTATTTGGAGGGATGTCTTAATATTTAGAGGGATGTCTTGGTATTTGGAGGGATGTCTTGTTATTTAGAGGGATGTCTTAATATTAAGCGGAATGTCTAGTTTATTAGAGGGATGTCTTGTTCTTTAGAGGGATGTCTTGTTATTTAGAGGGATGTCTTGTTTTTTAGAGGGTTGTCTTGTTATTTCGAGGGATGTCTTGTTTTTTAGAGGGTTGTCTTGTAATTTAGATGGGATGTCTTGTTATTTACAGGGATGTCTTGTTATTTAGAGAGATGTCTTGTTATTTAAAGGGATGTCTTAATATTTAGAGGGATGTCTTGTTATTTAAAGGGATGTCTTAATATTTAGAGGGATGTCTTAATATTTAGAGGGATGTCTTGTTATTTAGAGGGATGTCTTGTTTTTTGAAGGGTTGTCTTGTTATTTGGAGGGATGTCTTAATATTTAGAGGGATGTCTTGGTATTTGGAGGGATGTCTTTTTATTTAGAGGGATGTCTTAATATTTAGCGGAATGTCTAGTTTATTAGAGGGATGTCTTGTTCTTTAGAGGGATGTCTTGTTATTTAGAGGGATGTCTTGTTTTTTAGAGGGTTGTCTTGTTATTTGGAGGGATGTCTTGTTTTTAAGAGGGTTGTCTTGTAATTTAGATGGGATGTCTTGTTATTTACAGGGATGTCTTAATATTTAGCGGAATGTCTTGTTTATTAGAGGGATGTCTTGCTTTTTAGAGGGATGTCTTTTTATTTGGAGGGATGTCTTGTTATTTAGAGGGATGTCTTGTTCTTTAGAGGGATGTCTTGTTATTTAGAGGGATGTCTTTTTATTTAAAAGGGATGTCTTGTTATTTAGAGGGATGTCTTGTTATTTAGTGGGATGTCTTGTTATTTAGAGGGATGTCTTGTTATTTAGAGAGATGTCTTGTTATTTAAAGGGATGTCTTAATATTTAGAGGGATGTCTTGTTATTTAGAGGGATGTCTTAATATTTAGAGGGATGTCTTGTTATTTGGAAAGATGTCTTAATATTTAGAGGGATGTCTTGTTATTTAGAGGGATGTCTTGTTATTTAGAGGGATGTCTTGTTTTTTAGAGGGTTGTCTTGTTATTTGGAGGGATGTCTTGTTTTTTAGAGGGTTGTCTTGTAATTTAGATGGGATATCTTGTTATTTACGGGGATGTCTTAATATTTAGCGGAATGTCTTGTTTATTAGAGGGATGTCTTGCTATTTAGAGGGATGTCTTTTTATTTGGAGGGATGTCTTGTTATTTAGAGGGATGTCTTGTTATTTAGAGGAATGTCTTGTTATTTAAAAGGGATGTCTTGTTATTTAGAGGGATGTCTTGTTATTTAGTGGGATGTCTTGTTATTTAGAGGGATGTCTTGTTATTTAGAGAGATGTCTTGTTATTTAAAGGGATGTCTTAATATTTAGAGGGATGTCTTGTTATTTAGAGGGATGTCTTGTTTTTTAAAGGGTTGTCTTGTTATTTGGAGGGATGTCTTAATATTTAGAGGGATGTCTTGGTATTTAGAGGGATGTCTTGTTATTTAGAGGGATGTCTTAATATTTAGCGGAATGTCTAGTTTATTAGAGGGATGTCTTGTTATTTAGAGGGATGTCTTAATATTTAGAGGGATGTCTTGGTATTTAGAGGGATGTCTTGTTATTTAGAGGGATGTCTTAATATTTAGCGGAATGTCTAGTTTATTAGAGGGATGTCTTGTTATTTAGAGGGATGTCTTGTTATTTACAGGTATGTCTTGTTTTTTAGAGGGATGTCTTAATATTTAGAGGAATGTCTTGTTATATAGATGGATGTCTTGTTATTTAGAGGGATGTCTTGTTTTTTAGAGGGTTATTTTGTTACTTGGGGGGATGTCTTGTTATTTAGAGGGATGTCTTGGTATTTGGAGGGATGTCTTGTTATTTAGAGGGATGTCTTGATATTTAGAGGGATGTCTTGTTTTTTAGAGATATGTCTTGTTATTTAGAGGGATTTTTTGTTTTTTAGAGGGTTGTCTTGTTATTTGAAGGGATGTCTTGTTATTTAGAGGGATGTCTTGTTATTTAGTGGGATGTCTTGTTATTTAGAGGGATGTCTTGTTATTTAGAGAGATGTCTTGTTATTTAAAAGGGATGTCTTGTTATTTAGAGGGATGTCTTGTTATTTAGTGGGATGTCTTGTTATTTAGAGAGTCGTCTTGTTATTTAAAGGGATGTCTTAATATTTAGAGGGATGTCTTGTTATTTAGAGGGATATCTTAATATTTAGAGGGATGTCTTAATATTTAGCGGAATGTCTTGTTTATTAGAGGGATGTCTTGCTATTTAGAGGGATGTCTTTTTATTTGGAGGGATGTCTTGTTATTTAGTGGGATGTCTTGTTATTTAGAGAGTCGTCTTGTTATTTAAAGGGATGTCTTAATATTTAGAGGGATGTCTTGTTATTTGGAGGGATGTTTTAATATTTAGAGGGATGTCTTGTTATTTAGAGGGATGTCTTGTTATTTAGAGGGATGTCTTGTTTTTTAAAGGGTTGTCTTGTTATTTGGAGGGATGTCTTAATATTTAGAGGGATGTCTTAATATTTAGCGGAATGTCTAGTTTATTAGAGGGTTGTCTTGTTATTTAGAAGGATGTCTTGTTATTTAGAGGGATGTCTTGTTTTTTAGAGGGTTGTCTTGTTATTTGGAGGGATGTCTTGTTTTTTAGAGGGTTGTCTTGTAATTTAGATGGGATGTCTTGTTATTTACAGGGATGTCTTAATATTTAGCAAAATGTCTTGTTTATTAGAGGGATGTCTTGTTATTTAGAGGGATGTCTTGTTATTTAGAGGAATGTCTTGTTATTTAAAAGGGATGTTTTGTTATTTAGAGGGATGTCTTGTTATTTAGTGGGATGTCTTGTTATTTAGAGGGATGTCTTGTTATTTAGAGAGATGTCTTGTTATTTAAAGGGATGTCTTAATATTTAGAGGGATGTCTTGTTATTTAGAGGGATGTCTTAATATTTAGAGGGATGTCTTGTTATTTAGAGGGATATCTTGTTATTTAGAGGGATGTCTTGTTTTTTAAAGGGTTGTCTTGTTATTTGGAGGGATGTCTTGATATTTAGAGGGATGTCTTGTTTTTTAGAGATATGTCTTGTTATTTAGAGGGATTTTTTGTTTTTTAGAGGGTTGTCTTGTTATTTGAAGGGATGTCTTGTTATTTAGAGGGATGTCTTGTTATTTAGTGGGATGTCTTGTTATTTAGAGGGATGTCTTGTTATTTAGAGAGATGTCTTGTTATTTAAAAGGGATGTCTTGTTATTTAGAGGGATGTCTTGTTATTTAGTGGGATGTCTTGTTATTTAGAGAGTCGTCTTGTTATTTAAAGGGATGTCTTAATATTTAGAGGGATGTCTTGTTATTTAGAGGGATATCTTAATATTTAGAGGGATGTCTTAATATTTAGCGGAATGTCTTGTTTATTAGAGGGATGTCTTGCTATTTAGAGGGATGTCTTTTTATTTGGAGGGATGTCTTGTTATTTAGTGGGATGTCTTGTTATTTAGAGAGTCGTCTTGTTATTTAAAGGGATGTCTTAATATTTAGAGGGATGTCTTGTTATTTGGAGGGATGTTTTATTATTTAGAGGGATGTCTTGTTATTTAGAGGGATGTCTTGTTATTTAGAGGGATGTCTTGTTTTTTAAAGGGTTGTCTTGTTATTTGGAGGGATGTCTTAATATTTAGAGGGATGTCTTAATATTTAGCGGAATGTCTAGTTTATTAGAGGGTTGTCTTGTTATTTAGAGGGATGTCTTGTTATTTAGAAGGATGTCTTGTTTTTTAGAGGGTTGTCTTGTTATTTGGAGGGATGTCTTGTTTTTTAGAGGGTTGTCTTGTAATTTAGATGGGATGTCTTGTTATTTACAGGGATGTCTTAATATTTAGCAAAATGTCTTGTTTATTAGAGGGATGTCTTGTTATTTAGAGGGATGTCTTGTTATTTAGAGGAATGTCTTGTTATTTAAAAGGGATGTTTTGTTATTTAGAGGGATGTCTTGTTATTTAGTGGGATGTCTTGTTATTTAGAGGGATGTCTTGTTATTTAGAGAGATGTCTTGTTATTTAAAGGGATGTCTTAATATTTAGAGGGATGTCTTGTTATTTAGAGGGATGTCTTAATATTTAGAGGGATGTCTTGTTATTTAGAGGGATGTCTTGTTATTTAGAGGGATGTCTTGTTTTTTAAAGGGTTGTCTTGTTATTTGGAGGGATGTCTTAATATTTAGAGGGATGTCTTGGTATTTAGAGGGATGTCTTGTTATTTAGAGGGATGTCTTAATATTTAGCGGAATGACTAGTTTATTAGAGGGATGTCTTGTTATTTAGAGGGATGTCTTGTTATTTAGAGGGATGTCTTGTTTTTTAGAGGGTTATTTTGTTACTTGGAGGGATGTCTTGTTATTTAGAGGGATGTCTTGGTATTTGGAGGGATGTCTTGTTATTTGAGGGATGTCTTGATATTTAGAGGGATGTCTTGTTTTTTAGAGATATGTCTTGTTATTTAGAGGGATTTTTTGTTTTTTAGAGGGTTGTCTTGTTATTTGAAGGGATGTCTTGTTATTTAGAGGGATGTCTTGTTTTTTAAAGGGTTGTCTTGTTATTTGGAGGGATGTCTTAATATTTAGAGGGATGTCTTGTTATTTAGAGGGATGTCTTAATATTTAGAAGGATGTCTTGTTATTTGGAGGGATAATTTAATATTTAGAGGGATGTCTTGTTATTTAGAGGGATGTCTTGTTATTTAGAGGGATGTCTTGTTTTTTAGAGGGTTGTCTTGTTATTTGGAGGGATGTCTTGTTATTTAGAGGGATGTCTTGTTTTTTAGAGGGTTGTCTTGTTATTTGGAGGGATGTCTTGTTTTTTAGAGGGTTGTCTTGTAATTTAGATGGGATGTCTTGTTATTTAGAGGGATGTCTTGTTATTTACAGGTATGTCTTGTTATTTAGAGGGATGTCTTAATATTTAGAGGGATGTCTTGTTATTTAAAGGGATGTCTTGTTATTTAGAGGGATGTCTTTTTTTTTAAAGGGTTGTCTTGTTATTTGGAGGGATGTCCTAATATTTAGAGGGATGTCTTGGTATTTAGAGGGATGTCTTGTTATTTAGAGGGATGTCTTAATATTTAGCGGAATGTCTAGTTTATTAGAGGGATGTCTTGTTATTTAGAGGGATGTCTTGTTATTTAGAGGGATGTCTTGTTTTTTAGAGGGTTGTCTTGTTATTTGGAGGGATGTCTTGTTTTTTAGAGGGTTGTCTTGTAATTTAGATGGGATGTCTTGTTATTTAGAGGGATGTCTTGTTATTTACAGGTATGTCTTGTTATTTAGAGGGATGTCTTAATATTTAGAGGAATGTCTTGTTATATAGATGGATGTCTTGTTATTTAGAGGGATGTCTTGTTTTTTAGAGATATGTCTTGTTATTTAGAGGGATTTTTTGTTTTTTAGAGGGTTGTCTTGTTATTTGAAGGGATGTCTTGTAATTTAAAGGGATGTCTTGTTATTTAGTGGGATGTCTTGTTATTTAGAGGGATGTCTTGTTATTTAGAGAGATGTCTTGTTATTTAAAAGGGATGTCTTGTTATTTAGAGGGATGTCTTGTTATTTAGTGGGATGTCTTGTTATTTAGAGGGATGTCTTGTTATTTAGAGAGATGTCTTGTTATTTAAAGGGATGTCTTAATATTTAGAGGGATGTCTTGTTATTTAGAGGGATGTCTTAATATTTAGAGGGATGTCTTGTTATTTGGAGAGATGTTTTAATATTTAGAGGGATGTCTTGTTATTTAGAGGGATGTCTTGTTATTTAGAGGGATGTCTTGTTTTTTAAAGGGTTGTCTTGTTATTTGGAGGGATGTCTTAATATTTAGAGGGATGTCTTAATATATAGCGGAATGTCTAGTTTATTAGAGGGATGTCTTGTTATTTAGAGGGATGTCTTGTTATTTAGAGGGATGTCTTGTTTTTTAGAGGGTTGTCTTGTTATTTGGAGGGATGTCTTGTTTTTTAGAGGGTAGTCTTGTTATTTGGAGGGATGTCTCGTTATTTAGAGGGATGTCTTGTTTTTTGAAGGGTTGTCTTGTTATTTGGAGGGATGTCTTAATATTTAGAGGGATGTCTTGGTATTTGGAAGGATGTCTTGTTATTTAGAGGGATGTCTTAATATTTAGCGGAATGTCTAGTTTATTAGAGTGATGTCTTGTTCTTTAGAGGGATGTCTTGTTATTTAGAGGGATGTCTTGTTTTTTAGAGGGATGTCTTGTTATTTAGAGGGATGTCTTGTTATTTAGAGAGATGTCTTGTTATTTAAAGGGATGTCTTAATATTTAGAGGGATGTCTTGTTATTTAGAGGGATGTCTTAATATTTAGAGGGATGTCTTGTAATTTGGAGGGATGTTGAATATTTAGAGGGATGTCTTGTTATATAGAGGGATGTCTTGTTATTTAGAGGGATGTCTTGTTTTTTGAAGGGTTGTCTTGTTATTTGGAGGGATGTCTTAATATTTAGAGGGATGTCTTGGTATTTGGAGGGATGTCTTGTTATTTAGAGGGATGTCTTAATATTTAGCGGAATGTCTAGTTTATTAGAGGGATGTCTTGTTCTTTAGAGGGATGTCTTGTTATTTAGAGGGATGTCTTGTTTTTTAGAGGGTTGTCTTGTTATTTCGAGGGATGTCTTGTTTTTTAGAGGGTTGTCTTGTAATTTAGATGGGATGTCTTGTTATTTACAGGGATGTCTTGTTATTTAGAGAGATGTCTTGTTATTTAAAGGGATGTCTTAATATTTAGAGGGATGTCTTGTTATTTAGAGGGATGTCTTAATATTTAGAGGGATGTCTTAATATTTAGAGGGATGTCTTAATATTTAGAGGGATGTCTTGTTATTTAGAGGGATGTCTCGTTTTTTGAAGGGTTGTCTTGTTATTTGGAGGGATGTCTTAATATTTAGAGGGATGTCTTGGTATTTGGAGGGATGTCTTTTTATTTAGAGGGATGTCTTAATATTTAGCGGAATGTCTAGTTTATTAGAGGGATGTCTTGTTCTTTAGAGGGATGTCTTGTTATTTAGAGGGATGTCTTGTTTTTTAGAGGGTTGTCTTGTTATTTGGAGGGATGTCTTGTTTTTTAGAGGGTTGTCTTGTAATTTAGATGGGATGTCTAGTTATTTACAGGGATGTCTTAATATTTAGCGGAATGTCTTGTTTATTAGAGGGATGTCTTGCTATTTAGAGGGATGTATTTTTATTTGGAGGGATGTCTTGTTATTTAGAGGGATGTCTTGTTTTTTAGAGGGTTGTCTTGTTATTTGGAGGGATGTCTTGTTATTTAGAGGGATGTCTTGTTTTTTAGAGGGTTGTCTTGTTATTTGGAGGGATGTCTTGTTTTTTAGAGGGTTGTCTTGTAATTTAGATGGGATGTCTTGTTATTTAGAGGGATGTCTTGTTATTTACAGGTATGTCTTGTTATTTAGAGGGATGTCTTAATATTTAGAGGGATGTCTTGTTATTTAAAGGGATGTCTTGTTATTTAGAGGGATGTCTTTTTTTAAAGGGTTGTCTTGTTATTTGGAGGGATGTCTTAATATTTAGAGGGATGTCTTAGTATTTAGAGGGATGTCTTGTTATTTAGAGGGATGTCTTAATATTTAGCGGAATGTCTAGTTTATTAGAGGGATGTCTTGTTATTTAGAGGGATGTCTTGTTATTTAGAGGGATGTCTTGTTTTTTAGAGGGTTGTCTTGTTATTTGGAGGGATGTCTTGTTTTTTAGAGGGTTGTCTTGTAATTTACATGGGATGTCTTGTTATTTAGAGGGATGTCTTGTTATTTACAGGTATGTCTTGTTATTTAGAGGGATGTCTTAATATTTAGAGGAATGTCTTGTTATATAGATGGATGTCTTGTTATTTAGAGGGATGTCTTGTTTTTTAGAGATATGTCTTGTTATTTAGAGGGATTTTTTGTTTTTTAGAGGGTTGTCTTGTTATTTGAAGGGATGTCTTGTAATTTAAAGGGATGTCTTGTTATTTAGTGGGATGTCTTGTTATTTAGAGGGATGTCTTGTTATTTAGAGAGATGTCTTGTTATTTAAAAGGGATGTCTTGTTATTTAGAGGGATGTCTTGTTATTTAGTGGGTTGTCTTGTAATTTAGATGGGATGTCTTGTTATTTACAGGGATGTCTTAATATTTAGCGGAATGTCTTGTTTATTAGAGGGATGTCTTGCTATTTAGAGGGATGTCTTTTTATTTGGAGGGATGTCTTGTTATTTAGAGGGATGTCTTGTTCTTTAGAGGGATGTCTTGTTATTTAGAGGAATGTCTTGTTATTTAAAAGGGATGTCTTGTTATTTAGAGGGATGTCTTGTTATTTAGTGGGATGTCTTGTTATTTAGAGGGATGTCTTGTTATTTAGAGAGATGTCTTGTTATTTAAAGGGATGTCTTAATATTTAGAGGGATGTCTTGTTATTTAGAGGGATGTCTTAATATTTAGAGGGATGTCTTGTTATTTGGAGGGATGTTTTAATATTTAGAGGGATGTCTTGTTATTTAGAGGGATGTCTTGTTATTTAGAGGGATGTCTTGTTATTTAGTGGGATGTCTTGTTATTTAGAGGGATGTCTTGTTATTTAGAGGGATGTCTTGTTATTTAGAGGGATGTCTTGTTTTTTAGAGGGTTGTCTTGTTATTTGGAGGGATGTCTTGTTTTTTAGAGGGTAGTCTTGTTATTTGGAGGGATGTCTCGTTATTTAGAGGGATGTCTTGTTTTTTGAAGGGTTGTCTTGTTATTTGGAGGGATGTCTTAATATTTAGAGGGATGTCTTGGTATTTGGAAGGATGTCTTGTTATTTAGAGGGATGTCTTAATATTTAGCTGAATGTCTAGTTTATTAGAGGGATGTCTTGTTCTTTAGAGGGATGTCTTGTTATTTAGAGGGATGTCTTGTTTTTTAGAGGGATGTCTTGTTATTTAGAGGGATGTCTTGTTATTTAGAGGGATGTCTTAATATTTAGAGGGATGTCTTGTAATTTGGAGGGATGTTGAATATTTAGAGGGATGTCTTGTTATATAGAGGGATGTCTTGTTATTTAGAGGGATGTCTTGTTTTTTGAAGGGTTGTCTTGTTATTTGGAGGGATGTCTTAATATTTAGAGGGATGTCTTGGTATTTGGAGGGATGTCTTGTTTTTTAGAGGGATGTCTTAATATTTAGCGGAATGTCTAGTTTATTAGAGGGATGTCTTGTTCTTTAGAGGGATGTCTTGTTATTTAGAGGGATGTCTTGTTTTTTAGAGGGTTGTCTTGTTATTTCGAGGGATGTCTTGTTTTTTAGAGGGTTATCTTGTAATTTAGATGGGAAGTCTTGTTATTTACAGGGATGTCTTGTTATTTAGAGAGATGTCTTGTTATTTAAAGGGATGTCTTTATATTTAGAGGGATGTCTTGTTATTTAGAAGGATGTCTTAATATTTAGAGGGATGTCTTAATATTTAGAGGGATGTCTTAATATTTAGAGGGATGTCTTGTTATTTAGAGGGATGTCTTGTTTTTTGAAGGGTTGTCTTGTTATTTGGAGGGATGTCTTAATATTTAGAGGGATGTCTTGGTATTTGGAGGGATGTCTTTTTATTTAGAGTGATGTCTTAATATTTAGCGGAATGTCTAGTTTATTAGAGGGATGTCTTGTTCTTTAGAGGGATGTCTTGTTATTTAGAGGGATGTCTTGTTTTTTAGAGGGTTGTCTTGTTATTTGGAGGGATGTCTTGTTTTTTAGAGGGTTGTCTTGTAATTTAGATGGGATGTCTTGTTATTTACAGGGATGTCTTAATATTTAGCGGAATGTCTTGTTTATTAGAGGGATGTCTTGCTATTTAGAGGGATGTCTTTTTATTTGGAGGGATGTCTTGTTATTTAGAGGGATGTCTTGTTTTTTAGAGGGTTGTCTTGTTATTTGGAGGGATGTCTTGTTATTTAGAGGGATGTCTTGTTTTTTAGAGGGTTGTCTTGTTATTTGGAGGGATGTCTTGTTTTTTAGAGGGTTGTCTTGTAATTTAGATGGGATGTCTTGTTATTTAGAGGGATGTCTTGTTATTTACAGGTATGTCTTGTTATTTAGAGGGATGTCTTAATATTTAGAGGGATGTCTTGTTATTTAAAGGGATGTCTTGTTATTTAGAGGGATGTCTTTTTTTTTAAAGGGTTGTCTTGTTATTTGGAGGGATGTCTTAATATTTAGAGGGATGTCTTGGTATTTAGAGGGATGTCTTGTTATTTAGAGGGATGTCTTAATATTTAGAGGGATGTCTTGTTATTTAAAGGGATGTCTTGTTATTTAGAGGGATGTCTTTTTTTTAAAGGGTTGTCTTGTTATTTGGAGGGATGTCTTAATATTTAGAGGGATGTCTTGGTATTTAGAGGGATGTCTTGTTATTTAGAGGGATGTCTTAATATTTAGCGGAATGTCTAGTTTATTAGAGGGATGTCTTGTTATTTAGAGGGATGTCTTGTTATTTAGAGGGATGTCTTGTTTTTTAGAGGGTTGTCTTGTTATTTGGAGGGATGTCTTGTTTTTTAGAGGGTTGTCTTGTAATTTAGATGGGATGTCTTGTTATTTAGAGGGATGTCTTGTTTTTTAGAGGGTTGTCTTGTTATTTGGAGGGATGTCTTGTTTTTTAGAGGGTTGTCTTGTAATTTAGATGGGATGTCTTGTTATTTAGAGGGATGTCTTGTTATTTACAGGTATGTCTTGTTATTTAGAGGGATGTCTTAATATTTAGAGGAATGTCTTGTTTTATAGATGGATGTCTTGTTATTTAGAGGGATGTCTTGTTTTTTAGAGATATGTCTTGTTATTTAGAGGGATTTTTTGTTTTTTAGAGGGTTGTCTTGTTATTTGAAGGGATGTCTTGTAATTTAAAGGGATGTCTTGTTATTTAGTGGGATGTCTTGTTATTTAGAGGGATGTCTTGTTATTTAGAGAGATGTCTTGTTATTTAAAAGGGATGTCTTGTTATTTAGAGGGATGTCTTGTTATTTAGTGGGATGTCTTGTTATTTAGAGGGATGTCTTGTTATTTAGAGAGATGTCTTGTTATTTAAAGGGATGTCTTAATATTTAGAGGGATGTCTTGTTATTTAGAGGGATGTCTTAATATTTAGAGGGATGTCTTGTTATTTGGAGAGATGTTTTAATATTTAGAGGGATGTCTTGTTATTTAGAGGGATGTCTTGTTTTTTAAAGGGTTGTCTTGTTATTTGGAGGGATGTCTTAATATTTAGAGGGATGTCTTAATATTTAGCGGAATGTCTAGTTTATTTGAGGGATGTCTTGTTATTTAGAGGAATGTCTTGTTATTTAGAGGGATGTCTTGTTTTTTAGAGGGTTGTCTTGTTATTTGGAGGGATGTCTTGTTTTTTAGAGGGTATACTTGTTATTTGGAGGGATGTCTCGTTATTTAGAGGGATGTCTTGTTTTTTGAAGGGTTGTCTTGTTATTTGGAGGGATGTCTTAATATTTAGAGGGATGTCTTGGTATTTGGAAGGATGTCTTGTTATTTAGAGGGATGTCTTAATATTTAGCGGAATGTCTAGTTTATTAGAGGGATGTCTTGTTCTTTAGAGGGATGTCTTGTTATTTAGAGGGATGTCTTGTTTTTTAGAGGAATGTCTTGTTATTTAGAGGGATGTCTTGTTATTTAGAGAGATGTCTTGTTATTTAAAGGGATGTCTTAATATTTAGAGGGATGTCTTGTTATTTAGAGGGATGTCTTAATATTTAGAGGGATGTCTTGTAATTTGGAGGGATGTTGAATATTTAGAGGGATGTCTTGTTATATAGAGGGATGTCTTGTTATTTAGAGGGATGTCTTGTTTTTTGAAGGGTTGTCTTGTTATTTGGAGGGATGTCTTAATATTTAGAGGGATGTCTTGGTATTTGGAGGGATGTCTTGTTATTTAGAGGGATGTCTTAATATTTAGCGGAATGTCTAGTTTATTAGAGGGATGTCTTGTTCTTTAGAGGGATGTCTTGTTATTTAGAGGGATGTCTTGTTTTTTAGAGGGTTGTCTTGTTATTTCGAGGGATGTCTTGTTTTTTAGAGGGTTGTCTTGTAATTTAGATGGGATGTCTTGTTATTTACAGGGATGTCTTGTTATTTAGAGAGATGTCTTGTTATTTAAAGGGATGTCTTAATATTTAGAGGGATGTCTTGTTATTTAGAGGGATGTCTTAATATTTAGAGGGATGTCTTAATATTTAGAGGGATGTCTTAATATTTAGAGGGATGTCTTGTTATTTAGAGGGATGTCTTGTTTTTTGAAGGGTTGTCTTGTTATTTGGAGGGATGTCTTAATATTTAGAGGGATGTCTTGGTATTTGGAGGGATGTCTTTTTATTTAGAGGGATGTCTTAATATTTAGCAGAATGTCTAGTTTATTAGAGGAATGTCTTGTTCTTTAGAGGGATGTCTTGTTATTTAGAGGGATGTCTTGTTTTTTAGAGGGTTGTCTTGTTATTTGGAGGGATGTCTTGTTTTTTAGAGGGTTGTCTTGTAATTTAGATGGGATGTCTTGTTATTTACAGGGATGTCTTAATATTTAGCGGAATGTCTTGTTTATTAGAGGGATGTCTTGCTATTTAGAGGGATGTCTTTTTATTTGGAGGGATGTCTTGTTATTTAGAGGGATGTCTTGTTCTTTAGAGGGATGTCTTGTTATTTAGAGGAATGTCTTGTTATTTAAAAGGGATGTCTTGTTATTTAGAGGGATGTCTTGTTATTTAGTGGGATGTCTTGTTATTTAGAGGGATGTCTTGTTATTTAGAGAGATGTCTTGTTATTTAAAGGGATGTCTTAATATTTAGAGGGATGTCTTGTTATTTAGAGGGATGTCTTAATATTTAGAGGGATGTCTTGTTATTTGGAGGGATGTTTTAATATTTAGAGGGATGTCTTGTTATTTAGAGGGATGTCTTGTTATTTAGAGGGATGTCTTGTTTTTTAAAGGGTTGTCTTGTTATTTGGAGGGATGTCTTAATATTTAGAGGGATGTCTTAATATTTAGCTGAATGTCTAGTTTATTAGAGGGATGTCTTGTTATTTAGAGGGATGTCTTGTTATTTAGAGGGATGTCTTGTTTTTTAGAGGGTTGTCTTGTTATTTGGAGGGATGTCTTGTTTTTTAGAGGGTAGTCTTGTTATTTGGAGGGATGTCTCGTTATTTAGAGGGATGTCTTGTTTTTTGAAGGGTTGTCTTGTTATTTGGAGGGATGTCTTAATATTTAGAGGGATGTCTTGGTATTTGGAAGGATGTCTTGTTATTTAGAGGGATGTCTTAATATTTAGCGGAATGTCTAGTTTATTAGAGGGATGTCTTGTTCTTTAGAGGGATGTCTTGTTATTTAGAGGGATGTCTTGTTTTTTAGAGGGATGTCTTGTTATTTAGAGGGATGTCTTGTTATTTAGAGAGATGTCTTGTTATTTAAAGGGATGTCTTAATATTTAGAGGGATGTCTTGTTATTTAGAGGGATGTCTTAATATTTAGAGGGATGTCTTGTAATTTGGAGGGATGTTGAATATTTAGAGGGATGTCTTGTTATATAGAGGGATGTCTTGTTATTTAGAGGGATGTCTTGTTTTTTGAAGGGTTGTCTTGTTATTTGGAGGGATGTCTTAATATTTAGAGGGATGTCTTGGTATTTGGAGGGATGTCTTGTTATTTAGAGGGATGTCTTAATATTTAGCGGAATGTCTAGTTTATTAGAGGGATGTCTTGTTCTTTAGAGGGATGTCTTGTTATTTAGAGGGATGTCTTGTTTTTTAGAGGGTTGTCTTGTTATTTCGAGGGATGTCTTGTTTTTTAGAGGGTTGTCTTGTAATTTAGATGGGATGTCTTGTTATTTACAGGGATGTCTTGTTATTTAGAGAGATGTCTTGTTATTTAAAGGGATGTCTTAATATTTAGAGGGATGTCTTGTTATTTAGAGGGATGTCTTAATAATTAGAGGGATGTCTTAATATTTAGAGGGATGTCTTAATATTTAGAGGGATGTCTTGTTATTTAGAGGGATGTCTTGTTTTTTGAAGGGTTGTCTTGTTATTTGGAGGGATGTCTTAATATTTAGAGGGATGTCTTGGTATTTGGAGGGATGTCTTTTTATTTAGAGGGATGTCTTAATATTTAGCGGAATGTCTAGTTTATTAGAGGGATGTCTTGTTCTTTAGAGGGATGTCTTGTTATTTAGAGGGATGTCTTGTTTTTTAGAGGGTTGTCTTGTTATTTGGAGGGATGTCTTGTTTTTTAGAGGGTTGTCTTGTAATTTAGATGGGATGTCTTGTTATTTACAGGGATGTCTTAATATTTAGCGGAATGTCTTGTTTATTAGAGGGATGTCTTGCTATTTAGAGGGATGTCTTTTGTTATTTGGAGGGATGTCTTGTTATTTAGAAAGATGTCTTGTTATTTAGAGGGATGTCTTGTTTTTTAGAGGGTTGTCTTGTTATTTGGAGGGATGTCTTGTTTTTTAGAGGGTTGTCTTGTAATTTAGAGGGATGTCTTGTTATTTAGAGAGATGTCTTGTTATTTAAAGGGATGTCTTAATATTTAGAGGGATGTCTTGTTATTTAGAGGGATGTCTTAATATTTAGAGGGATGTCTTGTAATTTGGAGGGATGTTGAATATTTAAAGGGATGTCTTGTTATATAGAGGGATGTCTTGTTATTTGGAGGGATGTCTTGTTTTTTAGAGGGTTGTCTTGTAATTTAGATGGGATGTCTTGTTATTTACAGGGATGTCTTAATATTTAGCGGAATGTCTTGTTTATTAGAGGGATGTCTTGCTATTTAGAGGGATGTCTTTTTATTTGGAGGGATGTCTTGTTATTTAGAGGGATGTCTTGTTTTTTAGAGGGTTGTCTTGTTATTTGGAGGGATGTCTTGTTATTTAGAGGGATGTCTTGTTTTTTAGAGGGTTGTCTTGTTATTTGGAGGGATGTCTTGTTTTTTAGAGGGTTGTCTTGTAATTTAGATGGGATGTCTTGTTATTTAGAGGGATGTCTTGTTATTTACAGGTATGTCTTGTTATTTAGAGGGATGTCTTAATATTTAGAGGGATGTCTTGTTATTTAAAGGGATGTCTTGTTATTTAGAGGGATGTCTTTTTTTTTAAAGGGTTGTCTTGTTATTTGGAGGGATGTCTTAATATTTAGAGGGATGTCTTGGTATTTAGAGGGATGTCTTGTTATTTAGAGGGATGTCTTAATATTTAGAGGGATGTCTTGTTATTTAAAGGGATGTCTTGTTATTTAGAGGGATGTCTTTTTTTTAAAGGGTTGTCTTGTTATTTGGAGGGATGTCTTAATATTTAGAGGGATGTCTTGGTATTTAGAGGGATGTCTTGTTATTTAGAGGGATGTCTTAATATTTAGCGGAATGTCTAGTTTATTAGAGGGATGTCTTGTTATTTAGAGGGATGTCTTGTTATTTAGAGGGATGTCTTGTTTTTTAGAGGGTTGTCTTGTTATTTGGAGGGATGTCTTGTTTTTTAGAGGGTTGTCTTGTAATTTAGATGGGATGTCTTGTTATTTAGAGGGATGTCTTGTTTTTTAGAGGGTTGTCTTGTTATTTGGAGGGATGTCTTGTTTTTTAGAGGGTTGTCTTGTAATTTAGATGGGATGTCTTGTTATTTAGAGGGATGTCTTGTTATTTACAGGTATGTCTTGTTATTTAGAGGGATGTCTTAATATTTAGAGGAATGTCTTGTTTTATAGATGGATGTCTTGTTATTTAGAGGGATGTCTTGTTTTTTAGAGATATGTCTTGTTATTTAGAGGGATTTTTTGTTTTTTAGAGGGTTGTCTTGTTATTTGAAGGGATGTCTTGTAATTTAAAGGGATGTCTTGTTATTTAGTGGGATGTCTTGTTATTTAGAGGGATGTCTTGTTATTTAGAGAGATGTCTTGTTATTTAAAAGGGATGTCTTGTTATTTAGAGGGATGTCTTGTTATTTAGTGGGATGTCTTGTTATTTAGAGGGATGTCTTGTTATTTAGAGAGATGTCTTGTTATTTAAAGGGATGTCTTAATATTTAGAGGGATGTCTTGTTATTTAGAGGGATGTCTTAATATTTAGAGGGATGTCTTGTTATTTGGAGAGATGTTTTAATATTTAGAGGGATGTCTTGTTATTTAGAGGGATGTCTTGTTTTTTAAAGGGTTGTCTTGTTATTTGGAGGGATGTCTTAATATTTAGAGGGATGTCTTAATATTAAGCGGAATGTCTAGTTTATTTGAGGGATGTCTTGTTATTTAGAGGAATGTCTTGTTATTTAGAGGGATGTCTTGTTTTTTAGAGGGTTGTCTTGTTATTTGGAGGGATGTCTTGTTTTTTAGAGGGTAGTCTTGTTATTTGGAGGGATGTCTCGTTATTTAGAGGGATGTCTTGTTTTTTGAAGGGTTGTCTTGTTATTTGGAGGGATGTCTTAATATTTAGAGGGATGTCTTGGTATTTGGAAGGATGTCTTGTTATTTAGAGGGATGTCTTAATATTTAGCGGAATGTCTAGTTTATTAGAGGGATGTCTTGTTCTTTAGAGGGATGTCTTGTTATTTAGAGGGATGTCTTGTTTTTTAGAGGAATGTCTTGTTATTTAGAGGGATGTCTTGTTATTTAGAGAGATGTCTTGTTATTTAAAGGGATGTCTTAATATTTAGAGGGATGTCTTGTTATTTAGAGGGATGTCTTAATATTTAGAGGGATGTCTTGTAATTTGGAGGGATGTTGAATATTTAGAGGGATGTCTTGTTATATAGAGGGATGTCTTGTTATTTAGAGGGATGTCTTGTTTTTTGAAGGGTTGTCTTGTTATTTGGAGGGATGTCTTAATATTTAGAGGGATGTCTTGGTATTTGGAGGGATGTCTTGTTATTTAGAGGGATGTCTTAATATTTAGCGGAATGTCTAGTTTATTAGAGGGATGTCTTGTTCTTTAGAGGGATGTCTTGTTATTTAGAGGGATGTCTTGTTTTTTAGAGGGTTGTCTTGTTATTTCGAGGGATGTCTTGTTTTTTAGAGGGTTGTCTTGTAATTTAGATGGGATGTCTTGTTATTTACAGGGATGTCTTGTTATTTAGAGAGATGTCTTGTTATTTAAAGGGATGTCTTAATATTTAGAGGGATGTCTTGTTATTTAGAGGGATGTCTTAATATTTAGAGGGATGTCTTAATATTTAGAGGGATGTCTTAATATTTAGAGGGATGTCTTGTTATTTAGAGGGATGTCTTGTTTTTTGAAGGGTTGTCTTGTTATTTGGAGGGATGTCTTAATATTTAGAGGGATGTCTTGGTATTTGGAGGGATGTCTTTTTATTTAGAGGGATGTCTTAATATTTAGCAGAATGTCTAGTTTATTAGAGGAATGTCTTGTTCTTTAGAGGGATGTCTTGTTATTTAGAGGGATGTCTTGTTTTTTAGAGGGTTGTCTTGTTATTTGGAGGGATGTCTTGTTTTTTAGAGGGTTGTCTTGTAATTTAGATGGGATGTCTTGTTATTTACAGGGATGTCTTAATATTTAGCGGAATGTCTTGTTTATTAGAGGGATGTCTTGCTATTTAGAGGGATGTCTTTTTATTTGGAGGGATGTCTTGTTATTTAGAGGGATGTCTTGTTCTTTAGAGGGATGTCTTGTTATTTAGAGGAATGTCTTGTTATTTAAAAGGGATGTCTTGTTATTTAGAGGGATGTCTTGTTATTTAGTGGGATGTCTTGTTATTTAGAGGGATGTCTTGTTATTTAGAGAGATGTCTTGTTATTTAAAGGGATGTCTTAATATTTAGAGGGATGTCTTGTTATTTAGAGGGATGTCTTAATATTTAGAGGGATGTCTTGTTATTTGGAGGGATGTTTTAATATTTAGAGGGATGTCTTGTTATTTAGAGGGATGTCTTGTTATTTAGAGGGATGTCTTGTTTTTTAAAGGGTTGTCTTGTTATTTGGAGGGATGTCTTAATATTTAGAGGGATGTCTTAATATTTAGCTGAATGTCTAGTTTATTAGAGGGATGTCTTGTTATTTAGAGGGATGTCTTGTTATTTAGAGGGATGTCTTGTTTTTTAGAGGGTTGTCTTGTTATTTGGAGGGATGTCTTGTTTTTTAGAGGGTAGTCTTGTTATTTGGAGGGATGTCTCGTTATTTAGAGGGATGTCTTGTTTTTTGAAGGGTTGTCTTGTTATTTGGAGGGATGTCTTAATATTTAGAGGGATGTCTTGGTATTTGGAAGGATGTCTTGTTATTTAGAGGGATGTCTTAATATTTAGCGGAATGTCTAGTTTATTAGAGGGATGTCTTGTTCTTTAGAGGGATGTCTTGTTATTTAGAGGGATGTCTTGTTTTTTAGAGGGATGTCTTGTTATTTAGAGGGATGTCTTGTTATTTAGAGAGATGTCTTGTTATTTAAAGGGATGTCTTAATATTTAGAGGGATGTCTTGTTATTTAGAGGGATGTCTTAATATTTAGAGGGATGTCTTGTAATTTGGAGGGATGTTGAATATTTAGAGGGATGTCTTGTTATATAGAGGGATGTCTTGTTATTTAGAGGGATGTCTTGTTTTTTGAAGGGTTGTCTTGTTATTTGGAGGGATGTCTTAATATTTAGAGGGATGTCTTGGTATTTGGAGGAATGTCTTGTTATTTAGAGGGATGTCTTAATATTTAGCGGAATGTCTAGTTTATTAGAGGGATGTCTTGTTCTTTAGAGGGATGTCTTGTTATTTAGAGGGATGTCTTGTTTTTTAGAGGGTTGTCTTGTTATTTCGAGGGATGTCTTGTTTTTTAGAGGGTTGTCTTGTAATTTAGATGGGATGTCTTGTTATTTACAGGGATGTCTTGTTATTTAGAGAGATGTCTTGTTATTTAAAGGGATGTCTTAATATTTAGAGGGATGTCTTGTTATTTAGAGGGATGTCTTAATAATTAGAGGGATGTCTTAATATTTAGAGGGATGTCTTAATATTTAGAGGGATGTCTTGTTATTTAGAGGGATGTCTTGTTTTTTGAAGGGTTGTCTTGTTATTTGGAGGGATGTCTTAATATTTAGAGGGATGTCTTGGTATTTGGAGGGATGTCTTTTTATTTAGAGGGATGTCTTAATATTTAGCGGAATGTCTAGTTTATTAGAGGGATGTCTTGTTCTTTAGAGGGATGTCTTGTTATTTAGAGGGATGTCTTGTTTTTTAGAGGGTTGTCTTGTTATTTGGAGGGATGTCTTGTTTTTTAGAGGGTTGTCTTGTAATTTAGATGGGATGTCTTGTTATTTACAGGGATGTCTTAATATTTAGCGGAATGTCTTGTTTATTAGAGGGATGTCTTGCTATTTAGAGGGATGTCTTTTGTTATTTGGAGGGATGTCTTGTTATTTAGAAAGATGTCTTGTTATTTAGAGGGATGTCTTGTTTTTTAGAGGGTTGTCTTGTTATTTGGAGGGATGTCTTGTTTTTTAGAGGGTTGTCTTGTAATTTAGAGGGATGTCTTGTTATTTAGAGAGATGTCTTGTTATTTAAAGGGATGTCTTAATATTTAGAGGGATGTCTTGTTATTTAGAGGGATGTCTTAATATTTAGAGGGATGTCTTGTAATTTGGAGGGATGTTGAATATTTAAAGGGATGTCTTGTTATATAGAGGGATGTCTTGTTATTTAGAGGGATGTCTTGTTTTTTGAAGGGTTGTCTTGTTATTTGGAGGGATGTCTTAATATTTAGAGGGATGTCTTGGTATTTGATGGGATGTCTTGTTATTTAGAGGGATGTCTTAATATTTAGCGGAATGTCTAGTTTATTAGAGGGATGTCTTGTTCTTTAGAGGGATGTCTTGTTATTTAGAGGGATGTCTTGTTTTTTAGAGGGTTGTCTTGTTATTTCGAGGGATGTCTTGTTTTTTAGAGGGTTGTCTTGTAATTTAGATGGGATGTTTTGTTATTTACAGGGATGTCTTGTTATTTAGAGAGATGTCTTGTTATTTAAAGGGATGTCTTAATATTTAGAGGGATGTCTTGTTATTTAGAGGGATGTCTTAATATTTAGAGGGATGTCTTAATATTTAGAGGGATGTCTTAATATTTAGAGGGATGTCTTGTTATTTAGAGGGATGTCTTGTTTTTTGAAGGGTTGTCTTGTTATTTGGAGGGATGTCTTAATATTTAGAGGGATGTCTTGGTATTTGGAGGGATGTCTTTTTATTTAGAGGGATGTCTTAATATTTAGCGGAATGTCTAGTTTATTAGAGGGATGTCTTGTTCTTTAGAGGGATGTCTTGTTATTTAGAGGGATGTCTTGTTTTTTAGAGGGTTGTCTTGTTATTTGGAGGGATGTCTTGTTTTTTAGAGGGTTGTCTTGTAATTTAGATGGGATGTCTTGTTATTTACAGGGATGTCTTAATATTTAGCGGAATGTCTTGTTTATTAGAGGGATGTCTTGCTATTTAGAGGGATGTCTTTTTATTTGGAGGGATGTCTTGTTATTTAGAGGGATGTCTTGTTCTTTAGAGGGATGTCTTGTTATTTAGAGGAATGTCTTGTTATTTAAAAGGGATGTCTTGTTATTTAGAGGGATGTCTTGTTATTTTGTGGGATGTCTTGTTATTTAGAGGGATGTCTTGTTATTTAGAGAGATGTCTTGTTATTTAAAGGGATGTCTTAATATTTAGAGGGATGTCTTGTTATTTAGAGGGATGTCTTAATATTTAGAGGGATGTCTTGTTATTTGGAGAGATGTCTTAATATTTAGAGGGATGTCTTGTTATTTAGAGGGATGTCTTGTTATTTAGAGGGATGTCTTGTTTTTTAGAGGGTTGTCTTGTTATTTGGAGGGATGTCTTGTTTTTTAGAGGGTTGTCTTGTAATTTAGATGGGATATCTTGTTATTTACGGGGATGTCTTAATATTTAGCGGAATGTCTTGTTTATTAGAGGGATGTCTTGCTATTTAGAGGGATGTCTTTTTATTTGGAGGGATGTCTTGTTATTTAAAGGGATGTCTTAATATTTAGAGGGCTGTCTTGTTATTTAGAGGGATGTCTTGTTATTTAGAGGGATGTCTTAATATTTAGCGGAATGTCTAGTTTATTAGAGGGATGTCTTGTTATTTAGAGGGATGTCTTGTTATTTACAGGTATGTCTTGTTTTTTAGAGGGATGTCTTAATATTTAGAGGAATGTCTTGTTATATAGATGGATGTCTTGTTATTTAGAGGGATGTCTTGTTTTTTAGAGGGTTATTTTGTTACTTGGAGGGATGTCTTGTTATTTAGAGGGATGTCTTGGTATTTGGAGGGATGTCTTGTTATTTAGAGGGATGTCTTGATATTTAGAGGGATGTCTTGTTTTTTAGAGATATGTCTTGTTATTTAGAGGGATTTTTTGTTTTTTAGAGGGTTGTCTTGTTATTTGAAGGGATGTCTTGTTATTTAGAGGGATGTCTTGTTATTTAGTGGGATGTCTTGTTATTTAGAGGAATGTCTTGTTATTTAGAGAGATGTCTTGTTATTTAAAAGGGATGTCTTGTTATTTAGAGGGATGTCTTGTTATTTAGTGGGATGTCTTGTTATTTAGAGAGTCGTCTTGTTATTTAAAGGGATGTCTTAATATTTAGAGGGATGTCTTGTTATTTAGAGGGATGTCTTAATATTTAGAGGGATGTCTTGTTATTTGGAGGGATGTTTTAATATTTAGAGGGATGTCTTGTTATTTAGAGGGATGTCTTGTTATTTGGAGGGATGTCTTGTTTTTTAGAGGGTTGTCTTGTAATTTAGATGGGATGTCTTGTTATTTACAGGGATGTCTTAATATTTAGCGGAATGTCTTGTTTATTAGAGGGATGTCTTGCTATTTAGAGGGATGTCTTTTTATTTGGAGGGATGTCTTGTTATTTAGAGGGATGTCTTGTTATTTAGAGGAATGTCTTGTTATTTAAAAGAGATGTTTTGTTATTTAGAGGGATGTCTTGTTATTTAGTGGGATGTCTTGTTATTTAGAGGGATGTCTTGTTATTTAGAGAGATGTCTTGTTATTTAAAGGGATGTCTTAATATTTAGAGGGATGTCTTGTTATTTAGAGGGATGTCTTAATATTTAGAGGGATGTCTTGTTATTTAGAGGGATGTCTTGTTATTTAGAGGGATGTCTTGTTTTTTAAGGGGTTGTCTTGTTATTTGGAGGGATGTCCTAATATTTAGAGGGATGTCTTGGTATTTAGAGGGATGTCTTGTTATTTAGAGGGATGTCTTAATATTTAGCGGAATGACTAGTTTATTAGAGGGATGTCTTGTTTTTTAGAGGGTTGTCTTGTAATTTAGATGGGATG
Source organism: Macrosteles quadrilineatus (assembly GCF_028750875.1). Taxonomy (NCBI): domain Eukaryota; kingdom Metazoa; phylum Arthropoda; class Insecta; order Hemiptera; family Cicadellidae; genus Macrosteles; species Macrosteles quadrilineatus. Next base: position 5,477,472 of record NW_026542602.1, read on the forward strand.
TCTTGTTATTTACAGGGATGTCTTAATATTTAGCGGAATGTCTTGTTTATTAGAGGGATGTCTTGCTATTTAGAGGGATGTCTTTTTATTTGGAGGGATGTCTTGTTATTTAGAGGGATGTCTTGTTATTTAGAGGAATGTCTTGTTATTTAAAAGGGATGTTTTGTTATTTAGAGGGATGTCTTGTTATTTAGTGGGATGTCTTGTTATTTAGAGGGATGTCTTGTTATTTAGAGAGATGTCTTGTTATTTAAAGGGATGTCTTAATATTTAGAGGGATGTCTTGTTATTTAGAGGGATGTCTTAATATTTAGCGGAATGTCTTGTTATTTAGAGGGATGTCTTGGTTTTTAAGGGGTTGTCTTGTTATTTGGAGGGATGTCTTAATATTTAGAGGGATGTCTTGGTATTTAGAGGGATGTCTTGTTATTTAGAGGGATGTCTTAATATTTAGCGGAATGACTAGTTTATTAGAGGGATGTCTTGTTATTTAGAGGGATGTCTTGTTATTTAGAGGGATGTCTTGTTTTTTAGAGGGTTGTCTTGTTATTTGGAGGGATGTCTTGTTTTGTAGAGGGTTGTCTTGTAATTTAGATGGGATGTCTTGTTATTTAGAGGGATGTCTTGTTATTTACAGGTATGTCTTGTTATTTAGAGGGATGTCTTAATATTTAGAGGGATGTCTTGTTATTTAGAGGGATGTCTTAATATTTAGAGGGATGTCTTAATATTTAGAGGATGTCTTGTTATTTAGAGGGATGTCTTGTTTTTTGAAGGGTTGTCTTGTTATTTGGAGGGATGTCTTAATATTTAGAGGGAAGTCTTGGTATTTGGAGGGATGTCTTTTTATTTAGAGGGATGTCTTAATATTTAGCGGAATGTCTAGTTTATTAGAGGGATGTCTTGTTCTTTAGAGGGATGTCTTGTTATTTAGAGGGATGTCTTGTTTTTTAGAGGGTTGTCTTGTTATTTGGAGGGATGTCTTGTTTTTTAGAGGGTTGTCTTGTAATTTAGATGGGATGTCTTGTTATTTACAGGGATGTCTTAATATTTAGCGGAATGTCTTGTTTATTAAAGGGATGTCTTGCTATTTAGAGGGATGTCTTTTTATTTGGAGGGATGTCTTGTTATTTAGAGGGATGTCTTGTTCTTTAGAGGGATGCCTTGTTATTTAGAGGGATGTCTTTTTATTTAAAAGGAATGTCTTGTTATTTAGAGGGATGTCTTGTTATTTAGCGGGATGTCTTGTTATTTAGAGGGATGTCTTGTTATTTAGAGAGATGTCTTGTTATTTAAAGGGATGTCTTAATATTTAGAGGGATGTCTTGTTATTTAGAGGGATGTCTTAATATTTAGAGGGATGTCTTGTTATTTGGAGAGATGTCTTAATATTTAGAGGCATGTCTTGTTATTTAGAGGGATGTCTTGTTATTTAGAGGGATGTCTTGTTTTTTAGAGGGTTGTCTTGTTATTTGGAGGGATGTCTTGTTTTTTAGAGGGTTGTCTTGTAATTTAGATGGGATATCTTGTTATTTACGGGGATGTCTTAATATTTAGCGGAATGTCTTGTTTATTAGAGGGATGTCTTGCTATTTAGAGGGATGTCTTTTTATTTGGAGGGATGTCTTGTTATTTAGAGGGATGTCTTGTTATTTAGAGGAATGTCTTGTTATTTAAAAGGGATGTCTTGTTTTTTAGAGGGATGTCTTGTTATTTAGTGGGATGTCTTGTTATTTAGAGGGATGTCTTGTTATTTAGAGAGACGTCTTGTTATTTAAAGGGATGTCTTAATATTTAGAGGGATGTCTTGTTATTTAGAGGTATGTCTTAATATTTAGAGGGATGTCTTGTTATTTAGAGGGTTGTCTTGTTATTTGGAGGGATGTCTTAATATTTAGAGGGATGTCTTGGTATTTAGAGGGATGTCTTGTTATTTAGAGGGATGTCTTAATATTTAGCGGAATGTCTAGTTTATTAGAGGGATGTCTTGTTATTCAGAGGGATGTCTTAATATTTAGAGGGATGTCTTGGTATTTAGAGGGATGTCTTAATATTTAGAGGGATGTCTTGGTATTTAGAGGGATGTCTTGTTATTTAGAGGGATGTCTTAATATTTAGCGGAATGTCTAGTTTATTAGAGGGATGTCTTGTTATTCAGAGGGATGTCTTAATATTTAGAGGAATGTCTTGTTATATAGATGGATGTCTTGTTATTTAGAGGGATGTCTTGTTTTTTAGAGGGTTATTTTGTTACTTGGAGGGATGTCTTGTTATTTAGAGGGATGTCTTGGTATTTGGAGGGATGTCTTGTTATTTAGAGGGATGTCTTGATATTTAGAGGGATGTCTTGTTTTTTAGAGATATGTCTTGTTATTTAGAGGGATTTTTTGTTTTTTAGAGGGTTGTCTTGTTATTTGAAGGGATGTCTTGTTATTTAGAGGGATGTCTTGTTATTTAGTGGGATGTCTTGTTATTTAGAGGGATGTCTTGTTATTTAGAGAGATGTCTTGTTATTTAAAAGGGATGTCTTGTTATTTAGAGGGATGTCTTGTTATTTAGTGGGATGTCTTGTTATTTAGAGAGTCGTCTTGTTATTTAAAGGGATGTCTTAATATTTAGAAGGATGTCTTGTTATTTAGAGGGATGTCTTAATATTTAGAGGGATGTCTTAATATTTAGCGGAATGTCTTGTTTATTAGAGGGATGTCTTGCTATTTAGAGGGATGTCTTTTTATTTGAAGGGATGTTTTAATATTTAGAGGGATGTCTTGTTATTTAGAGGGATGTCTTGTTATTTAGAGGGATGTCTTGTTTTTTAAAGGGTTGTCTTGTTATTTGGAGGGATGTCTTAATATTTAGAGGGATGTCTTAATATTTAGCGGAATGTCTAGTTTATTAGAGGGTTGTCTTGTTATTTAGAGGGATGTCTTGTTATTTAGAGGGATGTCTTGTTTTTTAGAGGGTTGTCTTGTTATTTGGAGGGATGTCTTGTTTTTTAGAGGGTTGTCTTGTAATTTAGATGCGATGTCTTGTTATTTACAGGGATGTCTTAATATTTAGCGGAATGTCTTGTTTATTAGAGGGATGTCTTGCTATTTAGAGGGATGTCTTTTTATTTGGAGGGATGTCTTGTTATTTAGAGGGATGTCTTGTTATTTAGAGGAATGTCTTGTTATTTAAAAGGGATGTTTTGTTGTTTAGAGGGATGTCTTGTTATTTAGTGGGATGTCTTGTTATTTAGAGGGATGTCTTGTTATTTAGAGAGATGTCTTGTTATTTAAAGGGATGTCTTAATATTTAGAGGGATGTCTTGTTATTTAGAGGGATGTCTTAATATTTAGAGGGATGTCTTGTTATTTAGAGGGATGTCTTGTTATTTAGAGGGATGTCTTGTTTTTTAAAGGGTTGTCTTGTTATTTGGAGGGATGTCTTAATATTTAGAGGGATGTCTTGGTATTTAGAGGGATGTCTTGTTATTTAGAGGGATGTCTTAATATTTAGCGGAATGACTAGTTTATTAGAGGGATGTCTTGTTATTTAGAGGGATGTCTTGTTATTTAGAGGGATGTCTTGTTTTTTAGAGGGTTATTTTGTTACTTGGAGGGATGTCTTGTTATTTAGAGGGATGTCTTAGTATTTGGAGGGATGTCTTGTTATTTGAGGGATGTCTTGATATTTAGAGGGATGTCTTGTTTTTTAGAGATATGTCTTGTTATTTAGAGGGATTTTTTGTTTTTTAGAGGGTTGTCTTGTTATTTGAAGGGATGTCTTGTTATTTAGAGGGATGTCTTGTTTTTTAAAGGGTTGTCTTGTTATTTGGAGGGATGTCTTAATATTTAGAGGGATGTCTTGTTATTTAGAGGGATGTCTTAATATTTAGAGGGATGTCTTGTTATTTGGAGGGATAATTTAATATTTAGAGGGATGTCTTGTTATTTAGAGGGATGTCTTGTTATTTAGAGGGATGTCTTGTTTTTTAAAGGGTTGTCTTGTTATTTGGAGGGATGTCTTAATATTTAGAGGGATGTCTTAATATTTAGCGGAATGTCTAGTTTATTAGAGGGATGTCTTGTTATTTAGAGGGATGTCTTGTTATTTAGAGGGATGTCTTGTTTTTTAGAGGGTTGTCTTGTTATTTGGAGGGATGTCTTGTTTTTTAGAGGGTTGTCTTGTTATTTGGAGGGATGTCTTGTTTTTTAGAGGGTTGTCTTGTAATTTAGATGGGATGTCTTGTTATTTAGAGGGATGTCTTGTTATTTACAGGTATGTCTTGTTATTTAGAGGGATGTCTTAATATTTAGAGGGATGTCTTGTTATTTAAAGGGATGTCTTGTTATTTAGAGGGATGTCTTGTTTTTTAAAGGGTTGTCTTGTTATTTGGAGGGATGTCTTAATATTTAGAGGGATGTCTTGGTATTTAGAGGGATGTCTTGTTATTTAGAGGGATGTCTTAATATTTAGCGGAATGTCTAGTTTATTAGAGGGATGTCTTGTTATTTAGAGGGATGTCTTGTTATTTAGAGGGATGTCTTGTTTTTTAGAGGGTTGTCTTGTTATTTGGAGGGATGTCTTGTTTTTTAGAGGGTTGTCTTGTAATTTAGATGGGATGTCTTGTTATTTAGAGGGATGTCTTGTTATTTACAGGTATGTCTTGTTATTTAGAGGGACGTCTTAATATTTAGAGGAATGTCTTGTTATATAGATGGATGTCTTGTTATTTAGAGGGATGTCTTGTTTTTTAGAGATATGTCTTGTTATTTAGAGGGATTTTTTGTTTTTTAGAGGGTTGTCTTGTTATTTGAAGGGATGTCTTGTAATTTAAAGGGATGTCTTGTTATTTAGTGGGATGTCTTGTTACTTAGAGGGATGTCTTGTTATTTAGAGAGATGTCTTGTTATTTAAAAGGGATGTCTTGTTATTTAGAGGGATGTCTTGTTATTTAGTGGGATGTCTTGTTATTTAGAGGGATGTCTTGTTATTTAGAGAGATGTCTTGTTATTTAAAGGGATGTCTTAATATTTAGAGGGATGTCTTGTTATTTAGAGGGATGTCTTAATATTTAGAGGGATGTCTTGTTATTTGGAGGGATGTTTTAATATTTAGAGGGATGTCTTGTTATTTAGAGGGATGTCTTGTTATTTAGAGGGATGTCTTGTTTTTTAAAGGGTTGTCTTGTTATTTGGAGGGATGTCTTAATATTTAGAGGGATGTCTTAATATTTAGCGGAATGTCTAGTTTATTAGAGGGATGTCTTGTTATTTAGAGGGATGTCTTGTTATTTAGAGGGATGTCTTGTTTTTTAGAGGGTTGTCTTGTTATTTGGAGGGATGTCTTGTTTTTTAGAGGGTAGTCTTGTTATTTGGAGGGATGTTTCGTTATTTAGAGGGATGTCTTGTTTTTTGAAGGGTTGTCTTGTTATTTGGAGGGATGTCTTAATATTTAGAGGGATGTCTTGGTATTTGGAAGGATGTCTTGTTATTTAGAGGGATGTCTTAATATTTAGCGGAATGTCTAGTTTATTAGAGGGATGTCTTGTTCTTTAGAGGGATGTCTTGTTATTTAGAGGGATGTCTTGTTTTTTAGAGGGATGTCTTGTTATTTAGAGGGATGTCTTGTTATTTAGAGAGATGTCTTGTTATTTAAAGGGATGTCTTAATATTTAGAGGGATGTCTTGTTATTTAGAGGGATGTCTTAATATTTAGAGGGATGTCTTGTAATTTGGAGGGATGTTGAATATTTAGAGGGATGTCTTGTTATATAGAGGGATGTCTTGTTATTTAGAGGGATGTCTTGTTTTTTGAAGGGTTGTCTTGTTATTTGGAGGGATGTCTTAATATTTAGAGGGATGTCTTGGTATTTGGAGGGATGTCTTGTTATTTAGAGGGATGTCTTAATATTTAGCGGAATGTCTAGTTTATTAGAGGGATGTCTTGTTCTTTAGAGGGATGTCTTGTTATTTAGAGGGATGTCTTGTTTTTTAGAGGGTTGTCTTGTTATTTCGAGGGATGTCTTGTTTTTTAGAGGGTTGTCTTGTAATTTAGATGGGATGTCTTGTTATTTACAGGGATGTCTTGTTATTTAGAGAGATGTCTTGTTATTTAAAGGGATGTCTTAATATTTGGAGGGATGTCTTGTTATTTAGAGGGATGTCTTAATATTTAGAGGGATGTCTTAATATTTAGAGGGATGTCTTAATATTTAGAGGGATGTCTTGTTATTTAGAGGGATGTCTTGTTTTTTGAAGGGTTGTCTTGTTATTTGGAAGGATGTCTTAATATTTAGAGGGATGTCTTGGTATTTGGAGGGATGTCTTTTTATTTAGAGGGATGTCTTAATATTTAGCGGAATGTCTAGTTTATTAGAGGGATGTCTTGTTCTTTAGAGGGATGTCTTGTTTTTTAGAGGGTTGTCTTGTAATTTAGATGGGATGTCTTGTTATTTACAGGGATGTCTTAATATTTAGCGGAATGTCTTGTTTATTAGAGGGATGTCTTGCTATTTAGAGGGATGTCTTTTTATTTGGAGGGATGTCTTGTTATTTAGAGGGATGTCTTGTTCTTTAGAGGGATGTCTTGTTATTTAGAGGAATGTCTTGTTATTTAAAAGGGATGTCTTGTTATTTAGAGGGATGTCTTGTTATTTAGTGGGATGTCTTGTTATTTAGAGGGATGTCTTGTTATTTAGAGGGATGTCTTGTTATTTAGAGGGATGTCTTGTTTTTTAGAGGGTTGTCTTGTTATTTGGAGGGATGTCTTGTTTTTTAGAGGGTTGTCTTGTAATTTAGATGGGATGTCTTGTTATTTACAGGGATGTCTTAATATTTAGCGGAATGTCTTGTTTATTAGAGGGATGTCTTGCTATTTAGAGGGATGTCTTTTTATTTGGAGGGATGTCTTGTTATTTAGAGGGATGTCTTGTTATTTAGAGGAATGTCTTGTTATTTAAAAGGGATGTCTTGTTATTTAGAGGGATGTCTTGTTATTTAGTGGGATGTCTTGTTATTTAGAGGGATGTCTTGTTATTTAGAGAGATGTCTTGTTATTTAAAGGGATGTCTTAATATTTAGAGGGATGTCTTGTTATTTAGAGGGATGTCTTAATATTTAGAGGGATGTCTTGTTATTTAGAGGGATGTCTTGTTATTTAGAGGGATGTCTTGTTTTTTAAAGGGTTGTCTTGTTATTTGGAGGGATGTCTTGTTATTTAGAGGGATGTCTTAATATTTAGCGGAATGTCTAGTTTATTAGAGGGATGTCTTGTTATTTAGAGGGATGTCTTAATATTTAGAGGGATGTCTTGGTATTTAGAGGGATGTCTTGTTATTTAGAGGGATGTCTTAATATTTAGCGGAATGTCTAGTTTATTAGAGGGATGTCTTGTTATTTAGAGGGATGTCTTGTTATTTACAGGTATGTCTTGTTTTTTAGAGGGATGTCTTAATATTTAGAGGAATGTCTTGTTATATAGATGGATGTCTTGTTATTTAGAGGGATGTCTTGTTTTTTAGAGGGTTATTTTGTTACTTGGAGGGATGTCTTGTTATTTAGAGGGATGTCTTGGTATTTGGAGGGATGTCTTGTTATTAAGAGGGATGTCTTGATATTTAGAGGGATGTCTTGTTTTTTAGTGGGATGTCTTGTTATTTAGAGGGATGTCTTGTTATTTAGAGAGATGTCTTGTTATTTAAAAGGGATGTCTTGTTATTTAGAGGGATGTCTTGTTATTTAGTTGGATGTCTTGTTATTTAGAGAGTCGTCTTGTTATTTAAAGGGATGTCTTAATATTTAGAGGGATGTCTTGTTATTTAGAGGGATGTTTTGTTATTTAGAGGGATGTCTTGTTTTTTAGAGGGTTGTCTTGTTATTTGGAGGGATGTCTTGTTTTTTAGAGGGTTGTCTTGTAATTTAGATGGGATGTCTTGTTATTTACAGGGATGTCTTAATATTTAGCGGAATGTCTTGTTTATTAGAGGGATGTCTTGCTATTTAGAGGGATGTCTTTTTATTTGGAGGGATGTCTTGTTATTTAGAGGGATGTCTTGTTATTTAGAGGAATGTCTTGTTATTTAAAAGGGATGTTTTGTTATTTAGAGGGATGTCTTGTTATTTAGTGGGATGTCTTGTTATTTAGAGGGATGTCTTGTTATTTAGTTGGATGTCTTGTTATTTAGAGAGTCGTCTTGTTATTTAAAGGGATGTCTTAATATTTAGAGGGATGTCTTGTTATTTAGAGGGATGTCTTAATATTTAGAGGGATGTCTTGTTATTTGGAGGGATGTTTTAATATTTAGAGGGATGTCTTGTTATTTAGAGGGATGTCTTGTTTTTTAAAGGGTTGTCTTGTTATTTGGAGGGATGTCTTAATATTTAGAGGGATGTCTTAATATTTAGCGGAATGTCTAGTTTATTAGAGGGTTGTCTTGTTATTTAGAGGGATGTTTTGTTATTTAGAGGGATGTCTTGTTTTTTAGAGGGTTGTCTTGTTATTTGGAGGGATGTCTTGTTTTTTAGAGGGTTGTCTTGTAATTTAGATGGGATGTCTTGTTATTTACAGGGATGTCTTAATATTTAGCGGAATGTCTTGTTTATTAGAGGGATGTCTTGCTATTTAGAGAGATGTCTTTTTATTTGGAGGGATGTCTTGTTATTTAGAGGGATGTCTTGTTATTTAGAGGAATGTCTTGTTATTTAAAAGGGATGTTTTGTTATTTAGGGGGATGTCTTGTTATTTAGTGGGATGTCTTGTTATTTAGAGGGATGTCTTGTTATTTAGAGAGATGTCTTGTTATTTAAAGGGATGTCTTAATATTTAGAGGGATGTCTTGTTATTTAGAGGGATGTCTTAATATTTAGAGGGATGTCTTGTTATTTAGAGGGATGTCTTGTTATTTAGAGGGATGTCTTGTTTTTTAAGGGGTTGTCTTGTTATTTGGAGGGATGTCTTAATATTTAGAGGGATGTCTTGGTATTTAGAGGGATGTCTTGTTATTTAGAGGGATGTCTTAATATTTAGCGGAATGACTAGTTTATTAGAGGGATGTCTTGTTATTTAGAGGGATGTCTTGTTATTTAGAGGGATGTCTTGTTTTTTAGAGGGTTGTCTTGTTATTTGGAGGGATGTCTTGTTTTTTAGAGGGTTGTCTTGTAATTTAGATGGGATGTCTTGTTATTTAGAGGGATGTCTTGTTATTTACAGGTATGTCTTGTTATTTAGAGGGATGTCTTAATATTTAGAGGAATGTCTTGTTATATAGATGGATGTCTTGTTATTTAGAGGGATGTCTTGTTTTTTAGAGGGTTATTTTGTTACTTGGAGGGATGTCTTGTTATTTAGAGGGATGTCTTGGTATTTGGAGGGATGTCTTGTTATTTAGAGGGATGTCTTGATATTTAGAGGGATGTCTTGTTTTTTAGTGGGATTTTTTGTTTTTTAGAGGGTTGTCTTGTTATTTGAAGGGATGTCTTGTTATTTAGAGGGATGTCTTGTTTTTTAAAGGGTTGTCTTGTTATTTGGAGGGATGTCTTAATATTTAGAGGGATGTCTTGTTATTTAGAGGGATGTCTTAATATTTAGAGGGATGTCTTGTTATTTGGAGGGATGATTTAATATTTAGAGGGATGTCTTGTTATTTAGAGGGATGTCTTGTTATTTAGAGGGATGTCTTGTTTTTTAAAGGGTTGTCTTGTTATTTGGAGGGATGTCTTAATATTTAGAGGGATGTCTTAATATTTAGCGGAATGTCTAGTTTATTAGAGGGATGTCTTGTTATTTAGAGGGATGTCTTGTTATTTAGAGGGATGTCTTGTTTTTTAGAGGGTTGTCTTGTTATTTGGAGGGATGTCTTGTTATTTAGAGGGATGTCTTGTATATTAGATGGGATGTCTTGTTATTTAGAGGGATAAATAACAATAATAATTTGAGTTGTGATTTTATTTGGAGGGATGTCTTGTTATTTAGAGGGATGTCTTGTTATTTAGAGGAATGTCTTGTTATTTAAAAGGGATGTCTTGCTATTTAGAGGGACGTCTTGTTATTTAGTGGGATGTCTTGTTATTTAGAGGGATGTCTTGTTATTTAGAGAGATGTCTTGTTATTTAAAGGGATGTCTTAATATTTAGAGGGATGTCTTGTTATTTAGAGGGATGTCTTAATATTTAGAGGGATGTCTTGTAATTTGGAGGGATGTCTGAATATTTAGAGGGATGTCTTGTTATTTAAAGGGATGTCTTGTTATTTAGAGGGATGTCTTGTTTTTTGAAGGGTTGTCTTGTTATTTGGAGGGATGTCTTAATATTTAGAGGGATGTCTTGGTATTTGGAGGGATGTCTTGTTATTTAGAGGGATGTCTTAATATTTAGCGGAATGTCTAGTTTATTAGAGGGATGTCTTGTTCTTTAGAGGGATGTCTTGTTATTTAGAGGGATGTCTTGTTTTTTAGAGGGTTGTCTTGTTATTTGGAGGGATGTCTTGTTTTTTAGAGGGTTGTCTTGTAATTTAGATGGGATGTCTTGTTATTTACAGGGATGTCTTGTTATTTAGAGAGATGTCTTGTTATTTAAAGGGATGTCTTAATATTTAGAGGGATGTCTTGTTATTTAGAGGGATGTCTTAATATTTAGAGGGATGTCTTAATATTTAGAGGGATGTCTTGTTATTTAGAGGGATGTCTTGTTTTTTGAAGGGTTGTCTTGTTATTTGGAGGGATGTCTTAATATTTAGAGGGATGTCTTGGTATTTGGAGGGATGTCTTGTTATTTAGAGGGATGTCTTAATATTTAGCGGAATGTCTAATTTATTAGAGGGATGTCTTGTTCTTTAGAGGGATGTCTTGTTATTTAGAGGGATGTCTTGTTTTTTAGAGGGTTGTCTTGTTATTTGGAGGGATGTCTTGTTTTTTAGAGGGTTGTCTTGTAATTTAGATGGGATGTCTTGTTATTTACAGGGATGTCTTAATATTTAGCGGAATGTCTTGTTTATTAGAGGGATGTCTTGCTATTTAGAGGGATGTCTTTTTATTTGGAGGGATGTCTTGTTATTTAAAGGGATGTCTTGTTATTTAGAGGAATGTCTTGTTATTTAAAAGGGATGTCTTGTTATTTAGAGGGATGTCTTGTTATTTAGTGGGATGTCTTGTTATTTAGAGGGATGTCTTGTTATTTAGAGAGATGTCTTGTTATTTAAAGGGATGTCTTAATATTTAGAGGGATGTCTTGTTATTTAGAGGGATGTCTTAAAATTTAGAGGGATGTCTTGTTATTTGGAGGGATGTCTTAATATTTAGAGGGATGTCTTGTTATTTAGAGGGATGTCTTAATATTTAGAGGGATGTCTTGTTCTTTAGAGGGATGTCTTGTTATTTAGAGGGATGTCTTGTTTTTTAGAGGGTTGTCTTGTTATTTGGAGGGATGTCTTGTTTTTTAGAGGGTTGTCTTGTAATTTAGATGGGATGTCTTGTTATTTACAGGGATGTCTTAATATTTAGCGGAATGTCTTGTTTATTAGAGGGATGTCTTGCTATTTAGAGGGATGTCTTTTTATTTGGAGGGATGTCTTGTTATTTAGAGGGATGTCTTGTTATTTAGAGGAATGTCTTGTTATTTAAAAGGGATGTCTTGTTATTTAGAGGGATGTCTTGTTATTTAGTGGGATGTCTTGTTATTTAGAGTTATGTCTTGTTATTTAGAGAGATGTCTTGTTATTTAAAGGGATGTCTTAATATTTAGAGGGATGTCTTGTTATTTAGAGGGATGTCTTAATATTTAGAGGGATGTCTTGTTATTTGGAGGGATGTCTTAATATTTAGAGGGATGTCTTGTTATTTAGAGGGATGTCTTAATATTTAGAGGGATGTCTTGTTCTTTAGAGGGATGTCTTGTTATTTAGAGGGATGTCTTGTTTTTTAGAGGGTTGTCTTGTTATTTGGAGGGATGTCTTGTTTTTTAGAGGGTTGTCTTGTAATTTAGATGGAATGTCTTGTTATTTACAGGGATGTCTTAATATTTAGCGGAATGTCTTGTTTATTAGAGGGATGTCTTGCTATTTAGAGGTTTGTCTTTTTATTTGGAGGGATGTCTTGTTATTTAGAGGGATGTCTTGTTATTTAGAGGAATGTCTTGTTATTTAAAAGGGATGTCTTGTTATTGAGAGGGATGTCTTGTTATTTAGTGGGATGTCTTGTTATTTAGAGGGATGTCTTGTTATTTAGAGAGATGTCTTGTTATTTAAAGGGATGTCTTAATATTTAGAGGGATGTCTTGTTATTTAGAGGGATGTCTTAATATTTAGAGGGATGTCTTGTTATTTAGAGGGATGTCTTGTTATTTAGAGGGATGTCTTGTTTTTTAAAGGGTTGTCTTGTTATTTGGAGGGATGTCTTAATATTTAGAGGGATGTCTTGGTATTTAGAGGGATGTCATGTTATTTAGAGGGATGTCTTAATATTTAGCGGAATGTCTAGTTTATAAGAGGGATGTCTTGTTATTTAGAGGGATGTCTTGTTATTTAGAGGGATGTCTTGTTTTTTAGAGGGTTGTCTTGTTATTTGGACGGATGTCTTGTTTTTTAGAGGGTTGTCTTGTAATTTAGATGGGATGTCTTGTTATTTAGAGGGTGTCTTGTTATTTACAGGTATGTCTTGTTATTTAGAGGGATGTCTTAATATTTAGAGGAATGTCTTGTTATATAGATGGATGTCTTGTTATTTAGAGGGATGTCTTGTTTTTTAGAGGGTTATTTTGTTACTTGGAGGGATGTCTTGTTATTTAGAGGGATGTCTTGGTATTTGGAGGGATGTCTTGTTATTTAGAGGGATGTCTTGATATTTAGAGGGATGTCTTGTTTTTTAGAGATATGTCTTGTTATTTAGAGGGATTTTTAGTTTTTTAGAGGGTTGTCTTGTTATTTGGAGGGATGTCTTGTTATTTAGAGGGATGTCTTGTTATTTGGAGGGATGCTTGTTATTAAGAGGGATGTCTTATAATTTAGAGGGATGTCTTGTTATTTGGAGGTATGTCTTGTTATTTAGAGGGATGTCTTGTTATTTAGAGGGATGTCTTGGTATTTGGAGGGATGTCTCGTTATTTAGAGGGATGTCTTTTTATTTAGAGGGATGTCTTGTTATTTAGAGGGATGTCTTGTTATTTAGAGGGATGTCTTGTTTTTTAAAGGGTTGTCTTGTTTTTTGGAGGGATGTCTTAATATTTAGAGGGATGTCTTGGTATTTAAAAGGATGTCTTGTTATTTAGAGGGATGTCTTAATATTTAGCGGAATGTCTAGTTTATTAGAGGGATGTCTTGTTATTTAGAGGGATGTCTTGTTATTTAGAGGGATATCTTGTTTTTTAGAGGGATGTCTTGTTCTTTAGAGGGATGTCTTGTTATTTAGAGGGATGTCTTGTTTTTTAGAGGGTTGTCTTGTTATTTGGAGGGATGTCTTGTTTTTTAGAGGGTTGTCTTGTAATTTAGATGGGATGTCTTGTTATTTACAGGGATGTCTTAATATTTAGCGGAATGTCTTGTTTATTAGAGGGATGTCTTGCTATTTAGAGGTTTGTCTTTTTATTTGGAGGGATGTCTTGTTATTTAGAGGGATGTCTTGTTATTTAGAGGAATGTCTTGTTATTTAAAAGGGATGTCTTGTTATTGAGAGGGATGTCTTGTTATTTAGTGGGATGTCTTGTTATTTAGAGGGATGTCTTGTTATTTAAAGGGATGTCTTAATATTTAGAGGGATGTCTTGTTATTTAGAGGGATGTCTTGTTATTTAGAGGGATGTCTTGTTTTTTAAAGGGTTGTCTTGTTATTTGGAGGGATGTCTTAATATTTAGAGGGATGTCTTGGTATTTAGAGGGATGTCATGTTATTTAGAGGGATGTCTCAATATTTAGCGGAATGTCTAGTTTATTAGAGGGATGTCTTGTTATTTAGAGGGATGTCTTGTTATTTAGAGGGATGTCTTGTTTTTTAGAGGGTTGTCTTGTTATTTGGACGGATGTCTTGTTTTTTAGAGGGTTGTCTTGTAATTTAGATGGGATGTCTTGTTATTTAGAGGGTGTCTTGTTATTTACAGGTATGTCTTGTTATTTAGAGGGATGTCTTAATATTTAGAGGAATGTCTTGTTATATAGATGGATGTCTTGTTATTTAGAGGGATGTCTTGTTTTTTAGAGGGTTATTTTGTTACTTGGAGGGATGTCTTGTTATTTAGAGGGATGTCTTGGTATTTTGAGGGATGTCTTGTTATTTAGAGGGATGTCTTGATATTTAGGGGGATGTCTTGTTTTTTAGAGATATGTCTTGTTATTTAGAGGGATTTTTAGTTTTTTAGAGGGTTGTCTTGTTATTTGGAGGGATGTCTTGTTATTTAGATTGATGTCTTAATATTTAGAGGGATGTCTTGTTTTTTAGAGGGATGTCTTGTTATTTAGAGGGATGTTTTGTTATTTAGAGGGATGTCTTGTTATTTAGAGGGAGGTCTTGTTATTTAGAGGGATGTCTTGTTATTTAGAGGGATGTCTTGTTATTTGAAGGGATGTCTTAATATTTAGAGAGATGTCTTGTTATTTAGAGGGATGTCTTGTTATTTAGAGGGATGTCTTGTTATTTAGAGGGATGTCTTCATATTTGGAGGGATGTCTTGTTATTTAGAGGGATGTCTTGTTATTTGGAGGGATGCTTGTTATTAAGAGGGATGTCTTATAATTTAGAGGGATGTCTTGTTATTTGGAGGTATGTCTTGTTATTTAGAGGGATGTCTTGTTATTTAGAGGGATGTCTTGTTTTTTAAAGGGTTGTCTTGTTTTTTGGAGGGATGTCTTAATATTTAGAGGGATGTCTTATTATTTAAAAGGATGTCTTGTTATTTAGAGGGATGTCTTGTTATTTAGAGGGATGTCTTGTTTTTTAGAGGGTTGTCTTGTTATTTGGAGGGATGTCTTGTTTTTTAGAGGGTTGTCTTGTAATTTAAATGGGATGTCTTGTTATTTAGAGGGATGTCTTGTTATTTACAGGTATGTCTTGTTATTTAGAGGGATGTCTTAATATTTAGAGGAATGTCTTGTTATATAGATGGATGTCTTGTTATTTAGAGGGATGTCTTGTTTTTTAGAGGGTTATTTTGTTACTTGGAGGGATGTCTTGTTATTTAGAGGGATGTCTTGGTATTTGGAGAGATGTCTTGTTATTTAGAGGGATGTCTTGATATTTAGAGGGATGTCTTGTTTTTTAGAGATATGTCTTGTTATTTAGAGGGATTTTTTGTTTTTTAGAGGGTTGTCTTGTTATTTAAAGGGATGTCTTGTTATTTAGAGGGATGTCTTGTTATTTAGTGGGATGTCTTGTTATTTAGAGGGATGTCTTGTTATTTAGATAGATGTCTTGTTATTTAAAAGGGATGTCTTGTTATTTAGAGGGATGTCTTGTTATTTAGTGGGATGTCTTGTTATTTAGAGGGATGTCTTGTTATTTAGAGAGATGTCTTGTTATTTAAAGGGATGTCTTAATATTTAGAGGGATGTCTTGTTATTTAGAAGGATGTCTTAATATTTAGAGGGATGTCTTGTTATTTGGAGGGATGTTTTAATATTTAGAGGGATGTCTTGTTATTTAGAGGGATGTCTTGTTATTTAGAGGGATGTCTTGTTTTTTAAAGGGTTGTCTTGTTATTTGGAGGGATGTCTTAATATTTAGAGGGATGTCTTAATATTTAGCGGAATGTCTAGTTTATTAGAGGGATGTCTTGTTATTTAGAGGGATGTCTTGTTATTTAGAGGGATGTCTTGTTATTTAGAGGGATGTCTTGTTATTTGGAGGGATGCTTGTTATTAAGAGGGATGTCTTATAATTTAGAGGGATGTCTTGTTATTTGGAGGTATGTCTTGTTATTTAGAGGGATGTCTTGTTATTTAGAGGGATGTCTTGGTATTTGGAGGGATGTCTCGTTATTTAGAGGGATGTCTTTTTATTTAGAGGGATGTCTTGTTATTTAGAGGGATGTCTTGTTATTTGGAGGGATGTCTTGTTTTTTAGAGGGTTGTCTTGTAATTTAGATGGAATGTCTTGTTATTTACAGGGATGTCTTAATATTTAGCGGAATGTCTTGTTTATTAGAGGGATGTCTTGCTATTTAGAGGTTTGTCTTTTTATTTGGAGGGATGTCTTGTTATTTAGAGGGATGTCTTGTTATTTAGAGGAATGTCTTGTTATTTAAAAGGGATGTCTTGTTATTGAGAGGGATGTCTTGTTATTTAGTGGGATGTCTTGTTATTTAGAGGGATGTCTTGTTATTTAGAGAGATGTCTTGTTATTTAAAGGGATGTCTTAATATTTAGAGGGATGTCTTGTTATTTAGAGGGATGTCTTAATATTTAGAGGGATGTCTTGTTATTTAGAGGGATGTCTTGTTATTTAGAGGGATGTCTTGTTTTTTAAAGGGTTGTCTTGTTATTTGGAGGGATGTCTTAATATTTAGAGGGATGTCTTGGTATTTAGAGGGATGTCATGTTATTTAGAGGGATGTCTTAATATTTAGCGGAATGTCTAGTTTATAAGAGGGATGTCTTGTTATTTAGAGGGATGTCTTGTTATTTAGAGGGATGTCTTGTTTTTTAGAGGGTTGTCTTGTTATTTGGACGGATGTCTTGTTTTTTAGAGGGTTGTCTTGTAATTTAGATGGGATGTCTTGTTATTTAGAGGGTGTCTTGTTATTTACAGGTATGTCTTGTTATTTAGAGGGATGTCTTAATATTTAGAGGAATGTCTTGTTATATAGATGGATGTCTTGTTATTTAGAGGGATGTCTTGTTTTTTAGAGGGTTATTTTGTTACTTGGAGGGATGTCTTGTTATTTAGAGGGATGTCTTGGTATTTGGAGGGATGTCTTGTTATTTAGAGGGATGTCTTGATATTTAGAGGGATGTCTTGTTTTTTAGAGATATGTCTTGTTATTTAGAGGGATTTTTAGTTTTTTAGAGGGTTGTCTTGTTATTTGGAGGGATGTCTTGTTATTTAGAGGGATGTCTTGTTATTTGGAGGGATGCTTGTTATTAAGAGGGATGTCTTATAATTTAGAGGGATGTCTTGTTATTTGGAGGTATGTCTTGTTATTTAGAGGGATGTCTTGTTATTTAGAGGGATGTCTTGGTATTTGGAGGGATGTCTCGTTATTTAGAGGGATGTCTTTTTATTTAGAGGGATGTCTTGTTATTTAGAGGGATGTCTTGTTATTTAGAGGGATGTCTTGTTTTTTAAAGGGTTGTCTTGTTTTTTGGAGGGATGTCTTAATATTTAGAGGGATGTCTTGGTATTTAAAAGGATGTCTTGTTATTTAGAGGGATGTCTTAATATTTAGCGGAATGTCTAGTTTATTAGAGGGATGTCTTGTTATTTAGAGGGATGTCTTGTTATTTAGAGGGATATCTTGTTTTTTAGAGGGATGTCTTGTTCTTTAGAGGGATGTCTTGTTATTTAGAGGGATGTCTTGTTTTTTAGAGGGTTGTCTTGTTATTTGGAGGGATGTCTTGTTTTTTAGAGGGTTGTCTTGTAATTTAGATGGGATGTCTTGTTATTTACAGGGATGTCTTAATATTTAGCGGAATGTCTTGTTTATTAGAGGGATGTCTTGCTATTTAGAGGTTTGTCTTTTTATTTGGAGGGATGTCTTGTTATTTAGAGGGATGTCTTGTTATTTAGAGGAATGTCTTGTTATTTAAAAGGGATGTCTTGTTATTGAGAGGGATGTCTTGTTATTTAGTGGGATGTCTTGTTATTTAGAGGGATGTCTTGTTATTTAAAGGGATGTCTTAATATTTAGAGGGATGTCTTGTTATTTAGAGGGATGTCTTGTTATTTAGAGGGATGTCTTGTTTTTTAAAGGGTTGTCTTGTTATTTGGAGGGATGTCTTAATATTTAGAGGGATGTCTTGGTATTTAGAGGGATGTCATGTTATTTAGAGGGATGTCTCAATATTTAGCGGAATGTCTAGTTTATTAGAGGGATGTCTTGTTATTTAGAGGGATGTCTTGTTATTTAGAGGGATGTCTTGTTTTTTAGAGGGTTGTCTTGTTATTTGGACGGATGTCTTGTTTTTTAGAGGGTTGTCTTGTAATTTAGATGGGATGTCTTGTTATTTAGAGGGTGTCTTGTTATTTACAGGTATGTCTTGTTATTTAGAGGGATGTCTTAATATTTAGAGGAATGTCTTGTTATATAGATGGATGTCTTGTTATTTAGAGGGATGTCTTGTTTTTTAGAGGGTTATTTTGTTACTTGGAGGGATGTCTTGTTATTTAGAGGGATGTCTTGGTATTTTGAGGGATGTCTTGTTATTTAGAGGGATGTCTTGATATTTAGGGGGATGTCTTGTTTTTTAGAGATATGTCTTGTTATTTAGAGGGATTTTTAGTTTTTTAGAGGGTTGTCTTGTTATTTGGAGGGATGTCTTGTTATTTAGATTGATGTCTTAATATTTAGAGGGATGTCTTGTTTTTTAGAGGGATGTCTTGTTATTTAGAGGGATGTTTTGTTATTTAGAGGGATGTCTTGTTATTTAGAGGGAGGTCTTGTTATTTAGAGGGATGTCTTGTTATTTAGAGGGATGTCTTGTTATTTGAAGGGATGTCTTAATATTTAGAGAGATGTCTTGTTATTTAGAGGGATGTCTTGTTATTTAGAGGGATGTCTTGTTATTTAGAGGGATGTCTTCATATTTGGAGGGATGTCTTGTTATTTAGAGGGATGTCTTGTTATTTGGAGGGATGCTTGTTATTAAGAGGGATGTCTTATAATTTAGAGGGATGTCTTGTTATTTGGAGGTATGTCTTGTTATTTAGAGGGATGTCTTGTTATTTAGAGGGATGTCTTGTTTTTTAAAGGGTTGTCTTGTTTTTTGGAGGGATGTCTTAATATTTAGAGGGATGTCTTATTATTTAAAAGGATGTCTTGTTATTTAGAGGGATGTCTTGTTATTTAGAGGGATGTCTTGTTTTTTAGAGGGTTGTCTTGTTATTTGGAGGGATGTCTTGTTTTTTAGAGGGTTGTCTTGTAATTTAAATGGGATGTCTTGTTATTTAGAGGGATGTCTTGTTATTTACAGGTATGTCTTGTTATTTAGAGGGATGTCTTAATATTTAGAGGAATGTCTTGTTATATAGATGGATGTCTTGTTATTTAGAGGGATGTCTTGTTTTTTAGAGGGTTATTTTGTTACTTGGAGGGATGTCTTGTTATTTAGAGGGATGTCTTGGTATTTGGAGAGATGTCTTGTTATTTAGAGGGATGTCTTGATATTTAGAGGGATGTCTTGTTTTTTAGAGATATGTCTTGTTATTTAGAGGGATTTTTTGTTTTTTAGAGGGTTGTCTTGTTATTTAAAGGGATGTCTTGTTATTTAGAGGGATGTCTTGTTATTTAGTGGGATGTCTTGTTATTTAGAGGGATGTCTTGTTATTTAGATAGATGTCTTGTTATTTAAAAGGGATGTCTTGTTATTTAGAGGGATGTCTTGTTATTTAGTGGGATGTCTTGTTATTTAGAGGGATGTCTTGTTATTTAGAGAGATGTCTTGTTATTTAAAGGGATGTCTTAATATTTAGAGGGATGTCTTGTTATTTAGAAGGATGTCTTAATATTTAGAGGGATGTCTTGTTATTTGGAGGGATGTTTTAATATTTAGAGGGATGTCTTGTTATTTAGAGGGATGTCTTGTTATTTAGAGGGATGTCTTGTTTTTTAAAGGGTTGTCTTGTTATTTGGAGGGATGTCTTAATATTTAGAGGGATGTCTTAATATTTAGCGGAATGTCTAGTTTATTAGAGGGATGTCTTGTTATTTAGAGGGATGTCTTGTTATTTAGAGGGATGTCTTGTTATTTAGAGGGATGTCTTGTTATTTAGAGGGATGTCTTGTTATTTGGAGGGATGCTTGTTATTAAGAGGGATGTCTTATAATTTAGAGGGATGTCTTGTTATTTGGAGGTATGTCTTGTTATTTAGAGGGATGTCTTGTTATTTAGAGGGATGTCTTGGTATTTGGAGGGATGTCTCGTTATTTAGAGGGATGTCTTTTTATTTAGAGGGATGTCTTGTTATTTAGAGGGATGTCTTGTTATTTAGAGGGATGTCTTGTTTTTTAAAGGGTTGTCTTGTTTTTTGGAGGGATGTCTTAATATTTAGAGGGATGTCTTGGTATTTAAAAGGATGTCTTGTTATTTAGAGGGATGTCTTAATATTTAGCGGAATGTCTAGTTTATTAGAGGGATGTCTTGTTATTTAGAGGGATGTCTTGTTATTTAGAGGGATATCTTGTTTTTTAGAGGGATGTCTTGTTCTTTAGAGGGATGTCTTGTTATTTAGAGGGATGTCTTGTTTTTTAGAGGGTTGTCTTGTTATTTGGAGGGATGTCTTGTTTTTTAGAGGGTTGTCTTGTAATTTAGATGGGATGTCTTGTTATTTACAGGGATGTCTTAATATTTAGCGGAATGTCTTGTTTATTAGAGGGATGTCTTGCTATTTAGAGGTTTGTCTTTTTATTTGGAGGGATGTCTTGTTATTTAGAGGGATGTCTTGTTATTTAGAGGAATGTCTTGTTATTTAAAAGGGATGTCTTGTTATTGAGAGGGATGTCTTGTTATTTAGTGGGATGTCTTGTTATTTAGAGGGATGTCTTGTTATTTAAAGGGATGTCTTAATATTTAGAGGGATGTCTTGTTATTTAGAGGGATGTCTTGTTATTTAGAGGGATGTCTTGTTTTTTAAAGGGTTGTCTTGTTATTTGGAGGGATGTCTTAATATTTAGAGGGATGTCTTGGTATTTAGAGGGATGTCATGTTATTTAGAGGGATGTCTCAATATTTAGCGGAATGTCTAGTTTATTAGAGGGATGTCTTGTTATTTAGAGGGATGTCTTGTTATTTAGAGGGATGTCTTGTTTTTTAGAGGGTTGTCTTGTTATTTGGACGGATGTCTTGTTTTTTAGAGGGTTGTCTTGTAATTTAGATGGGATGTCTTGTTATTTAGAGGGTGTCTTGTTATTTACAGGTATGTCTTGTTATTTAGAGGGATGTCTTAATATTTAGAGGAATGTCTTGTTATATAGATGGATGTCTTGTTATTTAGAGGGATGTCTTGTTTTTTAGAGGGTTATTTTGTTACTTGGAGGGATGTCTTGTTATTTAGAGGGATGTCTTGGTATTTTGAGGGATGTCTTGTTATTTAGAGGGATGTCTTGATATTTAGGGGGATGTCTTGTTTTTTAGAGATATGTCTTGTTATTTAGAGGGATTTTTAGTTTTTTAGAGGGTTGTCTTGTTATTTGGAGGGATGTCTTGTTATTTAGATTGATGTCTTAATATTTAGAGGGATGTCTTGTTTTTTAGAGGGATGTCTTGTTATTTAGAGGGATGTTTTGTTATTTAGAGGGATGTCTTGTTATTTAGAGGGAGGTCTTGTTATTTAGAGGGATGTCTTGTTATTTAGAGGGATGTCTTGTTATTTGAAGGGATGTCTTAATATTTAGAGAGATGTCTTGTTATTTAGAGGGATGTCTTGTTATTTAGAGGGATGTCTTGTTATTTAGAGGGATGTCTTCATATTTGGAGGGATGTCTTGTTATTTAGAGGGATGTCTTGTTATTTGGAGGGATGCTTGTTATTAAGAGGGATGTCTTATAATTTAGAGGGATGTCTTGTTATTTGGAGGTATGTCTTGTTATTTAGAGGGATGTCTTGTTATTTAGAGGGATGTCTTGTTTTTTAAAGGGTTGTCTTGTTTTTTGGAGGGATGTCTTAATATTTAGAGGGATGTCTTGGTATTTAAAAGGATGTCTTGTTATTTAGAGGGATGTCTTGTTATTTAGAGGGATGTCTTGTTTTTTAGAGGGTTGTCTTGTTATTTGGAGGGATGTCTTGTTTTTTAGAGGGTTGTCTTGTAATTTAAATGGGATGTCTTGTTATTTAGAGGGATGTCTTGTTATTTACAGGTATGTCTTGTTATTTAGAGGGATGTCTTAATATTTAGAGGAATGTCTTGTTATATAGATGGATGTCTTGTTATTTAGAGGGATGTCTTGTTTTTTAGAGGGTTATTTTGTTACTTGGAGGGATGTCTTGTTATTTAGAGGGATGTCTTGGTATTTGGAGAGATGTCTTGTTATTTAGAGGGATGTCTTGATATTTAGAGGGATGTCTTGTTTTTTAGAGATATGTCTTGTTATTTAGAGGGATTTTTTGTTTTTTAGAGGGTTGTCTTGTTATTTAAAGGGATGTCTTGTTATTTAGAGGGATGTCTTGTTATTTAGTGGGATGTCTTGTTATTTAGAGGGATGTCTTGTTATTTAGATAGATGTCTTGTTATTTAAAAGGGATGTCTTGTTATTTAGAGGGATGTCTTGTTATTTAGTGGGATGTCTTGTTATTTAGAGGGAT
Source organism: Macrosteles quadrilineatus (assembly GCF_028750875.1). NCBI lineage: Eukaryota > Metazoa > Arthropoda > Insecta > Hemiptera > Cicadellidae > Macrosteles > Macrosteles quadrilineatus. The sequence goes on from NW_026542602.1 coordinate 5,499,890, forward strand.
GTCTTGTTATTTAGAGAGATGTCTTGTTATTTAAAGGGATGTCTTAATATTTAGAGGGATGTCTTGTTATTTAGAAGGATGTCTTAATATTTAGAGGGATGTCTTGTTATTTGGAGGGATGTTTTAATATTTAGAGGGATGTCTTGTTATTTAGAGGGATGTCTTGTTATTTAGAGGGATGTCTTGTTTTTTAAAGGGTTGTCTTGTTATTTGGAGGGATGTCTTAATATTTAGAGGGATGTCTTAATATTTAGCGGAATGTCTAGTTTATTAGAGGGATGTCTTGTTATTTAGAGGGATGTCTTGTTATTCAGAGGGATGTCTTGTTTTTTAGAGGGTTGTCTTGTTATTTGGAGGGATGTCTTGTTTTTTAGAGGGTTGTCTTGTAATTTAAATGGGATGTCTTGTTATTTAGAGGGATGTCTTGTTATTTACAGGTATGTCTTGTTATTTAGAGGGATGTCTTAATATTTAGAGGAATGTCTTGTTATATAGATGGATGTCTTGTTATTTAGAGGGATGTCTTGTTTTTTAGAGGGTTATTTTGTTACTTGGAGGGATGTCTTGTTATTTAGAGGGATGTCTTGGTATTTGGAGAGATGTCTTGTTATTTAGAGGGATGTCTTGATATTTAGAGGGATGTCTTGTTTTTTAGAGATATGTCTTGTTATTTAGAGGGATTTTTTGTTTTTTAGAGGGTTGTCTTGTTATTTAAAGGGATGTCTTGTTATTTAGAGGGATGTCTTGTTATTTAGTGGGATGTCTTGTTATTTAGAGGGATGTCTTGTTATTTAGATAGATGTCTTGTTATTTAAAAGGGATGTCTTGTTATTTAGAGGGATGTCTTGTTATTTAGTGGGATGTCTTGTTATTTAGAGGGATGTCTTGTTATTTAGAGAGATGTCTTGTTATTTAAAGGGATGTCTTAATATTTAGAGGGATGTCTTGTTATTTAGAAGGATGTCTTAATATTTAGAGGGATGTCTTGTTATTTGGAGGGATGTTTTAATATTTAGAGGGATGTCTTGTTATTTAGAGGGATGTCTTGTTATTTAGAGGGATGTCTTGTTTTTTAAAGGGTTGTCTTGTTATTTGGAGGGATGTCTTAATATTTAGAGGGATGTCTTAATATTTAGCGGAATGTCTAGTTTATTAGAGGGATGTCTTGTTATTTAGAGCGATGTCTTGTTATTTAGAGGGATGTCTTGTTTTTTAGAGGGTTGTCTTGTTATTTGGAGGGATGTCTTGTTTTTTAGAGGGTAGTCTTGTAATTTAGATGGGATGTCTTGTTATTTACAGGGATGTCTTAATATTTAGCGGAATGTCTTGTTTATTAGAGGGATGTCTTGCTATTTAGAGGGATGTCTTTTTATTTGGAGGGATGTCTTGTTATTTAGAGGGATGTCTTGTTATTTAGAGGAATGTCTTGTTATTTAAAAGAGATGTTTTGTTATTTAGAGGGATGTCTTGTTATTTAGTGGGATGTCTTGTTATTTAGAGGGATGTCTTGTTATTTAGAGAGATGTCTTGTTATTTAAAGGGATGTCTTAATATTTAGAGGGATGTCTTGTTATTTAGAGGGATGTCTTAATATTTAGAGGGATGTCTTGTTATTTAGAGGGATGTCTTAATATTTAGCGGAATGACTAGTTTATTAGAGGGATGTCTTGTTATTTAGAGGGATGTCTTGTTATTTAGAGGCATGTCTTGTTTTTTAGAGGGTTGTCTTGTTATTTGGAGGGATGTCTTGTTTTTTAGAGGGTTGTCTTGTAATTTAGATGGGATGTCTTGTTATTTAGAGGGATGTCTTGTTATTTACAGGTATGTCTTGTTATCTAGAGGGATGTCTTAATATTTAGAGGAATGTCTTGTTATATAGATGGATGTCTTGTTATTTAGAGGGATGTCTTGTTTTTTGGAGGGATGTCTTAATATTTAGAGGGATGTCTTGGTATTTAGAGGGATGTCTTGTTATTTAGAGGGATGTCTTAATATTTAGCGGAATGACTAGTTTATTAGAGGGATGTCTTGTTATTTAGAGGGATGTCTTGTTATTTAGAGGCATGTCTTGTTTTTTAGAGGGTTGTCTTGTTATTTGGAGGGATGTCTTGTTTTTTAGAGGGTTGTCTTGTAATTTAGATGGGATGTCTTGTTATTTAGAGGGATGTCTTGTTATTTACAGGTATGTCTTGTTATCTAGAGGGATGTCTTAATATTTAGAGGAATGTCTTGTTATATAGATGGATGTCTTGTTATTTAGAGGGATGTCTTGTTTTTTAGAGGGTTATTTTGTTACTTGGAGGGATGTCTTGTTATTTAGAGGGATGTCTTGGTATTTGGAGGGATGTCTTGTTATTTAGAGGGATGTCTTGATATTTAGAGGGATGTCTTGTTTTTTAGAGATATGTCTTGTTATTTAGAGGGATTTTTTGTTTTTTAGAGGGTTGTCTTGTTATTTGAAGGGATGTCTTGTTATTTAGAGGGATGTCTTGTTTTTTAAAGGGTTGTCTTGTTATTTGGAGGGATGTCTTAATATTTAGAGGGATGTCTTGTTATTTAGAGGGATGTCTTAATATTTAGAGGGATGTCTTGTTATTTGGAGGGATGATTTAATATTAAGAGGGATGTCTTGTTATTTAGAGGGATGTCTTGTTATTTAGAGGGATGTCTTGTTTTTTAAAGGGTTGTCTTGTTATTTGGAGGGATGTCTTAATATTTAGAGGGATGTCTTAATATTTAGCGGAATGTCTAGTTTATTAGAGGGATGTCTTGTTATTTAGAGGGATGTCTTGTTATTTAGAGGGATGTCTTGTTTTTTAGAGGGTTGTCTTGTTATTTGGAGGGATGTCTTGTTATTTAGAGGGATGTCTTGTATATTAGATGGGATGTCTTGTTATTTAGAGGGATAAATAACAATAATAATTTGAGTTGTGATTTTATTTGGAGGGATGTCTTGTTATTTAGAGGGATGTCTTGTTATTTAGAGGAATGTCTTGTTATTTAAAAGGGATGTCTTGCTATTTAGAGGGACGTCTTGTTATTTAGTGGGATGTCTTGTTATTTAGAGGGATGTCTTGTTATTTAGAGAGATGTCTTGTTATTTAAAGGGATGTCTTAATATTTAGAGGGATGTCTTGTTATTTAGAGGGATGTCTTAATATTTAGAGGGATGTCTTGTAATTTGGAGGGATGTCTGAATATTTAGAGGGATGTCTTGTTATTTAGAGGGATGTCTTGTTATTTAGAGGGATGTCTTGTTTTTTGAAGGGTTGTCTTGTTATTTGGAGGGATGTCTTAATATTTTGAGGGATGTCTTGGTATTTGGAGGGATGTCTTGTTATTTAGAGGGATGTCTTAATATTTAGCGGAATGTCTAGTTTATTAGAGGGATGTCTTGTTCTTTAGAGGGATGTCTTGTTATTTAGAGAGATGTCTTGTTTTTTAGAGGGTTGTCTTGTTATTTGGAGGGATGTCTTGTTTTTTAGAGGGTTGTCTTGTAATTTAGATGGGATGTCTTGTTATTTACAGGGATGTCTTGTTATTTAGAGAGATGTCTTGTTATTTAAAGGGATGTCTTAATATTTAGAGGTATGTCTTGTTATTTAGAGGGATGTCTTAATATTTAGAGGGATGTCTTAATATTTAGAGGGATGTCTTGTTATTTAGAGGGATGTCTTGTTTTTTGAAGGGTTGTCTTGTTATTTGGAGGGATGTCTTAATATTTAGAGGGATGTCTTGGTATTTGGAGGGATGTCTTGTTATTTAGAGGGATGTCTTAATATTTAGCGGAATGTCTAATTTATTAGAGGGATGTCTTGTTCTTTAGAGGGATGTCTTGTTATTTAGAGGGATGTCTTGTTTTTTAGAGGGTTGTCTTGTTATTTGGAGGGATGTCTTGTTTTTTAGAGGGTTGTCTTGTAATTTAGATGGGATGTCTTGTTACTTACAGGGATGTCTTAATATTTAGCGGAATGTCTTGTTTATTAGAGGGATGTCTTGCTATTTAGAGGGATGTCTTTTTATTTGGAGGGATGTCTTGTTATTTAAAGGGATGTCTTGTTATTTAGAGGAATGTCTTGTTATTTAAAAGGGATGTCTTGTTATTTAGAGGGATGTCTTGTTATTTAGTGGGATGTCTTGTTATTTAGAGGGATGTCTTGTTATTAAAAGAGATATGTCTTGTTATTTAAAGGGATGTCTTAATATTTAGAGGGATGTCTTGTTATTTAGAGGGATGTCTTAAAATTTAGAGGGATGTCTTGTTATTTGGAGGGATGTCTTAATATTTAGAGGGATGTCTTGTTATTTAGAGGGATGTCTTAATATTTAGAGGGATGTCTTGTTCTTTAGAGGGTTGTCTTGTTATTTGGAGGGATGTCTTGTTTTTTAGAGGGTTGTCTTGTAATTTAGATGGGATGTCTTGTTATTTACAGGGATGTCTTAATATTTAGCGGAATGTCTTGTTTATTAGAGGGATGTCTTGCTATTTAGAGGGATGTCTTTTTATTTGGAGGGATGTCTTGTTATTTAGAGGGATGTCTTGTTATTTAGAGGAATGTCTTGTTATTAAAAGGGATGTCTTGTTATTTAGAGGGATACCTTGTTATTTAGTGGGATGTCTTGTTATTTAGAGTTATGTCTTGTTATTTAGAGAGATGTCTTGTTATTTAAAGGGATGTCTTAATATTTAGAGGGATGTCTTGTTATTTAGAGGGATGTCTTAATATTTAGCGGAATGTCTAGTTTATTAGAGGGATGTCTTGTTCTTTAGAGGGATGTCTTGTTATTTAGAGGGATGTCTTGTTTTTTAGAGGGTTGTCTTGTTATTTAGAGGGATGTCTTGTGTTTTAGAGGGTTGTCTTGTAATTTAGATGGGATGTCTTGTTATTTACAGGGATGTCTTGTTATTTAGAGAGATGTCTTGTTATTTAAAGGGATGTCTTAATATTTAGAGGGATGTCTTGTTATTTAGAGGGATGTCTTAATATTTAGAGGGATGTTTTAATATTTAGAGGGATGTCTTGTTATTTAGAGGGATGTCTTGTTTTTTGAAGGGTTGTCTTGTTATTTGGAGGGATGTCTTAATATTTAGAGGGATGTCTTGGTATTTGGAGGGATGTCTTGTTATTTAGAGGGATGTCTTAATATTTAGCGGAATGTCTAATTTATTAGAGGGATGTCTTGTTCTTTAGAGGGATGTCTTGTTATTTAGAGGGATGTCTTGTTTTTTAGAGGGTTGTCTTGTTATTTGGAGGGATGTCTTGTTTTTTAGAGGGTTGTCTTGTAATTTAGATGGGATGTCTTGTTATTTACAGGGATGTCTTAATATTTAGCGGAATGTCTTGTTTATTAGAGGGATGTCTTGCTATTTAGAGGGATGTCTTTTTATTTGGAGGGATGTCTTGTTATTTAAAGGGATGTCTTGTTATTTAGAGGAATGTCTTGTTATTTAAAAGGGATGTCTTGTTATTTAGAGGGATGTCTTGTTATTTAGTGGGATGTCTTGTTATTTAGAGGGATGTCTTGTTATTTAGAGAGATGTCTTGTTATTTAAAGGGATGTCTTAATATTTAGAGGGATGTCTTGTTATTTAGAGGGATGTCTTAAAATTTAGAGGGATGTCTTGTTATTTGGAGGGATGTCTTAATATTTAGAGGGATGTCTTGTTATTTAGAGGGATGTCTTAATATTTAGAGGGATGTCTTGTTCTTTAGAGGGATGTCTTGTTATTTAGAGGGATGTCTTGTTTTTTAGAGGGTTGTCTTGTTATTTGGAGGGATGTCTTGTTTTTTAGAGGGTTGTCTTGTAATTTAGATGGGATGTCTTGTTATTTACAGGGATGTCTTAATATTTAGCGGAATGTCTTGTTTATTAGAGGGATGTCTTGCTATTTAGAGGGATGTCTTTTTATTTGGAGGGATGTCTTGTTATTTAGAGGGATGTCTTGTTATTTAGAGGAATGTCTTGTTATTTAAAAGGGATGTCTTGTTATTTAGAGGGATGTCTTGTTATTTAGTGGGATGTCTTGTTATTTAGAGTTATGTCATGTTATTTAGAGAGATGTCTTGTTATTTAAAGGGATGTCTTAATATTTAGAGGGATGTCTTGTTATTTAGAGGGATGTCTTGTTTTTTGAAGGGTTGTCTTGTTATTTGGAGGGATGTCTTAATATTTAGAGGGATGTCTTGGTATTTGGAGGGATGTCTTTTTATTTAGAGGGATGTCTTAATATTTAGCGGAATGTCTAGTTTATTAGAGGGATGTCTTGTTCTTTAGAGGGATGTCTTGTTATTTAGAGGGATGTCTTGTTTTTTAGAGGGTTGTCTTGTTATTTGGAGGGATGTCTTGTTTTTTAGAGGGTTGTCTTGTAATTTAGATGGGATGTCTTGTTATTTACAGGGATGTCTTAATATTTAGCGGAATGTCTTGTTTATTAGAGGGATGTCTTGCTATTTAGAGGGATGTCTTTTTATTTGGAGGGATGTCTTGTTATTTAGAGGGATGTCTTGTTCTTTAGAGGGATGTCTTGTTATTTAGAGGAATGTCTTGTTATTTAAAAGGGATGTCTTGTTATTTAGAGGGATGTCTTGTTATTTAGTGGGATGTCTTGTTATTTAGAGGGATGTCTTGTTATTTAGAGAGATGTCTTGTTATTTAAAGGGATGTCTTAATATTTAGAGGGATGTCTTGTTATTTAGATGGATGTCTTAATATTTAGAGGGATGTCTTGTTATTTGGAGAGATGTCTTAATATTTAGAGGGATGTCTTGTTATTTAGAGGGATGTCTTGTTTTTTAGAGGGTTGTCTTGTTATTTGGAGGGATGTCTTGTTTTTTAGAGGGTTGTCTTGTAATTTAGATGGGATATCTTGTTATTTACGGGGATGTCTTAATATTTAGCGGAATGTCTTGTTTATTAGAGGGATGTCTTGCTATTTAGAGGGATGTCTTTTTATTTGGAGGGATGTCTTGTTATTTAGAGGGATGTCTTGTTATTTAGAGGAATGTCTTGTTATTTAAAAGGGATGTCTTGTTATTTAGAGGGATGTCTTGTTATTTAGTGGGATGTCTTGTTATTTAGAGGGACGTCTTGTTATTTAGAGAGATGTCTTGTTATTTAAAGGGATTTCTTAATATTTAGAGGGATGTCTTGTTATTTAGAGGGATGTCTTAATATTTAGAGGGATTTCTTGTTATTTAGAGGGATGTCTTGTTATTTAGAGGGGATGTCTTGTTTTTTAAAGGGTTGTCTTGTTATTTGGAGGGATGTCTTGTTATTTAGAGGGATGTCTTAATATTTAGCGGAATGTCTAGTTTATTAGAGGGATGTCTTGTTATTTAGAGGGATGTCTTATTATTTAAAGGGATGTCTTGGTATTTAGAGGGATGTCTTGTTATTTAGAGGGATGTCTTAATATTTAGCGGAATGTCTAGTTTATTAGAGGGATGTCTTGTTATTTAGAGGGATGTCTTGTTATTTACAGGTATGTCTTGTTTTTTAGAGGGATGTCTTAATATTTAGAGAAATGTCTTGTTATATAGATGGATGTCTTGTTATTTAGAGGGATGTCTTGTTTTTTAGAGGGTTATTTTGTTACTTGGAGGGATGTCTTGTTATTTAGAGGGATGTCTTGGTATTTGGAGGGATGTCTTGTTATTTAGAGGGATGTCTTGATATTTAGAGGGATGTCTTGTTTTTTAGAGATATGTCTTGTTATTTAGAGGGATTTTTTGTTTTTTAGAGGGTTGTCTTGTTATTTGAAGGGATGTCTTGTTATTTAGAGGGATGTCTTGTTATTTAGTGGGATGTCTTGTTATTTAGAGGGATGTCTTGTTATTTAGAGAGATGTCTTGTTATTTAAAAGGGATGTCTTGTTATTTAGAGGGATGTCTTGTTATTTAGTGGGATGTCTTGTTATTTAGAGAGTCGTCTTGTTATTTAAAGGGATGTCTTAATATTTAGAGGGATGTCTTGTTATTTAGAGGGATGTCTTAATATTTAGAGGGATGTCTTGTTATTTGGAGGGATGTTTTAATATTTAAAGGGATGTCTTGTTATTTAGAGGGATGTCTTGTTATTTAGAGGGATGTCTTGTTTTTTAAAGGGTTGTCTTGTTATTTGGAGGGATGTCTTAATATTTAGAGGGATGTCTTAATATTTAGCGAAATGTCTAGTTTATTAGAGGGTTGTCTTGTTATTTAGAGGGATGTTTTGTTATTTAGAGGGATGTCTTGTTTTTTAGAGGGTTGTCTTGTTATTTGGAGGGATGTCTTGTTTTTTAGAGGGTTGTCTTGTAATTTAGATGGGATGTCTTGTTATTTACAGGGATGTCTTAATATTTAGCGGAATGTCTTGTTTATTAGAGGGATGTCTTGCTATTTAGAGGGATGTCTTTTTATTTGGAGGGATGTCTTGTTATTTAGAGGGATGTCTTGTTATTTAGAGGAATGTCTTGTTATTTAAAAGGGATGTTTTGTTATTTAGAGGGATGTCTTGTTATTTAGTGGGATGTCTTGTTATTTAGAGGGATGTCTTGTTATTTAGAGAGATGTCTTGTTATTTAAAGGGATGTCTTAATATTTAGAGGGATGTCTTGTTATTTAGAGGGATGTCTTAATATTTAGAGGGATGTCTTGTTATTTAGAGGGATGTCTTGTTATTTAGAGGGATGTCTTGTTTTTTAAGGGGTTGTCTTGTTATTTGGAGGGATGTCTTAATATTTAGAGGGATGTCTTGGTATTTAGAGGGATGTCTTGTTATTTAGAGGGATGTCTTGTTTTTTAGAGGGTTGTCTTGTTATTTGGAGGGATGTCTTGTTTTTTTAGAGGGTTGTCTTGTAATTTAGATGGGATGTCTTGTTATTTAGAGGGATGTCTTGTTATTTACAGGTATGTCTTGTTATTTAGAGGGATGTCTTAATATTTAGAGGAATGTCTTGTTATATAGATGGATGTCTTGTTATTTAGAGGGATGTCTTGTTTTTTAGAGGGTTATTTTGTTACTTGGAGGGATGTCTTGTTATTTAGAGGGATGTTTAGGTATTTGGAGGGATGTCTTGTTATTTAGAGGGATGTCTTGATATTTAGAGGGATGTCTTGTTTTTTAGAGATATGTCTTGTTATTTAGAGGGATTTTTTGTTTTTTAGAGGGTTGTCTTGTTATTTGAAGGGATGTCTTGTTATTTAGAGGGATGTCTTGTTTTTTAAAGGGTTGTCTTGTTATTTGGAGGGATGTCTTAATATTTAGAGGGATGTCTTGTTATTTAGAGGGATGTCTTAATATTTAGAGGGATGTCTTAATATTTAGAGGGATGTCTTGTTATTTGGAGGGATGATTTAATATTTAGAGGGATGTCTTGTTATTTAGAGGGATGTCTTGTTATTTAGAGGGATGTCTTGTTTTTTAAAGGGTTGTCTTGTTATTTGGAGGGATGTCTTAATATTTAGAGGGATGTCTTAATATTTAGCGGAATGTCTTGTTTATTAGAGGGATGTCTTGCTATTTAGAGGGATGTCTTTTTATTTGGAGGGATGTCTTGTTATTTAAAGGGATGTCTTGTTATTTAGAGGAATGTCTTGTTATTTAAAAGGGATGTCTTGTTATTTAGAGGGATGTCTTGTTATTTAGTGGGATGTCTTGTTATTTAGAGGGATGTCTTGTTATTTAGAGAGATGTCTTGTTATTTAAAGGGATGTCTTAATATTTAGAGGGATGTCTTGTTATTTAGAGGGATGTCTTAAAATTTAGAGGGATGTCTTGTTATTTGGAGGGATGTCTTAATATTTAGAGGGATGTCTTGTTATTTAGAGGGATGTCTTAATATTTAGAGGGATGTCTTGTTCTTTAGAGGGATGTCTTGTTATTTAGAGGGATGTCTTGTTTTTTAGAGGGTTGTCTTGTTATTTGGAGGGATGTCTTGTTTTTTAGAGGGTTGTCTTGTAATTTAGATGTGATGTCTTGTTATTTACAGGGATGTCTTAATATTTAGCGGAATGTCTTGTTTATTAGAGGGATGTCTTGCTATTTAGAGGGATGTCTTGTTATTTGGAGGGATGTCTTAATATTTAGAGGGATGTCTTGTTATTTAGAGGGATGTCTTAATATTTAGAGGGATGTCTTGTTCTTTAGAGGGATGTCATGTTATTTAGAGGGATGTCTTGTTTTTTAGAGGGTTGTCTTGTTATTTGGAGGGATGTCTTGTTTTTTAGAGGGTTGTCTTGTAATTTAGATGTGATGTCTTGTTATTTACAGGGATGTCTTAATATTTAGCGGAATGTCTTGTTTATTAGAGGGATGTCTTGCTATTTAGAGGGATGTCTTTTTATTTGGAGGGATGTCTTGTTATTTAGAGGGATGTCTTGTTATTTAGAGGAATGTCTTGTTATTTAAAAGGGATGTCTTGTTATTTAGAGGGATGTCTTGTTATTTAGTGGGATGTCTTGTTATTTAGAGTTATGTCATATATTTAGAGAGATGTCTTGTTATTTAAAGGGATGTCTTAATATTTAGAGGGATGTCTTGTTATTTAGAGGGATGTCTTGTTTTTTGAAGGGTTGTCTTGTTATTTGGAGGGATGTCTTAATATTTAGAGGGATGTCTTGGTATTTGGAGGGATGTCTTTTTATTTAGAGGGATGTCTTAATATTTAGCGGAATGTCTAGTTTATTAGAGGGATGTCTTGTTCTTTAGAGGGATGTCTTGTTATTTAGAGGGAGTTCTTGTTTTTTAGAGGGTTGTCTTGTTATTTGGAGGGATGTCTTGTTTTTTAGAGGGTTGTCTTGTAATTTAGATGGGATGTCTTGTTATTTACAGGGATGTCTTAATATTTAGCGGAATGTCTTGTTTATTAGAGGGATGTCTTGCTATTTAGAGGGATGTCTTTTTATTTGGAGGGATGTCTTGTTATTTAGAGGGATGTCTTGTTCTTTAGAGGGATGTCTTGTTATTTAGAGGAATGTCTTGTTATTTAAAAGGGATGTCTTGTTATTTAGAGGGATGTCTTGTTATTTAGTGGGATGTCTTGTTATTTAGAGGGATGTCTTGTTATTTAGAGAGATGTCTTGTTATTTAAAGGGATGTCTTAATATTTAGAGGGATGTCTTGTTATTTAGAGGGATGTCTTAATATTTAGAGGGATGTCTTGTTATTTGGAGAGATGTCTTAATATTTAGAGGGATGTCTTGTTATTTAGAGGGATGTCTTGTTTTTTAGAGGGTTGTCTTGTTATTTGGAGGGATGTCTTGTTTTTTAGAGGGTTGTCTTGTAATTTAGATGGGATATCTTGTTATTTACGGGGATGTCTTAATATTTAGCGGAATGTCTTGTTTATTAGAGGGATGTCTTGCTATTTAGAGGGATGTCTTTTTATTTGGAGGGATGTCTTGTTATTTAGAGGGATGTCTTGTTATTTAGAGGAATGTCTTGTTATTTAAAAGGGATGTCTTGTTATTTAGAGGGATGTCTTGTTATTTAGTGGGATGTCTTGTTATTTAGAGGGACGTCTTGTTATTTAGAGAGATGTCTTGTTATTTAAAGGGATGTCTTAATATTTAGAGGGATGTCTTGTTATTTAGAGGGATGTCTTAATATTTAGAGGGATGTCTTGTTATTTAGAGGGATGTCTTGTTATTTAGAGGGATGTCTTGTTTTTTAAAGGGTTGTCTTGTTATTTGGAGGGATGTCTTGTTATTTAGAGGGATGTCTTAATATTTAGCGGAATGTCTAGTTTATTAGAGGGATGTCTTGTTATTTAGAGGGATGTCTTATTATTTAAAGGGATGTCTTGGTATTTAGAGGGATGTCTTGTTATTTAGAGGGATGTCTTAATATTTAGCGGAATGTCTAGTTTATTAGAGGGATGTCTTGTTATTTAGAGGGATGTCTTGTTATTTACAGGTATGTCTTGTTTTTAGAGGGATGTCTTAATATTTAGAGAAATGTCTTGTTATATAGATGGATGTCTTGTTATTTAGAGGGATGTCTTGTTTTTTAGAGGGTTATTTTGTTACTTGGAGGGATGTCTTGTTATTTAGAGGGATGTCTTGGTATTTGGAGGGATGTCTTGTTATTTAGAGGGATGTCTTGATATTTAGAGGGATGTCTTGTTTTTTAGAGATATGTCTTGTTATTTAGAGGGATTTTTTGTTTTTTAGAGGGTTGTCTTGTTATTTGAAGGGATATCTTGTTATTTAGAGGGATGTCTTGTTATTTAGTGGGATGTCTTGTTATTTAGAGGGATGTCTTGTTATTTAGAGAGATGTCTTGTTATTTAAAAGGGATGTCTTGTTATTTAGAGGGATGTCTTGTTATTTAGTGGGATGTCTTGGTATTTAGAGAGTCGTCTTGTTATTTAAAGGGATGTCTTAATATTTAGAGGGATGTCTTGTTATTTAGAGGGATGTCTTAATATTTAGAGGGATGTCTTGTTATTTGGAGGGATGTTTTAATATTTAAAGGGATGTCTTGTTATTTAGAGGGATGTCTTGTTATTTAGAGGGATGTCTTGTTTTTTAAAGGGTTGTCTTGTTATTTGGAGGGATGTCTTAATATTTAGAGGGATGTCTTAATATTTAGCGGAATGTCTAGTTTATTAGAGGGTTGTCTTGTTATTTAGAGGGATGTTTTGTTATTTAGAGGGATGTCTTGTTTTTTAGAGGGTTGTCTTGTTATTTGGAGGGATGTCTTGTTTTTTAGAGGGTTGTCTTGTAATTTAGATGGGATGTCTTGTTATTTACAGGGATGTCTTAATATTTAGCGGAATGTCTTGTTTATTAGAGGGATGTCTTGCTATTTAGAGGGATGTCTTTTTATTTGGAGGGATGTCTTGTTATTTAGAGGGATGTCTTGTTATTTAGAGGAATGTCTTGTTATTTAAAAGGGATGTTTTGTTATTTAGAGGGATGTCTTGTTATTTAGTGGGATGTCTTGTTATTTAGAGGGATGTCTTGTTATTTAGAGAGATGTCTTGTTATTTAAAGGGATGTCTTAATATTTAGAGGGATGTCTTGTTATTTAGAGGGATGTCTTAATATTTAGAGGGATGTCTTGTTATTTAGAGGGATGTCTTGTTATTTAGAGGGATGTCTTGTTTTTTAAGGGGTTGTCTTGTTATTTGGAGGGATGTCTTAATATTTAGAGGGATGTCTTGGTATTTAGAGGGATGTCTTGTTATTTAGAGGGATGTCTTGTTTTTTAGAGGGTTGTCTTGTTATTTGGAGGGATGTCTTGTTTTTTAGAGGGTTGTCTTGTAATTTAGATGGGATGTCTTGTTATTTAGAGGGATGTCTTGTTATTTACAGGTATGTCTTGTTATTTAGAGGGATGTCTTAATATTTAGAGGAATGTTTTGTTATATAGATGGATGTCTTGTTATTTAGAGGGATGTCTTGTTTTTTAGAGGGTTATTTTGTTACTTGGAGGGATGTCTTGTTATTTAGAGGGATGTTTAGGTATTTGGAGGGATGTCTTGTTATTTAGAGGGATGTCTTGATATTTAGAGGGATGTCTTGTTTTTTAGAGATATGTCTTGTTATTTAGAGGGATTTTTTGTTTTTTAGAGGGTTGTCTTGTTATTTGAAGGGATGTCTTGTTATTTAGAGGGATGTCTTGTTTTTTAAAGGGTTGTCTTGTTATTTGGAGGGATGTCTTAATATTTAGAGGGATGTCTTGTTATTTAGAGGGATGTCTTAATATTTAGAGGGATGTCTTGTTATTTGGAGGGATGATTTAATATTTAGAGGGATGTCTTGTTATTTAGAGGGATGTCTTGTTATTTAGAGGGATGTCTTGTTTTTTAAAGGGTTGTCTTGTTATTTGGAGGGATGTCTTAATATTTAGAGGGATGTCTTAATATTTAGCGGAATGTCTAGTTTATTAGAGGGATGTCTTGTTATTTAGAGGGATGTCTTGTTATTTAGAGGGATGTCTTGTTTTTTAGAGGGTTGTCTTGTTATTTGGAGGGATGTCTTGTTATTTAGAGGGATGTCTTGTATATTAGATGGGATGTCTTGTTATTTAGAGGGATAAATAACAATAATAATTTGAGTTGTGATTTTATTTGGAGGGATGTCTTGTTATTTAGAGGGATGTCTTGTTATTTAGAGGAATGTCTTGTTATTTAAAAGGGATGTCTTGCTATTTAGAGGGACGTCTTGTTATTTAGTGGGATGTCTTGTTATTTAGAGGGATGTCTTGTTATTTAGAGAGATGTCTTGTTATTTAAAGGGATGTCTTAATATTTAGAGGGATGTCTTGTTGTTTAGAGGGATGTCTTAATATTTAGAGGGGTGTCTTGTAATTTGGAGGGATGTCTGAATATTTAGAGGGATGTCTTGTTATTAAGAGGGATGTCTTGTTATTTAGAGGGATGTCTTGTTTTTTGAAGGGTTGTCTTGTTATTTGGAGGGATGTCTTAATATTTAGAGGGATGTCTTGGTATTTGGAGGGATGTCTTGTTATTTAGAGGGATGTCTTAAAATTTAGCGGAATGTCTAGTTTATTAGAGGGATGTCTTGTTCTTTAGAGGGATGTCTTGTTATTTAGAGGGATGTCTTGTTTTTTAGAGGGTTGTCTTGTTATTTGGAGGGATGTCTTGTTTTTTAGAGGGTTGTCTTGTAATTTAGATGGGATGTCTTGTTATTTACAGGGATGTCTTGTTATTTAGAGAGATGTCTTGTTATTTAAAGGGATGTCTTAATATTTAGAGGGATGTCTTGTTATTTAGAGGGATGTCTTAATATTTAGAGGGATGTCTTAATATTTAGAGGGATGTCTTGTTATTTAGAGGGATGTCTTGTTTTTTGAAGGGTTGTCTTGTTATTTGGAGGGATGTCTTAATATTTTGAGGGATGTCTTGGTATTTGGAGGGATGTCTTGTTATTTAGAGGGATGTCTTAATATTTAGCGGAATGTCTAATTTATTAGAGGGATGTCTTGTTCTTTAGAGGGATGTCTTGTTATTTAGAAGGATGTCTTGTTTTTTAGAGGGTTGTCTTGTTATTTGGAGGGATGTCTTGTTTTTTAGAGGGTTGTCTTGTAATTTAGATGGGATGTCTTGTTATTTACAGGGATGTCTTAATATTTAGCGGAATGTCTTGTTTATTAGAGGGATGTCTTGCTATTTAGAGGGATGTCTTTTTATTTGGAGGGATGTCTTGTTATTTAAAGGGATGTCTTGTTATTTAGAGGAATGTCTTGTTATTTAAAAGGGATGTCTTGTTATTTAGGGGGATGTCTTGTTATTTAGAGAGATGTCTTGTTATTTAAAGGGATGTCTTAATATTTAGAGGGATGTCTTGTTATTTAGAGGGATGTCTTAAAATTTAGAGGGATGTCTTGTTATTTGGAGGGATGTCTTAATATTTAGAGGGATGTCTTGTTATTTAGAGGGATGTCTTAATATTTAGAGGGATGTCTTGTTCTTTAGAGGGATGTCTTGTTATTTAGAGGGATGTCTTGTTTTTTAGAGGGTTGTCTTGTTATTTGGAGGGATGTCTTGTTTTTTAGAGGGTTGTCTTGTAATTTATATGGATGTCTTGTTATTTACAGGGATGTCTTAATATTTAGCGGAATGTCTTGTTTATTAGAGGGATGTCTTGCTATTTAGAGGGATGTCTTTTTATTTGGAGGGATGTCTTGTTATTTAGAGGGATGTCTTGTTATTTAGAGGAATGTCTTGTTATTTAAAAGGGATGTCTTGTTATTTAGAGGGATGTCTTGTTATTTAGTGGGATGTCTTGTTATTTAGAGTTATGTCTTGTTATTTAGAGAGATTAAATAATAAAGGGATGTCTTAATATTTAGAGGGATGTCTTGTTATTTAGAGGGATGTCTTAATATTTAGAGGGATGTCTTGTTATTTGGAGGGATGTCTTAATATTTAGAGGGATGTCTTGTTATTTAGAGGGATGTCTTAATATTTAGAGGGATGTCTTGTTCTATAGAGGGATGTCTTGTTATTTAGAGGGATGTCTTGTTATTTGGAGGGATGTCTTAATATTTAGAGGGATGTCTTGTTATTTAGAGGGATGTCTTAATATTTAGAGGGATGTCTTGTTCTATAGAGGGATGTCTTGTTATTTAGAGGGATGTCTTGTTTTTTAGAGGGTTGTCTTGTTATTTGGAGGGATGTCTTGTTTTTTAGAGGGTTGTCTTGTAATTTAGATGGAATGTCTTGTTATTTACAGGGATGTCTTAATATTTAGCGGAATGTCTTGTTTATTAGAGGGATGTCTTAATATTTAGAGGGATGTCTTGTTCTATAGAGGGATGTCTTGTTATTTAGTGGGATGTCTTGTTATTTAGAGGGATGTCTTGTTATTTAGAGAGATGTCTTGTTATTTAAAGGGATGTCTTAATATTTAGAGGGATGTCTTGTTTATTAGAGGGATGTCTTGTTATTTAGAGGGATGTCTTGTTATTTAGAGGGATGTCTTCATATTTGGAGGGATGTCTTGTTATTTAGAGGGATGTCTTGTTATTTGGAGGGATGCTTGTTATTAAGAGGGATGTCTTATAATTTAGAGGGATGTCTTGTTATTTCGAGGTATGTCTTGTTATTTAGAGGGATGTCTTGTTATTTAGAGGGATGTCTTGGTATTTGGAGGGATGTCTCGTTATTTAGAGGGATGTCTTTTTATTTAGAGGGATGTCTTGTTATTTAGAGGGATGTCTTGTTATTTAGAGGGATGTCTTGTTTTTTAAAGGGTTGTCTTGTTTTTTGGAGGGATGTCTTAATATTTAGAGGGATGTCTTGGTATTTAAAAGGATGTCTTGTTATTTAGAGGGATGTCTTAATATTTAGCGGAATGTCTAGTTTATTAGAGGGATGTCTTGTTATTTAGAGGGATGTCTTGTTATTTAGAGGGATGTCTTGTTTTTTAGAGGGTTGTCTTGTTATTTGGAGGGATGTCTTGTTTTTTAGAGGGTTGTCTTGTAATTTAAATGGGATTTCTTGTTATTTAGAGAGATGTCTTGTTATTTACAGGTATGTCTTGTTATTTAGAGGGATGTCTTAATATTTAGAGGAATGTCTTGTTATATAGATGGATGTCTTGTTATTTAGAGGGATGTCTTGTTTTTTAGAGGGTTATTTTGTTACTTGGAGGGATGTCTTGTTATTTAGAGGGATGTCTTGGTATTTGGAGAGATGTCTTGTTATTTAAAGGGATGTCTTGATATTTAGAGGGATGTCTTGTTTTTTAGAGATATGTCTTGTTATTTAGAGGGATTTTTTGTTTTTTAGAGGGTTGTCTTGTTATTTGAAGGGATGTCTTGTTATTTAGAGGGATGTCTTGTTATTTAGTGGGATGTCTTGTTATTTAGAGGGATGTCTTGTTATTTAGATAGATGTCTTGTTATTTAAAAGGGATGTCTTGTTATTTAGAGGGATGTCTTGTTATTTAGTGGGATGTCTTGTTATTTAGAGGGATGTCTTGTTATTTAGAGAGATGTCTTGTTATTTAAAGGGATGTCTTAATATTTAGAGGGATGTCTTGTTATTTAGAGGGATGTCTTAATATTTAGAGGGATGTCTTGTTATTTGGAGGGATGTTTTAATATATAGAGGGATGTCTTGTTATTTAGAGGGATGTCTTGTTATTTAGAGGGATGTCTTGTTATTTAGAGGGATGTCTTGTTTTTTAAAGGGTTGTCTTGTTATTTGGAGGGATGTCTTAATATTTAGAGGGATGTCTTGGTATTTGGAGGGATGTCTTGTTATTTAGAGGGATGTCTTAATATTTAGCGGAATGTCTAATTTATTAGAGGGATGTCTTGTTCTTTAGAGGGATGTCTTGTTATTTAGAAGGATGTCTTGTTTTTTAGAGGGTTGTCTTGTTATTTGGAGGGATGTCTTGTTTTTTAGAGGGTTGTCTTGTAATTTAGATGGGATGTCTTGTTATTTACAGGGATGTCTTAATATTTAGCGGAATGTCTTGTTTATTAGAGGGATGTCTTGCTATTTAGAGGGATGTCTTTTTATTTGGAGGGATGTCTTGTTATTTAAAGGGATGTCTTGTTATTTAGAGGAATGTCTTGTTATTTAAAAGGGATGTCTTGTTATTTAGGGGGATGTCTTGTTATTTAGAGAGATGTCTTGTTATTTAAAGGGATGTCTTAATATTTAGAGGGATGTCTTGTTATTTAGAGGGATGTCTTAAAATTTAGAGGGATGTCTTGTTATTTGGAGGGATGTCTTAATATTTAGAGGGATGTCTTGTTATTTAGAGGGATGTCTTAATATTTAGAGGGATGTCTTGTTCTTTAGAGGGATGTCTTGTTATTTAGAGGGATGTCTTGTTTTTTAGAGGGTTGTCTTGTTATTTGGAGGGATGTCTTGTTTTTTAGAGTGTTGTCTTGTAATTTATATGGATGTCTTGTTATTTACAGGGATGTCTTAATATTTAGCGGAATGTCTTGTTTATTAGAGGGATGTCTTGCTATTTAGAGGGATGTCTTTTTATTTGGAGGGATGTCTTGTTATTTAGAGGGATGTCTTGTTATTTAGAGGAATGTCTTGTTATTTAAAAGGGATGTCTTGTTATTTAGAGGGATGTCTTGTTATTTAGTGGGATGTCTTGTTATTTAGAGTTATGTCTTGTTATTTAGAGAGATGTCTTGTTATTTAAAGGGATGTCTTAATATTTAGAGGGATGTCTTGTTATTTAGAGGGATGTCTTAATATTTAGAGGGATGTCTTGTTATTTGGAGGGATGTCTTAATATTTAGAGGGATGTCTTGTTATTTAGAGGGATGTCTTAATATTTAGAGGGATGTCTTGTTCTATAGAGGGATGTCTTGTTATTTAGAGGGATGTCTTGTTTTTTAGAGGGTTGTCTTGTTATTTGGAGGGATGTCTTGTTTTTTAGAGGGTTGTCTTGTAATTTAGATGGGATGTCTTGTTATTTACAGGGATGTCTTAATATTTAGCGGAATGTCTTGTTTATTAGAGGGATGTCTTGCTATTTAGAGGTTTGTCTTTTTATTTGGAGGGATGTCTTGTTATTTAGAGGGATGTCTTGTTATTTAGAGGAATGTCTTGTTATTTAAAAGGGATGTCTTGTTATTGAGAGGGATGTCTTGTTATTTAGTGGGATGTCTTGTTATTTAGAGGGATGTCTTGTTATTTAGAGAGAGGTCTTGTTATTTAAAGGGATGTCTTAATATTTAGAGGGATGTCTTGTTTATTAGAGGGATGTCTTGTTATTTAGAGGGATGTCTTGTTATTTAGAGGGATGTCTTCATATTTGGAGGGATGTCTTGTTATTTAGAGGGATGTCTTGTTATTTGGAGGGATGCTTGTTATTAAGAGGGATGTCTTATAATTTAGAGGGATGTCTTGTTATTTCGAGGTATGTCTTGTTATTTAGAGGGATGTCTTGTTATTTAGAGGGATGTCTTGGTATTTGGAGGGATGTCTCGTTATTTAGAGGGATGTCTTTTTATTTAGAGGGATGTCTTGTTATTTAGAGGGATGTCTTGTTATTTAGAGGGATGTCTTGTTTTTTAAAGGGTTGTCTTGTTTTTTGGAGGGATGTCTTAATATTTAGAGGGATGTCTTGGTATTTAAAAGGATGTCTTGTTATTTAGAGGGATGTCTTAATATTTAGCGGAATGTCTAGTTTATTAGAGGGATGTCTTGTTATTTAGAGGGATGTCTTGTTATTTAGAGGGATGTCTTGTTTTTTAGAGGGTTGTCTTGTTATTTGGAGGGATGTCTTGTTTTTTAGAGGGTTGTCTTGTAATTTAAATGGGATTTCTTGTTATTTAGAGAGATGTCTTGTTATTTACAGGTATGTCTTGTTATTTAGAGGGATGTCTTAATATTTAGAGGAATGTCTTGTTATATAGATGGATGTCTTGTTATTTAGAGGGATGTCTTGTTTTTTAGAGGGTTATTTTGTTACTTGGAGGGATGTCTTGTTATTTAGAGGGATGTCTTGGTATTTGGAGAGATGTCTTGTTATTTAGAGGGATGTCTTGATATTTAGAGGGATGTCTTGTTTTTTAGAGATATGTCTTGTTATTTAGAGGGATTTTTTGTTTTTTAGAGGGTTGTCTTGTTATTTGAAGGGATGTCTTGTTATTTAGAGGGATGTCTTGTTATTTAGTGGGATGTCTTGTTATTTAGAGGGATGTCTTGTTATTTAGATAGATGTCTTGTTATTTAAAAGGGATGTCTTGTTATTTAGAGGGATGTCTTGTTATTTAGTGGGATGTCTTGTTATTTAGAGGGATGTCTTGTTATTTAGAGAGATGTCTTGTTATTTAAAGGGATGTCTTAATATTTAGAGGGATGTCTTGTTATTTAGAGGGATGTCTTAATATTTAGAGGGATGTCTTGTTATTTGGAGGGATGTTTTAATATATAGAGGGATGTCTTGTTATTTAGAGGGATGTCTTGTTATTTAGAGGGATGTCTTGTTATTTAGAGGGATGTCTTGTTTTTTAAAGGGTTGTCTTGTTATTTGGAGGGATGTCTTAATATTTAGAGGGATGTCTTAATATTTAGCGGAATGTCTAGTTTATTAGAGGGATGTCTTGTTATTTAGAGGGATGTCTTGTTATTTAGAGGGATGTCTTGTTTTTTAGAGGGTTGTCTTGTTATTTGGAGGGATGTCTTGTTATTTAGAGAGATGTCTTGTTATTTAAAGGGATGTCTTAATATTTAGAGGGATGTCTTGTTATTTAGAGGGATGTCTTAATATTTAGAGGGATGTCTTGTTATTTGGAGGGATGTTTTAATATATAGAGGGATGTCTTGTTATTTAGTGGGATGTCTTGTTATTTAGAGGGACGTCTTGTTATTTAGAGAGATGTCTTGTTATTTAAAGGGATTTCTTAATATTTAGAGGGATGTCTTGTTATTTAGAGGGATGTCTTAATATTTAGAGGGATTTCTTGTTATTTAGAGGGATGTCTTGTTATTTAGAGGGGATGTCTTGTTTTTTAAAGGGTTGTCTTGTTATTTGGAGGGATGTCTTGTTATTTAGAGGGATGTCTTAATATTTAGCGGAATGTCTAGTTTATTAGAGGGATGTCTTGTTATTTAGAGGGATGTCTTATTATTTAAAGGGATGTCTTGGTATTTAGAGGGATGTCTTGTTATTTAGAGGGATGTCTTAATATTTAGCGGAATGTCTAGTTTATTAGAGGGATGTCTTGTTATTTAGAGGGATGTCTTGTTATTTACAGGTATGTCTTGTTTTTTAGAGGGATGTCTTAATATTTAGAGAAATGTCTTGTTATATAGATGGATGTCTTGTTATTTAGAGGGATGTCTTGTTTTTTAGAGGGTTATTTTGTTACTTGGAGGGATGTCTTGTTATTTAGAGGGATGTCTTGGTATTTGGAGGGATGTCTTGTTATTTAGAGGGATGTCTTGATATTTAGAGGGATGTCTTGTTTTTTAGAGATATGTCTTGTTATTTAGAGGGATTTTTTGTTTTTTAGAGGGTTGTCTTGTTATTTGAAGGGATGTCTTGTTATTTAGAGGGATGTCTTGTTATTTAGTGGGATGTCTTGTTATTTAGAGGGATGTCTTGTTATTTAGAGAGATGTCTTGTTATTTAAAAGGGATGTCTTGTTATTTAGAGGGATGTCTTGTTATTTAGTGGGATGTCTTGTTATTTAGAGAGTCGTCTTGTTATTTAAAGGGATGTCTTAATATTTAGAGGGATGTCTTGTTATTTAGAGGGATGTCTTAATATTTAGAGGGATGTCTTGTTATTTGGAGGGATGTTTTAATATTTAAAGGGATGTCTTGTTATTTAGAGGGATGTCTTGTTATTTAGAGGGATGTCTTGTTTTTTAAAGGGTTGTCTTGTTATTTGGAGGGATGTCTTAATATTTAGAGGGATGTCTTAATATTTAGCGAAATGTCTAGTTTATTAGAGGGTTGTCTTGTTATTTAGAGGGATGTTTTGTTATTTAGAGGGATGTCTTGTTTTTTAGAGGGTTGTCTTGTTATTTGGAGGGATGTCTTGTTTTTTAGAGGGTTGTCTTGTAATTTAGATGGGATGTCTTGTTATTTACAGGGATGTCTTAATATTTAGCGGAATGTCTTGTTTATTAGAGGGATGTCTTGCTATTTAGAGGGATGTCTTTTTATTTGGAGGGATGTCTTGTTATTTAGAGGGATGTCTTGTTATTTAGAGGAATGTCTTGTTATTTAAAAGGGATGTTTTGTTATTTAGAGGGATGTCTTGTTATTTAGTGGGATGTCTTGTTATTTAGAGGGATGTCTTGTTATTTAGAGAGATGTCTTGTTATTTAAAGGGATGTCTTAATATTTAGAGGGATGTCTTGTTATTTAGAGGGATGTCTTAATATTTAGAGGGATGTCTTGTTATTTAGAGGGATGTCTTGTTATTTAGAGGGATGTCTTGTTTTTTAAGGGGTTGTCTTGTTATTTTGAGGGATGTCTTAATATTTAGAGGGATGTCTTGGTATTTAGAGGGATGTCTTGTTATTTAGAGGGATGTCTTGTTTTTTAGAGGGTTGTCTTGTTATTTGGAGGGATGTCTTGTTTTTTATAGGGTTGTCTTGTAATTTAGATGGGATGTCTTGTTATTTAGAGGGATGTCTTGTTATTTACAGGTATGTCTTGTTATTTAGAGGGATGTCTTAATATTTAGAGGAATGTCTTGTTATATAGATGGATGTCTTGTTATTTAGAGGGATGTCTTGTTTTTTAGAGGGTTATTTTGTTACTTGGAGGGATGTCTTGTTATTTAGAGGGATGTTTAGGTATTTGGAGGGATGTCTTGTTATTTAGAGGGATGTCTTGATATTTAGAGGGATGTCTTGTTTTTTAGAGATATGTCTTGTTATTTAGAGGGATTTTTTGTTTTTTAGAGGGTTGTCTTGTTATTTGAAGGGATGTCTTGTTATTTAGAGGGATGTCTTGTTTTTTAAAGGGTTGTCTTGTTATTTGGAGGGATGTCTTAATATTTAGAGGGATGTCTTGTTATTTAGAGGGATGTCTTAATATTTAGAGGGATGTCTTAATATTTAGAGGGATGTCTTGTTATTTGGAGGGATGATTTAATATTTAGAGGGATGTCTTGTTATTTAGAGGGATGTCTTGTTATTTAGAGGGATGTCTTGTTTTTTAAAGGGTTGTCTTGTTATTTGGAGGGATGTCTTAATATTTAGAGGGATGTCTTAATATTTAGCGGAATGTCTTGTTTATTAGAGGGATGTCTTGCTATTTAGAGGGATGTCTTTTTATTTGGAGGGATGTCTTGTTATTTAAAGGGATGTCTTGTTATTTAGAGGAATGTCTTGTTATTTAAAAGGGATGTCTTGTTATTTAGAGGGATGTCTTGTTATTTAGTGGGATGTCTTGTTATTTAGAGGGATGTCTTGTTATTTAGAGAGATGTCTTGTTATTTAAAGGGATGTCTTAATATTTAGAGGGATGTCTTGTTATTTAGAGGGATGTCTTAAAATTTAGAGGGATGTCTTGTTATTTGGAGGGATGTCTTAATATTTAGAGGGATGTCTTGTTATTTAGAGGGATGTCTTAATATTTAGAGGGATGTCTTGTTCTTTAGAGGGATGTCTTGTTATTTAGAGGGATGTCTTGTTTTTTAGAGGGTTGTCTTGTTATTTGGAGGGATGTCTTGTTTTTTAGAGGGTTGTCTTGTAATTTAGATGTGATGTCTTGTTATTTACAGGGATGTCTTAATATTTAGCGGAATGTCTTGTTTATTAGAGGGATGTCTTGCTATTTAGAGGGATGTCTTGTTATTTGGAGGGATGTCTTAATATTTAGAGGGATGTCTTGTTATTTAGAGGGATGTCTTAATATTTAGAGGGATGTCTTGTTCTTTAGAGGGATGTCTTGTTATTTAGAGGGATGTCTTGTTTTTTAGAGGGTTGTCTTGTTATTTGGAGGGATGTCTTGTTTTTTAGAGGGTTGTCTTGTAATTTAGATGTGATGTCTTGTTATTTACAGGGATGTCTTAATATTTAGCGGAATGTCTTGTTTATTAGAGGGATGTCTTGCTATTTAGAGGGATGTCTTTTTATTTGGAGGGATGTCTTGTTATTTAGAGGGATGTCTTGTTATTTAGAGGAATGTCTTGTTATTTAAAAGGGATGTCTTGTTATTTAGAGGGATGTCTTGTTATTTAGTGGGATGTCTTGTTATTTAGAGTTATGTCATATATTTAGAGAGATGTCTTGTTATTTAAAGGGATGTCTTAATATTTAGAGGGATGTCTTGTTATTTAGAGGGATGTCTTGTTTTTTGAAGGGTTGTCTTGTTATTTGGAGGGATGTCTTAATATTTAGAGGGATGTCTTGGTATTTGGAGGGATGTCTTTTTATTTAGAGGGATGTCTTAATATTTAGCGGAATGTCTAGTTTATTAGAGGGATGTCTTGTTCTTTAGAGGGATGTCTTGTTATTTAGAGGGAGTTCTTGTTTTTTAGAGGGTTGTCTTGTTATTTGGAGGGATGTCTTGTTTTTTAGAGGGTTGTCTTGTAATTTAGATGGGATGTCTTGTTATTTACAGGGATGTCTTAATATTTAGCGGAATGTCTTGTTTATTAGAGGGATGTCTTGCTATTTAGAGGGATGTCTTTTTATTTGGAGGGATGTCTTGTTATTTAGAGGGATGTCTTGTTCTTTAGAGGGATGTCTTGTTATTTAGAGGAATGTCTTGTTATTTAAAAGGGATGTCTTGTTATTTAGAGGGATGTCTTGTTATTTAGTGGGATGTCTTGTTATTTAGAGGGATGTCTTGTTATTTAGAGAGATGTCTTGTTATTTAAAGGGATGTCTTAATATTTAGAGGGATGTCTTGTTATTTAGAGGGATGTCTTAATATTTAGAGGGATGTCTTGTTATTTGGAGAGATGTCTTAATATTTAGAGGGATGT
Organism: Macrosteles quadrilineatus; assembly: GCF_028750875.1. Taxonomy (NCBI): domain Eukaryota; kingdom Metazoa; phylum Arthropoda; class Insecta; order Hemiptera; family Cicadellidae; genus Macrosteles; species Macrosteles quadrilineatus. Next base: position 5,524,777 of record NW_026542602.1, read on the forward strand.
CTTGTTATTTAGAGGGATGTCTTGTTTTTTAGAGGGTTGTCTTGTTATTTGGAGGGATGTCTTGTTTTTTAGAGGGTTGTCTTGTAATTTAGATGGGATATCTTGTTATTTACGGGGATGTCTTAATATTTAGCGGAATGTCTTGTTTATTAGAGGGATGTCTTGCTATTTAGAGGGATGTCTTTTTATTTGGAGGGATGTCTTGTTATTTAGAGGGATGTCTTGTTATTTAGAGGAATGTCTTGTTATTTAAAAGGGATGTCTTGTTATTTAGAGGGATGTCTTGTTATTTAGTGGGATGTCTTGTTATTTAGAGGGACGTCTTGTTATTTAGAGAGATGTCTTGTTATTTAAAGGGATGTCTTAATATTTAGAGGGATGTCTTGTTATTTAGAGGGATGTCTTAATATTTAGAGGGATGTCTTGTTATTTAGAGGGATGTCTTGTTATTTAGAGGGATGTCTTGTTTTTTAAAGGGTTGTCTTGTTATTTGGAGGGATGTCTTGTTATTTAGAGGGATGTCTTAATATTTAGCGGAATGTCTAGTTTATTAGAGGGATGTCTTGTTATTTAGAGGGATGTCTTATTATTTAAAGGGATGTCTTGGTATTTAGAGGGATGTCTTGTTATTTAGAGGGATGTCTTAATATTTAGCGGAATGTCTAGTTTATTAGAGGGATGTCTTGTTATTTAGAGGGATGTCTTGTTATTTACAGGTATGTCTTGTTTTTAGAGGGATGTCTTAATATTTAGAGAAATGTCTTGTTATATAGATGGATGTCTTGTTATTTAGAGGGATGTCTTGTTTTTTAGAGGGTTATTTTGTTACTTGGAGGGATGTCTTGTTATTTAGAGGGATGTCTTGGTATTTGGAGGGATGTCTTGTTATTTAGAGGGATGTCTTGATATTTAGAGGGATGTCTTGTTTTTTAGAGATATGTCTTGTTATTTAGAGGGATTTTTTGTTTTTTAGAGGGTTGTCTTGTTATTTGAAGGGATATCTTGTTATTTAGAGGGATGTCTTGTTATTTAGTGGGATGTCTTGTTATTTAGAGGGATGTCTTGTTATTTAGAGAGATGTCTTGTTATTTAAAAGGGATGTCTTGTTATTTAGAGGGATGTCTTGTTATTTAGTGGGATGTCTTGTTATTTAGAGAGTCGTCTTGTTATTTAAAGGGATGTCTTAATATTTAGAGGGATGTCTTGTTATTTAGAGGGATGTCTTAATATTTAGAGGGATGTCTTGTTATTTGGAGGGATGTTTTAATATTTAAAGGGATGTCTTGTTATTTAGAGGGATGTCTTGTTATTTAGAGGGATGTCTTGTTTTTTAAAGGGTTGTCTTGTTATTTGGAGGGATGTCTTAATATTTAGAGGGATGTCTTAATATTTAGCGGAATGTCTAGTTTATTAGAGGGTTGTCTTGTTATTTAGAGGGATGTTTTGTTATTTAGAGGGATGTCTTGTTTTTTAGAGGGTTGTCTTGTTATTTGGAGGGATGTCTTGTTTTTTAGAGGGTTGTCTTGTAATTTAGATGGGATGTCTTGTTATTTACAGGGATGTCTTAATATTTAGCGGAATGTCTTGTTTATTAGAGGGATGTCTTGCTATTTAGAGGGATGTCTTTTTATTTGGAGGGATGTCTTGTTATTTAGAGGGATGTCTTGTTATTTAGAGGAATGTCTTGTTATTTAAAAGGGATGTTTTGTTATTTAGAGGGATGTCTTGTTATTTAGTGGGATGTCTTGTTATTTAGAGGGATGTCTTGTTATTTAGAGAGATGTCTTGTTATTTAAAGGGATGTCTTAATATTTAGAGGGATGTCTTGTTATTTAGAGGGATGTCTTAATATTTAGAGGGATGTCTTGTTATTTAGAGGGATGTCTTGTTATTTAGAGGGATGTCTTGTTTTTTAAGGGGTTGTCTTGTTATTTGGAGGGATGTCTTAATATTTAGAGGGATGTCTTGGTATTTAGAGGGATGTCTTGTTATTTAGAGGGATGTCTTGTTTTTTAGAGGGTTGTCTTGTTATTTGGAGGGATGTCTTGTTTTTTAGAGGGTTGTCTTGTAATTTAGATGGGATGTCTTGTTATTTAGAGGGATGTCTTGTTATTTACAGGTATGTCTTGTTATTTAGAGGGATGTCTTAATATTTAGAGGAATGTTTTGTTATATAGATGGATGTCTTGTTATTTAGAGGGATGTCTTGTTTTTTAGAGGGTTATTTTGTTACTTGGAGGGATGTCTTGTTATTTAGAGGGATGTTTAGGTATTTGGAGGGATGTCTTGTTATTTAGAGGGATGTCTTGATATTTAGAGGGATGTCTTGTTTTTTAGAGATATGTCTTGTTATTTAGAGGGATTTTTTGTTTTTTAGAGGGTTGTCTTGTTATTTGAAGGGATGTCTTGTTATTTAGAGGGATGTCTTGTTTTTTAAAGGGTTGTCTTGTTATTTGGAGGGATGTCTTAATATTTAGAGGGATGTCTTGTTATTTAGAGGGATGTCTTAATATTTAGAGGGATGTCTTGTTATTTGGAGGGATGATTTAATATTTAGAGGGATGTCTTGTTATTTAGAGGGATGTCTTGTTATTTAGAGGGATGTCTTGTTTTTTAAAGGGTTGTCTTGTTATTTGGAGGGATGTCTTAATATTTAGAGGGATGTCTTAATATTTAGCGGAATGTCTAGTTTATTAGAGGGATGTCTTGTTATTTAGAGGGATGTCTTGTTATTTAGAGGGATGTCTTGTTTTTTAGAGGGTTGTCTTGTTATTTGGAGGGATGTCTTGTTATTTAGAGGGATGTCTTGTATATTAGATGGGATGTCTTGTTATTTAGAGGGATAAATAACAATAATAATTTGAGTTGTGATTTTATTTGGAGGGATGTCTTGTTATTTAGAGGGATGTCTTGTTATTTAGAGGAATGTCTTGTTATTTAAAAGGGATGTCTTGCTATTTAGAGGGACGTCTTGTTATTTAGTGGGATGTCTTGTTATTTAGAGGGATGTCTTGTTATTTAGAGAGATGTCTTGTTATTTAAAGGGATGTCTTAATATTTAGAGGGATGTCTTGTTATTTAGAGGGATGTCTTAATATTTAGAGGGGTGTCTTGTAATTTGGAGGGATGTCTGAATATTTAGAGGGATGTCTTGTTATTAAGAGGGATGTCTTGTTATTTAGAGGGATGTCTTGTTTTTTGAAGGGTTGTCTTGTTATTTGGAGGGATGTCTTAATATTTAGAGGGATGTCTTGGTATTTGGAGGGATGTCTTGTTATTTAGAGGGATGTCTTAAAATTTAGCGGAATGTCTAGTTTATTAGAGGGATGTCTTGTTCTTTAGAGGGATGTCTTGTTATTTAGAGGGATGTCTTGTTTTTTAGAGGGTTGTCTTGTTATTTGGAGGGATGTCTTGTTTTTTAGAGGGTTGTCTTGTAATTTAGATGGGATGTCTTGTTATTTACAGGGATGTCTTGTTATTTAGAGAGATGTCTTGTTATTTAAAGGGATGTCTTAATATTTAGAGGGATGTCTTGTTATTTAGAGGGATGTCTTAATATTTAGAGGGATGTCTTAATATTTAGAGGGATGTCTTGTTATTTAGAGGGATGTCTTGTTTTTTGAAGGGTTGTCTTGTTATTTGGAGGGATGTCTTAATATTTTGAGGGATGTCTTGGTATTTGGAGGGATGTCTTGTTATTTAGAGGGATGTCTTAATATTTAGCGGAATGTCTAATTTATTAGAGGGATGTCTTGTTCTTTAGAGGGATGTCTTGTTATTTAGAAGGATGTCTTGTTTTTTAGAGGGTTGTCTTGTTATTTGGAGGGATGTCTTGTTTTTTAGAGGGTTGTCTTGTAATTTAGATGGGATGTCTTGTTATTTACAGGGATGTCTTAATATTTAGCGGAATGTCTTGTTTATTAGAGGGATGTCTTGCTATTTAGAGGGATGTCTTTTTATTTGGAGGGATGTCTTGTTATTTAAAGGGATGTCTTGTTATTTAGAGGAATGTCTTGTTATTTAAAAGGGATGTCTTGTTATTTAGGGGGATGTCTTGTTATTTAGAGAGATGTCTTGTTATTTAAAGGGATGTCTTAATATTTAGAGGGATGTCTTGTTATTTAGAGGGATGTCTTAAAATTTAGAGGGATGTCTTGTTATTTGGAGGGATGTCTTAATATTTAGAGGGATGTCTTGTTATTTAGAGGGATGTCTTAATATTTAGAGGGATGTCTTGTTCTTTAGAGGGATGTCTTGTTATTTAGAGGGATGTCTTGTTTTTTAGAGGGTTGTCTTGTTATTTGGAGGGATGTCTTGTTTTTTAGAGGGTTGTCTTGTAATTTATATGGATGTCTTGTTATTTACAGGGATGTCTTAATATTTAGCGGAATGTCTTGTTTATTAGAGGGATGTCTTGCTATTTAGAGGGATGTCTTTTTATTTGGAGGGATGTCTTGTTATTTAGAGGGATGTCTTGTTATTTAGAGGAATGTCTTGTTATTTAAAAGGGATGTCTTGTTATTTAGAGGGATGTCTTGTTATTTAGTGGGATGTCTTGTTATTTAGAGTTATGTCTTGTTATTTAGAGAGATTAAATAATAAAGGGATGTCTTAATATTTAGAGGGATGTCTTGTTATTTAGAGGGATGTCTTAATATTTAGAGGGATGTCTTGTTATTTGGAGGGATGTCTTAATATTTAGAGGGATGTCTTGTTATTTAGAGGGATGTCTTAATATTTAGAGGGATGTCTTGTTCTATAGAGGGATGTCTTGTTATTTAGAGGGATGTCTTGTTATTTGGAGGGATGTCTTAATATTTAGAGGGATGTCTTGTTATTTAGAGGGATGTCTTAATATTTAGAGGGATGTCTTGTTCTATAGAGGGATGTCTTGTTATTTAGAGGGATGTCTTGTTTTTTAGAGGGTTGTCTTGTTATTTGGAGGGATGTCTTGTTTTTTAGAGGGTTGTCTTGTAATTTAGATGGGATGTCTTGTTATTTACAGGGATGTCTTAATATTTAGCGGAATGTCTTGTTTATTAGAGGGATGTCTTGCTATTTAGAGATTTGTCTTTTTATTTGGAGGGATGTCTTGTTATTTAGAGGGATGTCTTGTTATTTAGAGGAATGTCTTGTTATTTAAAAGGGATGTCTTGTTATTGAGAGGGATGTCTTGTTTTTTAGTGGGATGTCTTGTTATTTAGAGGGATGTCTTGTTATTTAGAGAGATGTCTTGTTATTTAAAGGGATGTCTTAATATTTAGAGGGATGTCTTGTTTATTAGAGGGATGTCTTGTTATTTAGAGGGATGTCTTGTTATTTAGAGGGATGTCTTCATATTTGGAGGGATGTCTTGTTATTTAGAGGGATGTCTTGTTATTTGGAGGGATGCTTGTTATTAAGAGGGATGTCTTATAATTTAGAGGGATGTCTTGTTATTTCGAGGTATGTCTTGTTATTTAGAGGGATGTCTTGTTATTTAGAGGGATGTCTTGGTATTTGGAGGGATGTCTCGTTATTTAGAGGGATGTCTTTTTATTTAGAGGGATGTCTTGTTATTTAGAGGGATGTCTTGTTATTTAGAGGGATGTCTTGTTTTTTAAAGGGTTGTCTTGTTTTTTGGAGGGATGTCTTAATATTTAGAGGGATGTCTTGGTATTTAAAAGGATGTCTTGTTATTTAGAGGGATGTCTTAATATTTAGCGGAATGTCTAGTTTATTAGAGGGATGTCTTGTTATTTAGAGGGATGTCTTGTTATTTAGAGGGATGTCTTGTTTTTTAGAGGGTTGTCTTGTTATTTGGAGGGATGTCTTGTTTTTTAGAGGGTTGTCTTGTAATTTAAATGGGATTTCTTGTTATTTAGAGAGATGTCTTGTTATTTACAGGTATGTCTTGTTATTTAGAGGGATGTCTTAATATTTAGAGGAATGTCTTGTTATATAGATGGATGTCTTGTTATTTAGAGGGATGTCTTGTTTTTTAGAGGGTTATTTTGTTACTTGGAGGGATGTCTTGTTATTTAGAGGGATGTCTTGGTATTTGGAGAGATGTCTTGTTATTTAAAGGGATGTCTTGATATTTAGAGGGATGTCTTGTTTTTTAGAGATATGTCTTGTTATTTAGAGGGATTTTTTGTTTTTTAGAGGGTTGTCTTGTTATTTGAAGGGATGTCTTGTTATTTAGAGGGATGTCTTGTTATTTAGTGGGATGTCTTGTTATTTAGAGGGATGTCTTGTTATTTAGATAGATGTCTTGTTATTTAAAAGGGATGTCTTGTTATTTAGAGGGATGTCTTGTTATTTAGTGGGATGTCTTGTTATTTAGAGGGATGTCTTGTTATTTAGAGAGATGTCTTGTTATTTAAAGGGATGTCTTAATATTTAGAGGGATGTCTTGTTATTTAGAGGGATGTCTTAATATTTAGAGGGATGTCTTGTTATTTGGAGGGATGTTTTAATATATAGAGGGATGTCTTGTTATTTAGAGGGATGTCTTGTTATTTAGAGGGATGTCTTGTTATTTAGAGGGATGTCTTGTTTTTTAAAGGGTTGTCTTGTTATTTGGAGGGATGTCTTAATATTTAGAGGGATGTCTTGGTATTTGGAGGGATGTCTTGTTATTTAGAGGGATGTCTTAATATTTAGCGGAATGTCTAATTTATTAGAGGGATGTCTTGTTCTTTAGAGGGATGTCTTGTTATTTAGAAGGATGTCTTGTTTTTTAGAGGGTTGTCTTGTTATTTGGAGGGATGTCTTGTTTTTTAGAGGGTTGTCTTGTAATTTAGATGGGATGTCTTGTTATTTACAGGGATGTCTTAATATTTAGCGGAATGTCTTGTTTATTAGAGGGATGTCTTGCTATTTAGAGGGATGTCTTTTTATTTGGAGGGATGTCTTGTTATTTAAAGGGATGTCTTGTTATTTAGAGGAATGTCTTGTTATTTAAAAGGGATGTCTTGTTATTTAGGGGGATGTCTTGTTATTTAGAGAGATGTCTTGTTATTTAAAGGGATGTCTTAATATTTAGAGGGATGTCTTGTTATTTAGAGGGATGTCTTAAAATTTAGAGGGATGTCTTGTTATTTGGAGGGATGTCTTAATATTTAGAGGGATGTCTTGTTATTTAGAGGGATGTCTTAATATTTAGAGGGATGTCTTGTTCTTTAGAGGGATGTCTTGTTATTTAGAGGGATGTCTTGTTTTTTAGAGGGTTGTCTTGTTATTTGGAGGGATGTCTTGTTTTTTAGAGTGTTGTCTTGTAATTTATATGGATGTCTTGTTATTTACAGGGATGTCTTAATATTTAGCGGAATGTCTTGTTTATTAGAGGGATGTCTTGCTATTTAGAGGGATGTCTTTTTATTTGGAGGGATGTCTTGTTATTTAGAGGGATGTCTTGTTATTTAGAGGAATGTCTTGTTATTTAAAAGGGATGTCTTGTTATTTAGAGGGATGTCTTGTTATTTAGTGGGATGTCTTGTTATTTAGAGTTATGTCTTGTTATTTAGAGAGATGTCTTGTTATTTAAAGGGATGTCTTAATATTTAGAGGGATGTCTTGTTATTTAGAGGGATGTCTTAATATTTAGAGGGATGTCTTGTTATTTGGAGGGATGTCTTAATATTTAGAGGGATGTCTTGTTATTTAGAGGGATGTCTTAATATTTAGAGGGATGTCTTGTTCTATAGAGGGATGTCTTGTTATTTAGAGGGATGTCTTGTTTTTTAGAGGGTTGTCTTGTTATTTGGAGGGATGTCTTGTTTTTTAGAGGGTTGTCTTGTAATTTAGATGGGATGTCTTGTTATTTACAGGGATGTCTTAATATTTAGCGGAATGTCTTGTTTATTAGAGGGATGTCTTGCTATTTAGAGGTTTGTCTTTTTATTTGGAGGGATGTCTTGTTATTTAGAGGGATGTCTTGTTATTTAGAGGAATGTCTTGTTATTTAAAAGGGATGTCTTGTTATTGAGAGGGATGTCTTGTTATTTAGTGGGATGTCTTGTTATTTAGAGGGATGTCTTGTTATTTAGAGAGATGTCTTGTTATTTAAAGGGATGTCTTAATATTTAGAGGGATGTCTTGTTTATTAGAGGGATGTCTTGTTATTTAGAGGGATGTCTTGTTATTTAGAGGGATGTCTTCATATTTGGAGGGATGTCTTGTTATTTAGAGGGATGTCTTGTTATTTGGAGGGATGCTTGTTATTAAGAGGGATGTCTTATAATTTAGAGGGATGTCTTGTTATTTCGAGGTATGTCTTGTTATTTAGAGGGATGTCTTGTTATTTAGAGGGATGTCTTGGTATTTGGAGGGATGTCTCGTTATTTAGAGGGATGTCTTTTTATTTAGAGGGATGTCTTGTTATTTAGAGGGATGTCTTGTTATTTAGAGGGATGTCTTGTTTTTTAAAGGGTTGTCTTGTTTTTTGGAGGGATGTCTTAATATTTAGAGGGATGTCTTGGTATTTAAAAGGATGTCTTGTTATTTAGAGGGATGTCTTAATATTTAGCGGAATGTCTAGTTTATTAGAGGGATGTCTTGTTATTTAGAGGGATGTCTTGTTATTTAGAGGGATGTCTTGTTTTTTAGAGGGTTGTCTTGTTATTTGGAGGGATGTCTTGTTTTTTAGAGGGTTGTCTTGTAATTTAAATGGGATTTCTTGTTATTTAGAGAGATGTCTTGTTATTTACAGGTATGTCTTGTTATTTAGAGGGATGTCTTAATATTTAGAGGAATGTCTTGTTATATAGATGGATGTCTTGTTATTTAGAGGGATGTCTTGTTTTTTAGAGGGTTATTTTGTTACTTGGAGGGATGTCTTGTTATTTAGAGGGATGTCTTGGTATTTGGAGAGATGTCTTGTTATTTAGAGGGATGTCTTGATATTTAGAGGGATGTCTTGTTTTTTAGAGATATGTCTTGTTATTTAGAGGGATTTTTTGTTTTTTAGAGGGTTGTCTTGTTATTTGAAGGGATGTCTTGTTATTTAGAGGGATGTCTTGTTATTTAGTGGGATGTCTTGTTATTTAGAGGGATGTCTTGTTATTTAGATAGATGTCTTGTTATTTAAAAGGGATGTCTTGTTATTTAGAGGGATGTCTTGTTATTTAGTGGGATGTCTTGTTATTTAGAGGGATGTCTTGTTATTTAGAGAGATGTCTTGTTATTTAAAGGGATGTCTTAATATTTAGAGGGATGTCTTGTTATTTAGAGGGATGTCTTAATATTTAGAGGGATGTCTTGTTATTTGGAGGGATGTTTTAATATATAGAGGGATGTCTTGTTATTTAGAGGGATGTCTTGTTATTTAGAGGGATGTCTTGTTATTTAGAGGGATGTCTTGTTTTTTAAAGGGTTGTCTTGTTATTTGGAGGGATGTCTTAATATTTAGAGGGATGTCTTAATATTTAGCGGAATGTCTAGTTTATTAGAGGGATGTCTTGTTATTTAGAGGGATGTCTTGTTATTTAGAGGGATGTCTTGTTTTTTAGAGGGTTGTCTTGTTATTTGGAGGGATGTCTTGTTTTTTAGAGGGTAGTCTTGTAATTTAGATGGGATGTCTTGTTATTTACAGGGATGTCTTAATATTTAGCGGAATGTCTTGTTTATTAGAGGGATGTCTTGCTATTTAGAGGGATGTCTTTTTATTTGGAGGGATGTCTTGTTATTTAGAGGGATGTCTTGTTATTTAGAGGAATGTCTTGTTATTTAAAAGGGATGTTTTGTTATTTAGAGTGATGTCTTGTTATTTAGTGGGATGTCTTGTTATTTAGAGGGATGTCTTGTTATTTAGAGAGATGTCTTGTTATTTAAAGGGATGTCTTAATATTTAGAGGGATGTCTTGTTATTTAGAGGGATGTCTTAATATTTAGAGGGATGTCTTGTTATTTAGAGGGATGTCTTGTTATTTAGAGGGATGTCTTGTTTTTTAAAGGGTTGTCTTGTTATTTAGAGGGATGTCTTAATATTTAGAGGGATGTCTTGGTATTTAGAGGGATGTCTTGTTATTTAGAGGGATGTCTTAATATTTAGCGGAATGACTAGTTTATTAGAGGGATGTCTTGTTATTTAGAGGGATGTCTTGTTATTTAGAGGGATGTCTTGTTTTTTAGAGGGTTGTCTTGTTATTTGGAGGCATGTCTTGTTTTTTAGAGGGTTGTCTTGTAATTTAGATGGGATGTCTTGTTATTTAGAGGGATGTCTTGTTATTTACAGGTATGTCTTGTTATTTAGAGGGATGTCTTAATATTTAGAGGAATGTCTTGTTATATAGATGGATGTCTTGTTATTTAGAGGGATGTCTTGTTTTTTAGAGGGTTATTTTGTTACTTGGAGGGATGTCTTGTTATTTAGAGGGATGTCTTGGTATTAGGAGGGATGTCTTGTTATTTAGAGGGATGTCTTGATATTTAGAGGGATGTCTTGTTTTTTAGAGATATGTCTTGTTATTTAGAGGGATTTTTTGTTTTTTTAGAGGGTTGTCTTGTTATTTGAAGGGATGTCTTGTTATTTAGAGGGATGTCTTGTTTTTTAAAGGGTTGTCTTGTTATTTGGAGGGATGTCTTAATATTTATAGGGATGTCTTGTTATTTAGAGGGATGTCTTAATATTTAGAGGGATGTCTTGTTATTTGGAGGGATGATTTAATATTTAGAGGGATGTCTTGTTATTTAGAGGGATGTCTTGTTATTTAGAGGGATGTCTTGTTTTTTAAAGGGTTGTCTTGTTATTTGGAGGGATGTCTTAATATTTAGAGGGATGTCTTAATATTTAGCGGAATGTCTAGTTTATTAGAGGGATGTCTTGTTATTTAGAGGGATGTCTTGTTATTTAGAGGGATGTCTTGTTATTTAGAGAGATGTCTTGTTATTTAAAGGGATGTCTTAATATTTAGAGGGATGTCTTGTTATTTAGAGGGATGTCTTGTATATTAGATGGGATGTCTTGTTATTTAGAGGGATAAATAACAATAATAATTTGAGTTGTGATTTTATTTGGAGGGATGTCTTGTTATTTAGAGGGATGTCTTGTTATTTAGAGGAATGTCTTGTTATTTAAAAGGGATGTCTTGCTATTTAGAGGGACTTCTTGTTATTTAGTGGGATGTCTTGTTATTTAGAGGGATGTCTTGTTATTTAGAGAGATGTCTTGTTATTTAAAGGGATGTCTTAATATTTAGAGGGATGTCTTGTTATTTAGAGGGATGTCTTAATATTTAGAGGGATGTCTTGTAATTTGGAGGGATGTCTTGTTTTTTAGAGGGTTTTCTTGTTATTTGGAGGGATGTCTTGTTATTTAGAGGGATGTCTTGTATATTAGATGGGATGTCTTGTTATTTAGAGGGATAAATAACAATAATAATTTGAGTTGTGATTTTATTTGGAGGGATGTCTTGTTATTTAGAGGGATGTCTTGTTATTTAGAGGAATGTCTTGTTATTTAAAAGGGATGTCTTGCTATTTAGAGGGACTTCTTGTTATTTAGTGGGATGTCTTGTTATTTAGAGGGATGTCTTGTTATTTAGAGAGATGTCTTGTTATTTAAAGGGATGTCTTAATATTTAGAGGGATGTCTTGTTATTTAGAGGGATGTCTTAATATTTAGAGGGATGTCTTGTAATTTGGAGGGATGTCTGAATATTTAGAGGGATGTCTTGTTATTTAGAGGGATGTCTTGTTATTTAGAGGGATGTCTTGTTTTTTGAAGGGTTGTCTTGTTATTTGGAGGGATGTCTTAATATTTTGAGGGATGTCTTGGTATTTGGAGGGATGTCTTGTTATTTAGAGGGATGTCTTATTATTTAGCGGAATGTCTAGTTTATTAGAGGGATGTCTTGTTCTTTAGAGGGATGTCTTGTTATTTAGAGGGATGTCTTGTTTTTTAGAGGGTTGTCTTGTTATTTGGAGGGATGTCTTGTTTTTTAGAGGGTTGTCTTGTAATTTAGATGGGATGTCTTGTTATTTACAGGGATGTCTTAATATTTAGCGGAATGTCTTGTTTATTAGAGGGTTGTCTTGCTATTTAGAGGGATGTCTTTTTATTTGGAGGGATGTCTTGTTATTTAAAGGGATGTCTTGTTATTTAGAGGAATGTCTTGTTATTTAAAAGGGATGTCTTGTTATTTAGAGGGATGTCTTGTTATTTAGTGGGATGTCTTGTTATTTAGAGGGATGTCTTGTTATTTAGAGAGATGTCTTGTTATTTAAAGGGATGTCTTAATATTTAGAGGGATGTCTTGTTATTTAGAGGGATGTCTTAAAATTTAGAGGGATGTCTTGTTATTTGGAGGGATGTCTTAATATTTAGAGGGATGTCTTGTTATTTAGAGGGATGTCTTAATATTTAGAGGGATGTCTTGTTCTTTAGAGGGATGTCTTGTTATTTAGAGGGATGTCTTGTTTTTTAGAGGGTTGTCTTGTTATTTGGAGGGATGTCTTGTTTTTTAGAGGGTTGTCTTGTAATTTAGATGGGATGTCTTGTTATTTACAGGGATGTCTTAATATTTAGCGGAATGTCTTGTTTATTAGAGGGATGTCTTGCTATTTAGAGGGATGTCTTTTTATTTAGAGGGATGTCTTGTTATTTAGAGGGATGTCTTGTTATTTAGAGGAATGTCTTGTTATTAAAAGGGATGTCTTGTTATTTAGAGGGATACCTTGTTATTTAGTGGGATGTCTTGTTATTTAGAGTTATGTCTTGTTATTTAGAGAGATGTCTTGTTATTTAAAGGGATGTCTTAATATTTAGAGGGATGTCTTGTTATTTAGAGGGATGTCTTAATATTTAGCGGAATGTCTAGTTTATTAGAGGGACGTCTTGTTCTTTAGAGGGATGTCTTGTTATTTAGAGGGATGTCTTGTTTTTTAGAGGGTTGTCTTGTTATTTGGAGGGATGTCTTGTTTTTTAGAGGGTTGTCTTGTAATTTAGATGGGATGTCTTGTTATTTACAGGGATGTCTTGTTATTTAGAGAGATGTCTTGTTATTTAAAGGGATGTCTTAATATTTAGAGGGATGTCTTGTTATTTAGAGGGATGTCTTAATATTTAGAGGGATGTCTTAATATTTAGAGGGATGTCTTGTTATTTAGAGGGATGTCTTGTTTTTTGAAGGGTTGTCTTGTTATTTGGAGGGATGTCTTAATATTAAGAGGGATGTCTTGGTATTTGGAGGGATGTCTTGTTATTTAGAGGGATGTCTTAATATTTAGCGGAATGTCTAATTTATTAGAGGGTTGTCTTGTTCTTTAGAGGGATGTCTTGTTATTTAGAGGGATGTCTTGTTTTTTAGAGGGTTGTCTTGTTATTTGGAGGGATGTCTTGTTTTTTAGAGGGTTGTCTTGTAATTTAGATGGGATGTCTTGTTATTTACAGGGATGTCTTAATATTTAGCGGAATGTCTTGTTTATTAGAGGGATGTCTTGCTATTTAGAGGGATGTCTTTTTATTTGGAGGGATGACTTGTTATTTAAAGGGATGTCTTGTTATTTAGAGGAATGTCTTGTTATTTAAAAGGGATGTCTTGTTATTTAGAGGGATGTCTTGTAATTTAGTGGCATGTCTTGTTATTTAGAGGGATGTCTTGTTATTTAGAGAGATGTCTTGTTATTTAAAGGGATGTCTTAATATTTAGAGGGATGTCTTGTTATTTAGAGGGATGTCTTAAAATTTAGAGGGATGTCTTGTTATTTGGAGGGATGTCTTAATATTTAGAGGGATGTCTTGTTATTTAGAGGGATGTCTTAATATTTAGAGGGATGTCTTGTTCTTTAGAGGGATGTCTTGTTATTTAGAGGGATGTCTTGTTTTTTAGAGGGTTGTCTTGTTATTTGGAGGGATGTCTTGTTTTTTAGAGGGTTGTCTTGTAATTTAGATGGGATGTCTTGTTATTTACAGGGATGTCTTAATATTTAGCGGAATGTCTTGTTTATTAGAGGGATGTCTTGCTATTTAGAGGGATGTCTTTTTATTTGGAGGGATGTCTTGTTATTTAGAGGGATGTCTTGTTATTTAGAGGAATGTCTTGTTATTTAAAAGGGATGTCTTGTTATTTAGAGGGATGTCTTGTTATTTAGTGGGATGTCTTGTTATTTAGAGTTATGTCTTGTTATTTAGAGAGATGTCTTGTTATTTAAAGGGATGTCTTAATATTTAGAGGGATGTCTTGTTATTTAGAGGGATGTCTTAATATTTAGAGGGATGTCTTGTTATTTGGAGGGATGTCTTAATATTTAGAGGGATGTCTTGTTATTTAGAGGGATGTCTTAATATTTAGAGAGATGTCTTGTTCTTTAGAGGGATGTCTTGTTATTTAGAGGGATGTCTTGTTTTTTAGAGGGTTGTCTTGTTATTTGGAGGGATGTCTTGTTTTTTAGAGGGTTGTCTTGTAATTTAGATGGGATGTCTTGTTATTTACAGGGATGTCTTAATATTTAGCGGAATGTCTTGTTTATTAGAGGGATGTCTTGCTATTTAGAGGTTTGTCTTTTTATTTGGAGGGATGTCTTGTTATTTAGAGGGATGTCTTGTTATTTAGAGGAATGTCTTGTTATTTAAAAGGGATGTCTTGTTATTTAGAGGGATGTCTTGTTATTTAGTGGGATGTCTTGTTATTTAGAGGGATGTCTTGTTATTTAGAGAGATGTCTTGTTATTTAAAGGGATGTCTTAATATTTAGAGGGATGTCTTGTTATTTAGAGGGATGTCTTAATATTTAGAGGGATGTCTTGTTATTTAGAGGGATGTCTTGTTATTTAGAGGGATGTCTTGTTTTTTAAAGGGTTGTCTTGTTATTTGGAGGGATGTCTTAATATTTAGAGGGATGTCTTGGTATTTAGAGGGATGTCATGTTATTTAGAGGGATGTCTTAATATTTAGCGGAATGTCTAGTTTATTAGAGGGATGTCTTGTTATTTAGAGGGATGTCTTGTTATTTAGAGGGATGTCTTGTTTTTTAGAGGGTTGTCTTGTTATTTGGAGGGATGTCTTGTTTTTTAGAGGGTTGTCTTGTAATTTAGATGGGATGTCTTGTTATTTAGAGGGATGTCTTGTTATTTACAGGTATGTCTTGTTATTTAGAGGGATGTCTTAATATTTAGAGGAATGTCTTGTTATATAGATGGATGTCTTGTTATTTAGAGGGATGTCTTGTTTTTTAGAGGGTTATTTTGTTACTTGGAGGGATGTCTTGTTATTTAGAGGGATGTCTTGGTATTTGGAGGGATGTCTTGTTATTTAGAGGGATGTCTTGATATTTAGAGGGATGTCTTGTTTTTTAGAGATATGTCTTGTTATTTAGAGGGATTTTTTGTTTTTTAGAGGGTTGTCTTGTTATTTGGAGGGATGTCTTGTTATTTAGATTGATGTCTTAATATTTAGAGGGATGTCTTGTTTTTTAGAGGGATGTCTTGTTATTTAGAGGGATGTTTTGTTATTTAGAGGGATGTCTTGTTATTTAGAGGGATGTCTTGTTATTTAGAGGGATGTCTTGTTATTTAGAGGGATGTCTTGTTATTTGAAGGGATGTCTTAATATTTAGGGAGATGTCTTGTTATTTAGAGGGATGTCTTGTTATTTAGAGGGATGTCTTGTTATTTAGAGGGATGTCTTCATATTTGGAGGGATGTCTTGTTATTTAGAGGGATGTCTTGTTATTTAGAGAGATGTCTTGTTATTTAAAGGGATGTCTTAATATTTAGAGGGATGTCTTGTTATTTAGAGGGATGTCTTAATATTTAGAGGGATGTCTTGTTATTTAGAGGGATGTCTTGTTATTTAGAGGGATGTCTTGTTTTTTAAAGGGTTGTCTTGTTATTTGGAGGGATGTCTTAATATTTAGAGGGATGTCTTGGTATTTAGAGGGATGTCATGTTATTTAGAGGGATGTCTTAATATTTAGCGGAATGTCTAGTTTATTAGAGGGATGTCTTGTTATTTAGAGGGATGTCTTGTTATTTAGAGGGATGTCTTGTTTTTTAGAGGGTTGTCTTGTTATTTGGAGGGATGTCTTGTTTTTTAGAGGGTTGTCTTGTAATTTAGATGGGATGTCTTGTTATTTAGAGGGATGTCTTGTTATTTACAGGTATGTCTTGTTATTTAGATTGATGTCTTAATATTTAGAGGGATGTCTTGTTTTTTAGAGGGATGTCTTGTTATTTAGAGGGATGTTTTGTTATTTAGAGGGATGTCTTGTTATTTAGAGGGATGTCTTGTTATTTAGAGGGATGTCTTGTTATTTAGAGGGATGTCTTGTTTTTTGAAGGGATGTCTTAATATTTAGAGAGATGTCTTGTTATTTAGAGGGATGTCTTGTTATTTAGAGGGATGTCTTGTTATTTAGAGGGATGTCTTCATATTTGGAGGGATGTCTTGTTATTTAGAGGGATGTCTTGTTATTTGGAGGGATGCTTGTTATTAAGAGGGATGTCTTATAATTTAGAGGGATGTCTTGTTATTTGGAGGTATGTCTTGTTATTTAGAGGGATGACTTGTTATTTAGAGGGATGTCTTGGTATTTGGAGGGATGTCTCGTTATTTAGAGGGATGTCTTTTTATTTAGAGGGATGTCTTGTTATTTAGAGAGATGTCTTGTTATTTAGAGGGATGTCTTGTTTTTTAAAGGGTTGTCTTGTTTTTTGGAGGGATGTCTTAATATTTAGAGGGATGTCTTGGTATTTAAAAGGATGTCTTGTTATTTAGAGGGATGTCTTAATATTTAGCGGAATGTCTAGTTTATTAGAGGGATGTCTTGTTATTTAGAGGGATGTCTTGTTATTTAGAGGGATGTCTTGTTTTTTAGAGGGTTGTCTTGTTATTTGGAGGGATGTCTTGTTTTTTAGAGGGTTGTCTTGTAATTTAAATGGGATGTCTTGTTATTTAGAGGGATGTCTTGTTATTTACAGGTATGTCTTGTTATTTAGAGGGATGTCTTAATATTTAGAGGAATGTCTTGTTATATAGATGGATGTCTTGTTATTTAGAGGGATGTCTTGTTTTTTAGAGGGTTTTTTTGTTACTTGGAGGGATGTCTTGTTAATTAGAGGGATGTCTTGGTATTTGGAGAGATGTCTTGTTATTTAGAGGGATGTCTTGATATTTAGAGGGATGTCTTGTTTTTTAGAGATATGTCTTGTTATTTAGAGGGATTTTTTGTTTTTTAGAGGGTTGTCTTGTTATTTGAAGGGATGTCTTGTTATTTAGAGGGATGTCTTGTTATTTAGTGGGATGTCTTGTTATTTAGAGGGATGTCTTGTTATTTAGAGAGATGTCTTGTTATTTAAAAGGGATGTCTTGTTATTTAGAGGGATGTCTTGTTATTTAGTGGGATGTCTTGTTATTTAGAGGGATGTCTTGTTATTTAGAGAGATGTCTTGTTATTTAAAGGGATGTCTTAATATTTAGAGGGATGTCTAGTTTATTAGAGGGATGTCTTGTTCTTTAGAGGGATGTCTTGTTATTTAGAGGGATGTCTTGTTTTTTAGAGGGTTGTCTTGTTATTTGGAGGGATGTCTTGTTATTTAGAGGGATGTCTTGTTATTTAAAAGGGATGTCTTGCTATTTAGAGGGATGTCTTGTTATTTAGTGGGATGTCTTGTTATTTAGAGGGATGTCTTGTTATTTAGAGGGATGTCTTGTTATTTAGAGGGATGTCTTGTTTTTTGAAGGTTTGTCTTGTTATTTGGAGGGATGTCTTAATATTTAGAGGGATGTCTTGGTATTTGGAGGGATGTCTTGTTATTTAGAGGGATGTCTTAATATTTAGCGGAATGTCTAGTTTATTAGAGGGATGTCTTGTTCTTTAGAGGGTTGTCTTGTTATTTGGAGGGATGTCTTAATATTTAGAGGGATGTCTTAATATTTAGCGGAATGTCTAGTTTATTAGAGGGATGTCTTGTTCTTTAGAGGGTTGTCTTGTTATTTGGAGGGATGTTTTAATATTTAGAGGGATGTCTTGTTATTTAGAGGGATGTCTTGTTATTTAGAGGGATGTCTTGTTTTTTAAAGGGTTGTCTTGTTATTTGGAGGGATGTCTTAATATTTAGAGGGATGTCTTAATATTTAGCGGAATGTCTAGTTTATTAGAGGGATGTCTTGTTATTTAGAGGGATGTCTTGTTATTTAGAGGGATGTCTTGTTTTTTAGAGGGTTGTCTTGTTATTTGGAGGGATGTCTTGTTTTTTAGAGGGTAGTCTTGTAATTTAGATGGGATGTCTTGTTATTTAGAGGGATAAATAACAATAATAATTTGAGTTGTGATTTTATTTGGAGGGATGTCTTGTTATTTAGAGGGATGTCTTGTTATTTAGAGGAATGTCTTGTTATTTAAAAGGGATGTCTTGCTATTTAGAGGGATGTCTTGTTATTTAGTGGGATGTCTTGTTATTTAGAGGGATGTCTTGTTATTTAGAGGGATGTCTTGTTATTTAGAGGGATGTCTTGTTTTTTGAAGGTTTGTCTTGTTATTTGGAGGTATGTCTTAAAATTTAGAGGGATGTCTTGGTATTTGGAGGGATGTCTTTTTATTTAGAGGGATGTCTTAATATTTAGCGGAATGTCTAGTTTATTAGAGGGATGTCTTGTTCTTTAGAGGGATGTCTTGTTATTTAGAGGGATGTCTTAATTTTTAGAGGGTTGTCTTGTTATTTGGAGGGATGTCTTGTTTTTTAGAGGGTTGTCTTGTAATTTAGATGGGATGTCTTGTTATTTACAGGGATGTCTTGTTATTTAGAGAGATGTCTTGTTATTTAAAGGGATGTCTTAATATTTAGAGGGATGTCTTGTTATTTAGAGGGATGTCTTAAAATTTAGAGGGATGTCTTAATATTTAGAGGGATGTCTTGTTATTTAGAGGGATGTCTTGTTTTTTGAAGGGTTTTCTTGTTATTTGGAGGGATGTCTTAATATTTAGAGGGATGTCTTGGTATTTGGAGGGATGTTTTGTTATTTAGAGGGATGTCTTAATATTTAGCGGAATGTCTAGTTTATTAGAGGGATGTCTTGTTCTTTAGAGGGATGTCTTGTTATTTAGAGGGATGTCTTGTTTTTTAGAGGGTTGTCTTGTTATTTGGAGGGATGTCTTGTTTTTTAGAGGGTTGTTTTGTAATTTAGATGGGATGTCTTGTTATTTACAGGGATGTCTTAATATTTAGCGGAATGTCTTGTTTATTAGAGGGATGTCTTGCTATTTAGAGGGATGTCTTGTTATTTAGTGGGATGTCTTGTTATTTAGAGGGATGTCTTGTTATTTAGAGAGATGTCTTGTTATTTAAAGGGATGTCTTAATATTTAGAGGGATGTCTTGTTATTTATAGGGATGTCTTAATATTTAGAGGGATGTCTTGTTATTTGGAGGGATGTCTTAATATTTAGAGGGAGGTCTTGTTATTTAGAGGGATGTCTTAATATTTAGAGGGATGTCTTGTTCTTTAGAGGGATGTCTTGTTATTTAGAGGGATGTCTTGTTTTTTAGAGGGTTTTCTTGTTATTTGGAGGGATGTCTTGTTTTTTAGAGGGTTGTCTTGTAATTTAGATGGGATGTCTTGTTATTTACAGGGATGTCTTAATATTTAGAGGGATGTCTTGTTCTTTAGAGGGATGTCTTGTTTTTTAAAGGGTTGTCTTGTTATTTGGAGGGATGTCTTAATATTTAGAGGGATGTCTTGGTATTTAGAGGGATGTCATGTTATTTAGAGGGATGTCTTAATATTTAGCGGAATGTCTAGTTTATTAGAGGGATGTCTTGTTATTTAGAGGGATGTCTTGTTATTTAGAGGGATGTCTTGTTTTTTAGAGGGTTGTCTTGTTGTTTGGAGGGATGTCTTGTTTTTTAGAGGGTTTTCTTGTAATTTAGATGGGATGTCTTGTTATTTAGAGGGATGTCTTGTTATTTACAGGTATGTCTTGTTATTTAGAGGGATGTCTTAATATTTAGAGGAATGTCTTGTTATATAGATGGATGTCTTGTTATTTAGAGGGATGTCTTGTTTTTTAGAGGGTTATTTTGTTACTTGGAGGGATGTCTTGTTATTTAGAGGGATGTCTTGGTATTTGGAGGGATGTCTTGTTATTTAGAGGGATGTCTTGATATTTAGAGGGATGTCTTGTTTTTTAGAGATATGTCTTGTTATTTAGAGGGATTTTTTGTTTTTTAGAGGGTTGTCTTGTTATTTGGAGGGATGTCTTGTTATTTAGATTGATGTCTTAATATTTAGAGGGATGTCTTGTTTTTTAGAGGGATGTCTTGTTATTTTGAGAGATGTTTTGTTATTTAGAGGGATGTCTTGTTATTTAGAGGGATGTCTTGTTATTTAGAGGGATGTCTTGTTATTTAGAGGGATGTCTTGTTATTTGAAGGGATGTCTTAATATTTAGAGAGATGTCTTGTTATTTAAAGGGATGTCTTAATATTTAGAGGGATGTCTTGTTATTTAGAGGGATGTCTTAATATTTAGAGGGATGTCTTGTTATTTGGAGGGATGTCTTAATATTTAGAGGGATGTCTTGTTATTTAGAGGGATGTCTTAATATTTAGAGGGATGTCTTGTTCTTTAGAGGGATGTCTTGTTATTTAGAGGATTGTCCTGTTTTTTAGAGGGTTGTCTTGTTATTTGGAGGGATGTCTTGTAATTTAGATGGGATGTCTTGTTATTTACAGGGATGTCTTAATATTTAGTGGAATGTCTTGTTTATTAGAGGGATGTCTTGCTATTTAGAGGTTTGTCTTTTTATTTGGAGGGATGTCTTGTTATTTAGAGGGATGTCTTGTTATTTAGAGGAATGTCTTGTTATTTAAAAGGGATGTCTTGTTATTTAATATTTAGAGGGATGTCTTGTTATTTAGAGGGATGTCTTGTTATTTAAAGGGATGTCTTGTTTTTTGAAGGGTTGTCTTGTTATTTGGAGGGATGTCTTAATATTTAGAGGGATGTCTTGGTATTTGGAGGGATGTCTTGTTATTTAGAGGGATGTCTTAATATTTAGCGGAATGTCTAGTTTATTAGAGGGATGTCTTGTTATTTAGAGGGATGTCTTGTTATTTAGAGGGATGTCTTGTTATTTGGAGGGATGTCTTAATATTTAGCGGAATGTCTTGTTTATTAGAGGGATGTCTTGCTATTTAGAGGGATGTATTTTTATTTGGAGGGATGTCTTGTTATTTAGAGGGATGTCTTGTTATTTAGAGGAATGTCTTGTTATTTAAAAGGGATGTCTTGTTATTTAGAGGGATGTCTTGTTATTTAGTGGGATGTCTTGTTATTTAGAGGGATGTCTTGTTATTTAGAGAGATGTCTTGTTATTTAAAGGGATGTCTTAATATTTAGAGGGATGTCTTGTTATTTAGAGGGATGTCTTAATATTTAGAGGGATGTCTTGTTATTTGGAGGGATGTCTTAATATTTAGAGGGATGTCTTGTTATTTAGAGGGATGTCTTGTTATTTAGAGGGATGTCTTGTTTTTTAAAGGGTTGTCTTGTTATTTGGAGGGATGTCTTAATATTTAGAGGGATGTCTTAATATTTAGCGGAATGTCTAGTTTATTAGAGGGATGTCTTGTTTTTTAGAGGGATGTCTTGTTATTTAGAGGGATGTCTTGTTTTTTAGAGGGTTGTCTTGTTATTTGGAGGGATGTCTTGTTTTTTAGAGGGTTGTCTTGTAATTTAGATGGGATGTCTTGTTATTTAGAGGGATAAATAACAATAATAATTTGAGTTGTGATTTTATTTGGAGGGATGTCTTGTTATTTAGAGGGATGTCTTGTTATTTAGAGGAATTTCTTGTTATTTAAAAGGGATGTCTTGCTATTTAGAGGGATGTCTTGTTATTTAGTGGGATGTCTTGTTATTTAGAGGGATGTCTTGTTATTTAGAGAGATGTCTTCTTATTTAAAGGGATGTCAAAATATTTAGAGGGATGTCTTGTTATTTAGAAGGATGTCTTAATATTTAGAGGGATGTCTTGTTATTTGGAGGGATGTCTTAATATTTAGAGGGATTTGTTGTTATTTAGAGGGATGTCTTGTTATTTAGAGGGATGTCTTGTTTTTTAAAGGGTTGTCTTTTTATTTGGAGGGATGTCTTCATATTTAGAGGGATATCTTGGTATTTGGAGGGATGTCTTGTTATTTAGAGGGATGTCTTAATATTTAGCGGAATGTCTAGTTTATTAGAGGGATGTCTTGTTCTTTAGAGGGATGTCTTGTTATTTAGAGGGATGTCTTGTTTTTTAGAGGGTTGTCTTGTTATTTGGAGGGATGTCTTGTTTTTTAGAGGGTTGTCTTGTAATTTAGATGGGATGTCTTGTTATTTACCGGGATGTCTTAATATTTAGCGGAATGTCTTGTTTATTAGAGGAATGTCTTGCTATTTAGAGGGATGTCTTTTTATTTGGAGGGATGTCTTGTTATTTAGAGGGATGTCTTGTTATTTAGAGGAATGTCTTGTTATTTAAAAGGGATGTCTTGTTATTTAGAGGGATGTCTTGTTATTTAGTGGGATGTCTTGTTATTTAGAGGGATGTCTTGTTATTTAGAGAGATGTCTTGTTATTTAAAGGGATGTCTTAATATTTAGAGGGATGTCTTGTTATTTAGAGGGATGTCTTAATATTTAGAGGGATGTCTTGTTATTTGGAGGGATGTCTTAATATTTAGAGGGATGTCTTGTTATTTAAAGGGATGTCTTAATATTTAGAGGGATGTCTTGTTCTTTAGAGGGATGTCTTGTTATTTAGAGGGATGTCTTGTTTTTTAGAGGGTTGTCTTGTTATTTGGAGGGATGTCTTGTTTTTAGAGGGTTGTCTTGTAATTTAGATGGGATGTCTTGTTATTTACAGGGATGTCTTAATATTTAGTGGAATGTCTTGTTTATTAGAGGGATGTCTTGCTATTTAGAGGTTTGTCTTTTTATTTGGAGGGATGTCTTGTTATTTAGAGGGATGTCTTGTTATTTAGAGGAATGTCTTGTTATTTAAAAGGGATGTCTTGTTATTTAATATTTAGAGGGATGTCTTGTTATTTAGAGGGATGTCTTGTTATTTAAAGGGATGTCTTGTTTTTTGAGGGTTGTCTTGTTATTTGGAGGGATGTCTTAATATTTAGAGGGATGTCTTGGTATTTGGAGGGATGTCTTGTTATTTAGAGGGATGTCTTAATATTTAGCGGAATGTCTAGTTTATTAGAGGGATGTCTTGTTATTTAGAGGGATGTCTTGTTATTTAGAGGGATGTCTTGTTTTTTAGAGGGTTGTCTTGTTATTTGGAGGGATGTCTTAATATTTAGCGGAATGTCTTGTTTATTAGAGGGATGTCTTGCTATTTAGAGGGATGTATTTTTATTTGGAGGGATGTCTTGTTATTTAGAGGGATGTCTTGTTATTTAGAGGAATGTCTTGTTATTTAAAAGGGATGTCTTGTTATTTAGAGGGATGTCTTGTTATTTAGTGGGATGTCTTGTTATTTAGAGGGATGTCTTGTTATTTAGAGAGATGTCTTGTTATTTAAAGGGATGTCTTAATATTTAGAGGGATGTCTTGTTATTTAGAGGGATGTCTTAATATTTAGAGGGATGTCTTGTTTTTTAGAGGGTTATTTTGTTACTTGGAGGGATGTCTTGTTATTTAGAGGGATGTCTTGGTATTTGGAGGGATGTCTTGTTATTTAGAGGGATGTCTTGATATTTAGAGGGATGTCTTGTTTTTTAGAGATATGTCTTGTTATTTAGAGGGATTTTTTGTTTTTTAGAGGGTTGTCTTGTTATTTGGAGGGATGTCTTGTTATTTAGATTGATGTCTTAATATTTAGAGGGATGTCTTGTTTTTTAGAGGGATGTCTTGTTATTTTGAGAGATGTTTTGTTATTTAGAGGGATGTCTTGTTATTTAGAGGGATGTCTTGTTATTTAGAGGGATGTCTTGTTATTTAGAGGGATGTCTTGTTATTTGAAGGGATGTCTTAATATTTAGAGAGATGTATTGTTATTTAAAGGGATGTCTTAATATTTAGTGGAATGTCTTGTTTATTAGAGGGATGTCTTGCTATTTAGAGGTTTGTCTTTTTATTTGGAGGGATGTCTTGTTATTTAGAGGGATGTCTTGTTATTTAGAGGAATGTCTTGTTATTTAAAAGGGATGTTTTGTTATTTAATATTTAGAGGGATGTCTTGTTATTTAGAGGGATGTCTTGTTATTTAAAGGGATGTCTTGTTTTTTGAAGGGTTGTCTTGTTATTTGGAGGGATGTCTTAATATTTAGAGGGATGTCTTGGTATTTGGAGGGATGTCTTGTTATTTAGAGGGATGTCTTAATATTTAGCGGAATGTCTAGTTTATTAGAGGGATGTCTTGTTATTTAGAGGGATGTCTTGTTATTTAGAGGGATGTCTTGTTTTTTAGAGGGTTGTCTTGTTATTTGGAGGGATGTCTTAATATTTAGCGGAATGTCTTGTTTATTAGAGGGATGTCTTGCTATTTAGAGGGATGTATTTTTATTTGGAGGGATGTCTTGTTATTTAGAGGGATGTCTTGTTATTTAGAGGAATGTCTTGTTATTTAAAAGGGATGTCTTGTTATTTAGAGGGATGTCTTGTTATTTAGTGGGATGTCTTGTTATTTAGAGGGATGTCTTGTTATTTAGAGAGATGTCTTGTTATTTAAAGGGATGTCTTAATATTTAGAGGGATGTCTTGTTATTTAGAGGGATGTCTTAATATTTAGAGGGATGTCTTGTTATTTGGAGGGATGTCTTAATATTTAGAGGGATGTCTTGTTATTTAGAGGGATGTCTTGTTATTTAGAGGGATGTCTTGTTTTTTAAAGGGTTGTCTTGTTATTTGGAGGGATGTCTTAATATTTAGAGGGATGTCTTAATATTTAGCGGAATGTCTAGTTTATTAAAGGGATGTCTTGTTTTTTAGAGGGATGTCTTGTTATTTAGAGGGATGTCTTGTTTTTTAGAGGGTTGTCTTGTTATTTGGAGGGATGTCTTGTTTTTTAGAGGGTTGTCTTGTAATTTAGATGGGATGTCTTGTTATTTAGAGGGATAAATAACAATAATAATTTGAGTTGTGATTTTATTTGGAGGGATGTCTTGTTATTTAGAGGGATGTCTTGTTATTTAGAGGAATTTCTTGTTATTTAAAAGGGATGTCTTGCTATTTAGAGGGATGTCTTGTTATTTAGTGGGATGTCTTGTTATTTAGAGGGATGTCTTGTTATTTAGAGAGATGTCTTCTTATTTAAAGGGATGTCAAAATATTTAGAGGGATGTCTTGTTATTTAGAAGGATGTCTTAATATTTAGAGGGATGTCTTGTTATTTGGAGGGATGTCTTAATATTTAGAGGGATTTGTTGTTATTTAGAGGGATGTCTTGTTATTTAGAGGGATGTCTTGTTTTTTAAAGGGTTGTCTTTTTATTTGGAGGGATGTCTTCATATTTAGAGGGATATCTTGGTATTTGGAGGGATGTCTTGTTATTTAGAGGGATGTCTTAATATTTAGCGGAATGTCTAGTTTATTAGAGGGATGTCTTGTTCTTTAGAGGGATGTCTTGTTATTTAGAGGGATGTCTTGTTTTTTAGAGGGTTGTCTTGTTATTTGGAGGGATGTCTTGTTTTTTAGAGGGTTGTCTTGTAATTTAGATGGGATGTCTTGTTATTTACAGGGATGTCTTAATATTTAGCGGAATGTCTTGTTTATTAGAGGGATGTCTTGCTATTTAGAGGGATGTCTTTTTATTTGGAGGGATGTCTTGTTATTTAGAGGGATGTCTTGTTATTTAGAGGAATGTCTTGTTATTTAAAAGGGATGTCTTGTTATTTAGAGGGATGTCTTGTTATTTAGTGGGATGTCTTGTTATTTAGAGGGATGTCTTGTTATTTAGAGAGATGTCTTGTTATTTAAAGGGATGTCTTAATATTTAGAGGGATGTCTTGTTATTTAGAGGGATGTCTTAATATTTAGAGGGATGTCTTGTTATTTGGAGGGATGTCTTAATATTTAGAGGGATGTCTTGTTATTTAGAGGGATGTCTTAATATTTAGAGGGATGTCTTGTTCTTTAGAGGGATGTCTTGTTATTTAGAGGGATGTCTTGTTTTTTAGAGGGTTGTCTTGTTATTTAGAGGGATGTCTTGTTTTTAGAGGGTTGTCTTGTTATTTAGAGGAATGTCTTGTTATTTAAAAGGGATGTCTTGTTATTTAATATTTAGAGGGATGTCTTGTTATTTAGAGGGATGTCTTGTTATTTAAAGGGATGTCTTGTTTTTTGAGGGTTGTCTTGTTATTTGGAGGGATGTCTTAATATTTAGAGGGATGTCTTGGTATTTGGAGGGATGTCTTGTTATTTAGAGGGATGTCTTAATATTTAGCGGAATGTCTAGTTTATTAGAGGGATGTCTTGTTATTTAGAGGGATGTCTTGTTATTTAGAGGGATGTCTTGTTTTTTAGAGGGTTGTCTTGTTATTTGGAGGGATGTCTTAATATTTAGCGGAATGTCTAGTTTATTAGAGGGATGTCTTGTTATTTAGAGGGATGTCTTAATATTTAGTGGAATGTCTTGTTTATTAGAGGGATGTCTTGCTATTTAGAGGTTTGTCTTTTTATTTGGAGGGATGTCTTGTTATTTAGAGGGATGTCTTGTTATTTAGAGGAATGTCTTGTTATTTAAAAGGGATGTCTTGTTATTTAATATTTAGAAGGATGTCTTGTTATTTAGAGGGATGTCTTGTTATTTAAAGGGATGTCTTGTTTTTTGAGGGTTGTCTTGTTATTTGGAGGGATGTCTTAATATTTAGAGGGATGTCTTGGTATTTGGAGGGATGTCTTGTTATTTAGAGGGATGTCTTAATATTTAGCGGAATGTCTAGTTTATTAGAGGGATGTCTTGTTATTTAGAGGGATGTCTTGTTATTTAGAGGGATGTCTTGTTTTTTAGAGGGTTGTCTTGTTATTTGGAGGGATGTCTTAATATTTAGCGGAATGTCTAGTTTATTAGAGGGATGTCTTGTTATTTAGAGGGATGTCTTGTTATTTAGAGGGATGTCTTGTTTATTAGAGGGATGTCTTGCTATTTAGAGGGATGTATTTTTATTTGGAGGGATGTCTTGTTATTTAGAGGGATGTCTTGTTATTTAGAGGAATGTCTTGTTATTTAAAAGGGATGTCTTGTTATTTAGAGGGATGTCTTGTTATTTGGTGGGATGTCTTGTTATTTAGAGGGATGTCTTGTTATTTAGAGAGATGTCTTGTTATTTAAAGGGATGTCTTAATATTTAGAGGGATGTCTTGTTATTTAGAGGGATGTCTTAATATTTAGAGGGATGTCTTGTTATTTGGAGGGATGTCTTAATATTTAGAGGGATGTCTTGTTATTTAGAGGGATGTCTTGTTATTTAGAGGGATGTCTTGTTTTTTAAAGGGTTGTCTTGTTATTTGGAGGGATGTCTTAATATTTAGAGGGATGTCTTAATATTTAGCGGAATGTCTAGTTTATTAGAGGGATGTCTTGTTTTTTAGAGGGATGTCTTGTTATTTAGAGGGATGTCTTGTTTTTTAGAGGGTTGTCTTGTTATTTGGAGGGATGTCTTGTTTTTTAGAGGGTTGTCTTGTAATTTAGATGGGATGTCTTGTTATTTAGAGGGATAAATAACAATAATAATTTGAGTTGTGATTTTATTTGGAGGGATGTCTTGTTATTTAGAGGGATGTCTTGTTATTTAGAGGAATTTCTTGTTATTTAAAAGGGATGTCTTGCTATTTAGAGGGATGTCTTGTTATTTAGTGGGATGTCTTGTTATTTAGAGGGATGTCTTGTTTTTTAAAGGGTTGTCTTGTTATTTGGAGGGATGTCTTAATATTTAGAGGGATGTCTTAATATTTAGCGGAATGTCTAGTTTATTAGAGGGATGTCTTGTTATTTAGAGGGATGTCTTGTTATTTAGAGGGATGTCTTGTTTTTTAGAGGGTTGTCTTGTTATTTGGAGGGATGTCTTGTTTTTTAGAGGGTTGTCTTGTAATTTAGATGGGATGTCTTGTTATTTAGAGGGATAAATAACAATAATAATTTGAGTTGTGATTTTATTTGGAGGGATGTCTTGTTATTTAGAGGGATGTCTTGTTATTTAGAGGAATGTCTTGTTATTTAAAAGGGATGTCTTGCTATTTAGAGGGATGTCTTGTTATTTAGTGGGATGTCTTGTTATTTAGAGGGATGTCTTGTTATTTAGAGAGATGTCTTGTTATTTAAAGGGATGTCTTAATATTTAGAGGGATGTCTTGTTTTTTAGAGGGATGTCTTGTTATTTAGAGGGATGTTTTGTTATTTAGAGGGATGTCTTGTTATTTAGAGGGATGTCTTGTTATTTAGAGGGATGTCTTGTTATTTAGAGGGATGTCTTGTTATTTGAAGGGATGTCTTGTTATTTAGATTGATGTCTTGTTATTTAGTGGGATGTCTTGTTATTTAGAGGGATGTCTTGTTATTTAGAGAGATGTCTTGTTATTTAAAAGGGATGTCTTGTTATTTAGAGGGATGTCTTGTTATTTAGTAGGATGTCTTGTTATTTAGAGGGATGTCTTGTTATTTAGAGAGATGTCTTGTTATTTAAAGGGATGTCTTAATATTTAGAGGGATGCCTTGTTATTTAGAGGGATGTCTTAATATTTAGAGGGATGTCTTGTTATTTGGAGGGATGTCTTGTTATTTAGAGGGATGTCTTGTTATTTAGTGGGATGTCTTGTTATTTAGAGGGATGTCTTGTTTTTTAAAGGGTTGTCTTGTTATTTGGAGGGATGTCTTAATATTTAGAGGGATGTCTTAATATTTAGCGGAATGTCTAGTTTATTAGAGGGATGTCTTGTTATTTAGAGGGATGTCTTGTTATTTAGAGGGATGTCTTGTTTTTTAGAGGTTTGTCTTGTTATTTTGAGGGATGTCTTGTTTTTTAGAGGGTTGTCTTGTAATTTAGATGGGATGTCTTGTTATTTAGAGGGATAAATAACAATAATAATTTGAGTTGTGATTTTATTAGGAGGGATGTCTTGTTATTTAGAGGGATGTCTTGTTATTTAGAGGAATGTCTTGTTATTTAAAAGGGATGTCTTGCTATTTAGAGGGATGTCTTTTTATTTAGTGGGATGTCTTGTTATTTAGAGGGATGTTTTGTTATTTAGAGGGATGTCTTGTTATTTAGAGGGATGTCTTGTTATTTAGAGGGATGTCTTGTTATTTAGAGGGATGTCTTGTTATTTGAAGGGATGTCTTGTTATTTAGAGGGATGTCTTGTTATTTAGTGGGATGTCTTGTTATTTAGAGGGATGTCTTGTTATTTAGAGAGATGTCTTGTTATTTAAAAGGGATGTCTTGTTATTTAGAGGGATGTCTTGTTATTTAGTGGGATGTCTTGTTATTTAGAGGGATGTCTTGTTATTTAGAGAGATGTCTTGTTATTTAAAGGGATGTCTTAATATTTAGAGGGATGTCTTGTTATTTAGAGGGATGTCTTAATATTTAGAGGGATGTCTTGTTATTTGGAGGGATGTCTTGTTATTTAGAGGGATGTCTTGTTATTTAGTGGGATGTCTTGTTATTTAGAGTAATGTCTTGTTTTTTAAAGGGTTGTCTTGTTATTTGGAGGGATGTCTTAATATTTAGAGGGATGTCTTAATATTTAGCGGAATGTCTAGTTTATTAGAGGGATGTCTTGTTATTTAGAGGGATGTCTTGTTATTTAGAGGGATGTCTTGTTTTTTAGAGGGTTGTCTTGTTATTTGGAGGGATGTCTTGTTTTTTAGAGGGTTGTCTTGTAATTTAGATGGGATGTCTTGTTATTTAGAGGGATAAATAACAATAATAATTTGAGTTGTGATTTTATTTGGAGGGATGTCTTGTTATTTAGAGGGATGTCTTGTTATTTAGAGGAATGTCTTGTTATTTAAAAGGGATGTCTTGCTATTTAGAGGGATGTCTTGTTATTTAGTGGGATGTCTTGTTATTTAGAGGGATGTCTTGTTATTTAGAGAGATGTCTTGTTATTTAAAGGGATGTCTTAATATTTAGAGGGATGTCTTGTTTTTTAGAGGGATGTCTTGTTATTTAGAGGGATGTTTTGTTATTTAGAGGGATGTCTTGTTATTTAGAGGGATGTCTTGTTATTTAGAGGGATGTCTTGTTATTTAGAGGGATGTCTTGTTATTTGAAGGGATGTCTTGTTATTTAGATTGATGTCTTGTTATTTAGTGGGATGTCTTGTTATTTAGAGGGATGTCTTGTTATTTAGAGAGATGTCTTGTTATTTAAAAGGGATGTCTTGTTATTTAGAGGGATGTCTTGTTATTTAGTGGGATGTCTTGTTATTTAGAGGGATGTCTTGTTATTTAGAGAGATGTCTTGTTATTTAAAGGGATGTCTTAATATTTAGAGGGATGTCTTGTTATTTAGAGGGATGTCTTAATATTTAGAGGGATGTCTTGTTATTTGGAGGGATGTCTTGTTATTTAGAGGGATGTCTTGTTATTTGGAGGGATGTCTTAATATTTAGAGGGATGTCTTAATATTTAGCGGAATGTCTAGTTTATTAGAGGGATGTCTTGTTATTTAGAGGGATGTCTTGTTATTTAGAGGGATGTCTTGTTTTTTAGAGGTTTGTCTTGTTATTTTGAGGGATGTCTTGTTTTTTAGAGGGTTGTCTTGTAATTTAGATGGGATGTCTTGTTATTTAGAGGGATAAATAACAATGATAATTTGAGTTGTGATTTTATTTGGAGGGATGTCTTGTTATTTAGAGGGATGTCTTGTTATTTAGAGGAATGTCTTGTTATTTAAAAGGGATGTCTTGCTATTTAGAGGGATGTCTTGTTATTTAGTGGGATGTCTTGTTATTTAGAGGGATGTCTTGTTATTTAGAGAGATGTCTTGTTATTTAAAGGGATGTCTTAATATTTAGAGGGATGTCTTGTTATTTAGAGGGATGTCTTAATATTTAGAGGGATGTCTTGTTATTTGGAGGGATGTCTTAATATTTAGAGGGATGTCTTGTTATTTAGAGGGATGTCTTGTTATTTAGAGGGATGTCTTGTTTTTTGAAGGGTTGTCTTGTTATTTGGAGGGATGTCTTAATATTTAGAGGGATGTCTTGGTATTTGGAGGGATGTCTTGTTATTTAGAAGGATGTCTTAATATTTAGCGGAATGTCTAGTTTATTAGAGGGATGTCTTGTTCTTTAGAGGGATGTCTTGTTATTTAGAGGGATGTCTTGTTTTTTAGAGGGTTGTCTTGTTATTTGGAGGGATGTCTTGTTATTTAGAGGAATGTCTTGTTATTTAAAAGGGATGTCTTGCTATTTAGAGGGATGTCTTTTTATTTAGTGGGATGTCTTGTTATTTAGAGGGATGTTTTGTTATTTAGAGGGATGTCTTGTTATTTAGAGGGATGTCTTGTTATTTAGAGGGATGTCTTGTTATTTAGAGGGATGTCTTGTTATTTGAAGGGATGTCTTGTTATTTAGAGGGATGTCTTGTTATTTAGTGGGATGTCTTGTTATTTAGAGGGATGTCTTGTTATTTAGAGAGATGTCTTGTTATTTAAAAGGGATGTCTTGTTATTTAGAGGGATGTCTTGTTATTTAGTGGGATGTCTTGTTATTTAGAGGGATGTCTTGTTATTTAGAGAGATGTCTTGTTATTTAAAGGGATGTCTTAATATTTAGAGGGATGTCTTGTTATTTAGAGGGATGTCTTAATATTTAGAGGGATGTCTTGTTATTTGGAGGGATGTCTTGTTATTTAGAGGGATGTCTTGTTATTTAGTGGGATGTCTTGTTATTTAGAGGGATGTCTTGTTTTTTAAAGGGTTGTCTTGTTATTTGGAGGGATGTCTTAATATTTAGAGGGATGTCTTAATATTTAGCGGAATGTCTAGTTTATTAGAGGGATGTCTTGTTATTTAGAGGGATGTCTTGTTATTTAGAGGGATGTCTTGTTTTTTAGAGGGTTGTCTTGTTATTTGGAGGGATGTCTTGTTTTTTAGAGGGTTGTCTTGTTATTTAGAGGGAAGTCTTGTTATTTATATTTAAGTCTTAATATTTAGAGGGATGTCTTGTTTTTTAGAGGGATGTCTTGTTATTTAAAAGGATGTTTTTTTATTTAGAGGGATGTCTTGTTATTTAGAGGGATGTCTTGTTATTTAGAGGGATATCTTGTTATTTAGAGGGATGTCTTGTTATTTAGAGGAATGTCTTGTTATTTAAAAGGGATGTCTTGCTATTTAGAGGGATGTCTTGTTATTTAGTGGGATGTCTTGTTATTTAGAGGGATGTCTTGTTATTTAGAGTGATGTCTTGTTATTTAAAGGGATGTCTTAATATTTAGAGGGATGTCTTGTTATTTAGAGGGATGTCTTAATATTTAGAGGGATGTCTTGTTATTTGGAGGGATGTCTTAATATTTAGAGGGATGTCTTGTTATTTAGAGGGATGTCTTGTTATTTAGAGGGATGTCTTGTTTTTTGAAGGGTTGTCTTGTTATTTGGAGGGATGTCTTAATATTTAGAGGGATGTCTTGGTATTTGGAGGGATGTCTTGTTATTTAGAGGGATGTCTTAATATTTAGCGGAATGTCTAGTTTATTAGAGGGATGTCTTGTTCTTTAGAGGGATGTCTTGTTATTTAGAGGGATGTTTTGTTTTTTAGAGGGTTGTCTTGTTATTTGGAGGGATGTCTTGTTTTTTAGAGGGTTGTCTTGTAATTTAGATGGGATGTCTTGTTATTTACAGGGATGTCTGGTTATTTAGAGGGATGTCTTGTTATTTAAAGGGATGTCTTAATATTTAGAGGGATGTCTTGTTATTTAGAGGGATGTCTTAATATTTAGAGGGATGTCTTAATATTTAGAGGGATGTCTTGTTATTTAGAGGAATGTCTTGTTTTTTGAAGGGTTGTCTTGTTATTTGGAGGGATGTCTTAATATTTAGAGGGATGTCTTGGTATTTGGAGGGATGTCTTGTTATTTAGAGGGATGTCTTAATATTTAGCGGAATGTCTAGTTTATTAGAGGGATGTCTTGTTCTTTAGAGGGATGTCTTGTTATTTAGAGGGATGTCTTGTTTTTTAGAGGATTGTCTTGTTATTTGGAGGGATGTCTTGTTTTTTAGAGGGTTGTCTTGTAATTTAGATGGGATGTCTTGTTATTTACAGGGATGTCTTAATATTTAGCGGAATGTCTTGTTTATTAGAGGGATGTCTTGCTATTTAGAGGGATGTCTTGTTATTTAAAAGGGATGTCTTGTTATTTAGAGGGATGTCTTGTTATTTAGTTGGATGTCTTGTTATTTAGAGGGATGTCTTGTTATTTAGAGAGATGTCTTGTTATTTAAAGGGATGTCTTAATATTTAGAGGGATGTCTTGTTATTTAGAGGGATGTCTTAATATTTAGAGGGATGTCTTGTTATTTGGAGGGATGTCTTAATATTTAGAGGGATGTCTTGTTATTTAGAGGGATGTCTTAATATTTAGAGGGATGTCTTGTTCTTTAGAGAGATGTCTTGTTATTTAGAGGGATGTCTTGTTTTTTAGAGGGTTGTCTTGTTATTTGGAGGGATGTCTTGTTTTTTAGAGGGTTGTCTTGTAATTTAGATGGGATGTCTTGTTATTTACAGGGATGTCTTAATATTTAGCGGAATGTCTTGTTTATTAGAGGGATGTCTTGCTATTTAGAGGGATGTCTTTTTATTTGGAGGGATGTCTTGTTATTTAGAGGGATGTCTTGTTATTTAGAGGAATGTCTTGTTATTTAAA
Source organism: Macrosteles quadrilineatus (assembly GCF_028750875.1). NCBI lineage: Eukaryota > Metazoa > Arthropoda > Insecta > Hemiptera > Cicadellidae > Macrosteles > Macrosteles quadrilineatus. Next base: position 5,558,556 of record NW_026542602.1, read on the forward strand.
AGGGATGTCTTGTTATTTAGAGGGATGTCTTGTTATTTAGTGGGATGTCTTGTTATTTAGAGGGGTGTCTTGTTATTTAGAGAGATGTCTTGTTATTTAAAGGGATGTCTTAATATTTAGAGGGATGTCTTGTTATTTAGAGGGATGTCTTAATATTTAGAGGGATGTCTTGTTATTTAGAGGGATGTCTTGTTATTTAGAGGGATGTCTTGTTTTTTAAAGGGTTGTCTTGTTATTTGGAGGGATGTCTTAATATTTAGAGGAATGTCTTGGTATTTAGAGGGATGTCTTGTTATTTAGAGGGATGTCTTGTAATTTAGATGGGATGTCTTGTTATTTACAGGGATGTCTTGTTATTTAGAGGGATGTCTTGTTATTTAAAGGGATGTCTTAATATTTAGAGGGATGTCTTGTTATTTAGAGGGATGTCTTAATATTTAGAGGGTTGTCTTGTTATTTGGAGGGATGTCTTGTTTTTTAGAGGGTTGTCTTGTAATTTAGATGGGATGTCTTGTTATTTACAGGGATGTCTGGTTATTTAGAGGGATGTCTTGTTATTTAAAGGGATGTCTTAATATTTAGAGGGATGTCTTGTTATTTAGAGGGATGTCTTAATATTTAGAGGGATGTCTTAATATTTAGAGGGATGTCTTGTTATTTAGAGGAATGTCTTGTTTTTTGAAGGGTTGTCTTGTTATTTGGAGGGATGTCTTAATATTTAGAGGGATGTCTTGGTATTTGGAGGGATGTCTTGTTATTTAGAGGGATGTCTTAATATTTAGCGGAATGTCTAGTTTATTAGAGGGATGTCTTGTTCTTTAGAGGGATGTCTTGTTATTTAGAGGGATGTCTTGTTTTTTAGAGGATTGTCTTGTTATTTGGAGGGATGTCTTGTTTTTTAGAGGGTTGTCTTGTAATTTAGATGGGATGTCTTGTTATTTACAGGGATGTCTTAATATTTAGCGGAATGTCTTGTTTATTAGAGGGATGTCTTGCTATTTAGAGGGATGTCTTTTTATTTAAAAGGGATGTCTTGTTATTTAGAGGGATGTCTTGTTATTTAGTTGGATGTCTTGTTATTTAGAGGGATGTCTTGTTATTTAGAGAGATGTCTTGTTATTTAAAGGGATGTCTTAATATTTAGAAGGATGTCTTGTTATTTAGAGGGATGTCTTAATATTTAGAGGGATGTCTTGTTATTTGGAGGGATGTCTTAATATTTAGAGGGATGTCTTGTTATTTAGAGGGATGTCTTAATATTTAGAGGGATGTCTTGTTCTTTAGAGAGATGTCTTGTTATTTAGAGGGATGTCTTGTTTTTTAGAGGGTTGTCTTGTTATTTTGAGGGATGTCTTGTTTTTTAGAGGGTTGTCTTGTAATTTAGATGGGATGTCTTGTTATTTACAGGGATGTCTTAATATTTAGCGGAATGTCTTGTTTATTAGAGGGATGTCTTGCTATTTAGAGGGATGTCTTTTTATTTGGAGGGATGTCTTGTTATTTAGAGGGATGTCTTGTTATTTAGAGGAATGTCTTGTTATTTAAAAGGGATGTCTTGTTATTTAGAGGGATGTCTTGTTATTTAGTGGGATGTCTTGTTATTTAGAGGGGTGTCTTGTTATTTAGAGAGATGTCTTGTTATTTAAAGGGATGTCTTAATATTTAGAGGGATGTCTTGTTATTTAGAGGGATGTCTTAATATTTAGAGGGATGTCTTGTTATTTAGAGGGATGTCTTGTTATTTAGAGGGATGTCTTGTTTTTTAAAGGGTTGTCTTGTTATTTGGAGGGATGTCTTAATATTTAGAGGGATGTCTTGGTATTTAGAGGGATGTCTTGTTATTTAGAGGGATGTCTTGTAATTTAGATGGGATGTCTTGTTATTTACAGGGATGTCTTGTTATTTAGAGGGATGTCTTGTTATTTAAAGGGATGTCTTAATATTTAGAGGGATGTCTTGTTATTTAGAGGGATGTCTTAATATTTAGAGGGATGTCTTGTTATTTAGAGGGATGTCTTGTTTTTTAGAGGGTTGTCTTGTTATTTGGAGGGATGTCTTGTTTTTTAGAGGGTTGTCTTGTAATTTAGATGGGATGTCTTGTTATTTACAGGGATGTCTTGTTATTTAGAGGGATGTCTTGTTATTTAAAGGGATGTCTTAATATTTAGAGGGATGTCTTGTTATTTAGAGGGATGTCTTAATATTTAGAGGGATGTCTTAATATTTAGAGGGATGTCTTGTTATTTAGAGGGATGTCTTGTTTTTTGAAGGGTTGTCTTGTTATTTCGAGGGATGTCTTAATATTTAGAGGGATGTCTTGGTATTTGGAGGGATGTCTTGTTATTTAGAGGGATGTCTTAATATTTAGCGGAATGTCTAGTTTATTAGAGGGATGTCTTGTTCTTTAGAGGGATGTCTTGTTATTTAGAGGGATGTCTTGTTTTTTAGAGGGTTGTCTTGTTATTTGGAGGGATGTCTTGTTTTTTAGAGGGTTGTCTTGTAATTTAGATGGGATGTCTTGTTATTTACAGGGATGTCTTAATATTTAGCGGAATGTCTTGTTTATTAGAGGGATGTCTTGCTATTTAGAGGGATGTCTTTTTATTTGGAGGGATGTCTTGTTATTTAGAGGGATGTCTTGTTATTTAGAGGAATGTCTTGTTATTTAAAAGGGATGTCTTGTTATTTAGAGGGATGTCTTGTTATTTAAAAGGGATGTCTTGTTATTTAGAGGGATGTCTTGTTATTTAGTGGGATGTCTTGTTATTTAGAGGGATGTCTTGTTATTTAGAGAGATGTCTTGTTATTTAAAGGGATGTCTTAATATTTAGAGGGATGTCTTGTTATTTAGAGGGATGTCTTAATATTTAGAGGGATGTCTTGTTATTTGGAGGGATGTCTTAATATTTAGAGGGATGTCTTGTTATTTAGAGGGATGTCTTAATATTTAGAGGGATGTCTTGTTCTTTAGAGAGATGTCTTGTTATTTAGAGGGATGTCTTGTTTTTTAGAGGGTTGTCTTGTTATTTGGAGGGATGTCTTGTTTTTTAGAGGGTTGTCTTGTAATTTAGATGGGATGTCTTGTTATTTACAGGGATGTCTTAATATTTAGCGGAATGTCTTGTTTATTAGAGGAATGTCTTGCTATTTAGAGGGATGTCTTTTTATTTGGAGGGATGTCTTGTTATTTAGAGGGATGTCTTGTTATTTAGAGGAATGTCTTGTTATTTAAAAGGGATGTCTTGTTATTTAGAGAGATGTCTTGTTATTTAGTGGGATGTCTTGTTATTTAGAGGGATGTCTTGATATTTAGAGGGATGTCTTGTTATTTAGTGGGATGTCTTGTTATTTAGAGGGATGTCTTGTTATTTAGAGAGATGTCTTGTTATTTAGTGGGATGTCTTGTTATTTAAAGGGATGTCTTAATATTTAGAGGGATGTCTTGTTATTTAGAGGGATGTCTTAATATTTAGCGGAATGTCTTGTTTATTAGAGGGATGTCTTGTTATTTAGAGGGATGTCTTGTTATTTGAAGGGATGTCTTGATATTTAGAGGGATGTCTTGTTATTTAGTGGGATGTCTTGTTATTTAGAGGGATGTCTTGTTATTTAGAGAGATGTCTTGTTATTTAGTGGGAAGTCTTGTTATTTAGAGGGTTGTCTTGTTATTTAGAGAGATGTCTTGTTATTTAAAGGGATGTCTTAATATTTAGAGGGATGTCTTGTTATTTAGAGGGATGTCTTAATATTTAGAGGGATGTCTTGTTATTTGGAGGGATGTCTTAATATTTAGAGGGATGTCTTTTTATTTAGAGGGATGTCTTGTTATTTAGAGGGATGTCTTGTTTTTTAAAGGGTTGTCTTGTTATTTGGAGGGATGTCTTAATATTTAGAGGGATGTCTTAATATTTAGTGGAATGTCTAGTTTATTAGAGGGATGTCTTGTTATTTAGAGGGATGTCTTGTTATTTAGAGGGATGTCTTGTTTTTTAAAGGGTTGTCTTGTTATTTGGAGGGATGTCTTGTTTTTTAGAGGGTTGTCTTGTAATTTAGATGGGATGTCTTGTTATTTAGAGGGATAAATAACAATAATAATTTGAGTTGTGATTTTATTTGGAGGGATGTCTTGTTATTTAGAGGGATGTCTTGTTATTTAGAGGAATGTCTTGTTATTTAAAAGGGATGTCTTGCTATTTAGAGGGATGTCTTGTTATTTAGTGGGATGTCTTGTTATTTAGAGGGATGTCTTGTTATTTAGAGTGATGTCTTGTTATTTAAAGGGATGTCTTAATATTTAGAGGGATGTCTTGTTATTTAGAGGGATGTCTTAACATTTAGAGGGATGTCTTGTTATTTGGAGGGATGTCTTAATATTTAGAGGGATGTCTTGTTATTTAGAGGGATGTCTTGTTATTTAGAGGGATGTCTTGTTTTTTGAAGGGTTGTCTTGTTATTTGGAGGGATGTCTTAATATTTAGAGGGATGTCTTGGTATTTGGAGGGATGTCTTGTTATTTAGAGGGATGTCTTAATATTTAGCGGAATGTCTAGTTTATTAGAGGGATGTCTTGTTCTTTAGAGGGATGTCTTGTTATTTAGAGGGATGTCTTGTTTTTTAGAGGGTTGTCTTGTTATTTGGAGGGATGTCTTGTTTTTTAGAGGGTTGTCTTGTAATTTAGATGGGATGTCTTGTTATTTACAGGGATATCTTGTTATTTAGAGGGATGTCTTGTTATTTAAAGGGATGTCTTAATATTTAGAGGGATGTCTTGTTATTTAGAGGGATGTCTTAATATTTAGAGGGATGTCTTAATATTTAGAGGGATGTCTTGTTATTTAGAGGAATGTCTTGTTTTTTGAAGGGTTGTCTTGTTATTTGGAGGGATGTCTTAATATTTAGAGGGATGTCTTGGCATTTGGAGGGATGTCTTGTTATTTAGAGGGATGTCTTAATATTTAGCGGAATGTCTAGTTTATTAGAGGGATGTCTTGTTCTTTAGAGGGATGTCTTGTTATTTAGAGGGATGTCTTGTTTTTTAGAGGATTGTCTTGTTATTTGGAGGGATGTCTTGTTTTTTAGAGGGTTGTCTTGTAATTTAGATGGGATGTCTTGTTATTTACAGGGATGTCTTAATATTTAGCGGAATGTCTTGTTTATTAGAGGGATGTCTTGCTATTTAGAGGGATGTCTTGTTATTTAAAAGGGATGTCTTGTTATTTAGAGGGATGTCTTGTTATTTAGTGGGATGTCTTGTTATTTAGAGGGATGTCTTGTTATTTAGAGAGATGTCTTGTTATTTAAAGGGATGTCTTAATATTTAGAGGGATGTCTTGTTATTTAGAGGGATGTCTTAATATTTAGAGGGATGTCTTGTTATTTGGAGGGATGTCTTAATATTTAGAGGGATGTCTTGTTATTTAGAGGGATGTCTTAATATTTAGAGGGATGTCTTGTTCTTTAGAGAGATGTCTTGTTATTTAGAGGGATGTCTTGTTTTTTAGAGGGTTGTCTTGTTATTTGGAGGGATGTCTTGTTTTTTAGAGGGTTGTCTTGTAATTTAGATGGGATGTCTTGTTATTTACAGGGATGTCTTAATATTTAGCGGAATGTCTTGTTTATTAGAGGGATGTCTTGCTATTTAGAGGGATGTCTTTTTATTTGGAGGGATGTCTTGTTATTTAGAGGGATGTCTTGTTATTTAGAGGAATGTCTTGTTATTTAAAAGGGATGTCTTGTTATTTAGAGGGATGTCTTGTTATTTAGTGGGATGTCTTGTTATTTAGAGGGGTGTCTTGTTATTTAGAGAGATGTCTTGTTATTTAAAGGGATGTCTTAATATTTAGAGGGATGTCTTGTTATTTAGAGGGATGTCTTGTTATTTAGAGGGATGTCTTGTTTTTTGAAGGGTTGTCTTGTTATTTGGAGGGATGTCTTAATATTTAGAGGGATGTCTTGGTATTTGGAGGGATGTCTTGTTATTTAGAGGGATGTCTTAATATTTAGCGGAATGTCTAGTTTATTAGAGGGATGTCTTGTTCTTTAGAGGGATGTCTTGTTATTTAGAGGGATGTCTTGTTTTTTAGAGGGTTGTCTTGTTATTTGGAGGGATGTCTTGTTTTTTAGAGGGTTGTCTTGTAATTTAGATGGGATGTCTTGTTATTTACAGGGATATCTTGTTATTTAGAGGGATGTCTTGTTATTTAAAGGGATGTCTTAATATTTAGAGGGATGTCTTGTTATTTAGAGGGATGTCTTAATATTTAGAGGGATGTCTTAATATTTAGAGGGATGTCTTGTTATTTAGAGGAATGTCTTGTTTTTTGAAGGGTTGTCTTGTTATTTGGAGGGATGTCTTAATATTTAGAGGGATGTCTTGGTATTTGGAGGGATGTCTTGTTATTTAGAGGGATGTCTTAATATTTAGCGGAATGTCTAGTTTATTAGAGGGATGTCTTGTTCTTTAGAGGGATGTCTTGTTATTTAGAGGGATGTCTTGTTTTTTAGAGGATTGTCTTCTTATTTGGAGGGATGTCTTGTTTTTTAGAGGGTTGTCTTGTAATTTAGATGGGATGTCTTGTTATTTACAGGGATGTCTTAATATTTAGCGGAATGTCTTGTTTATTAGAGGGATGTCTTGCTATTTAGAGGGATGTCTTGTTATTTAAAAGGGATGTCTTGTTATTTAGAGGGATGTCTTGTTATTTAGTGGGATGTCTTGTTATTTAGAGGGATGTCTTGTTATTTAGAGAGATGTCTTGTTATTTAAAGAGATGTCTTAATATTTAGAGGGATGTCTTGTTATTTAGAGGGATGTCTTAATATTTAGAGGGATGTCTTGTTATTTGGAGGGATGTCTTAATATTTAGAGGGATGTCTTGTTATTTAGAGGGATGTCTTAATATTTAGAGGGATGTCTTGTTCTTTAGAGAGATGTCTTGTTATTTAGAGGGATGTCTTGTTTTTTAGAGGGTTGTCTTGTTATTTGGAGGGATGTCTTGTTTTTTAGAGGGTTGTCTTGTAATTTAGATGGGATGTCTTGTTATTTACAGGGATGTCTTAATATTTAGCGGAATGTCTTGTTTATTAGAGGGATGTCTTGCTATTTAGAGGGATGTCTTTTTATTTGGGGGGATGTCTTGTTATTTAGAGGGATGTCTTGTTATTTAGAGGAATGTCTTGTTATTTAAAAGGGATGTCTTGTTATTTAGAGGGATGTCTTGTTATTTAGTGGGATGTCTTGTTATTTAGAGTGGTGTCTTGTTATTTAGAGAGATGTCTTGTTATTTAAAGGGATGTCTTAATATTTAGAGGGATGTCTTGTTATTTAGAGGGATGTCTTAATATTTAGAGGGATGTCTTGTTATTTAGAGGGATGTCTTGTTATTTAGAGGGATGTCTTGTTTTTTAAAGGGTTGTCTTGTTATTTGGAGGGATGTCTTAATATTTAGAGGGATGTTTTGGTATTTAGAGGGATGTCTTGTTATTTAGAGGGATGTCTTAATATTTAGCGGAATGTCTAGTTTATTAGAGGGATGTCTTGTTATTTAGAGGGATGTCTTGTTATTTAGAGGGATGTCTTGTTTTTTAGAGGGTTGTCTTGTTATTTGGAGGGATGTCTTGTTTTTTAGAGGGTTGTCTTGTAATTTAGATGGGATGTCTTGTTATTTACAGGGATGTCTTAATATTTAGCGGAATGTCTTGTTTATTAGAGGGATGTCTTGCTATTTAGAGGGATGTCTTTTTATTTGGAGGGATTTGTTGTTATTTAGAGGGATGTCTTGTTATTTAGAGGAATGTCTTGTTATTTAAAAGGGATGTCTTGTTATTTAGAGGGATGTCTTGTTATTTAGTGGGATGTCTTGTTATTTAGAGGGATGTCTTGTTATTTAGAGGGATGTCTTGTTATTTAGAGGGATGTCTTGTTTTTTGAAGGGTTGTCTTGTTATTTGGAGGGATGTCTTAATATTTAGAGGGATGTCTTGGTATTTGGAGGGATGTCTTGTTATTTAGAGGGATGTCTTAATATTTAGCGGAATGGCTAGTTTATTAGAGGGATGTCTTGTTCTTTAGAGGGATGTCTTGTTATTTAGAGGGATGTCTTGTTTTTTAGAGGGTCGTCTTGTTATTTGGAGGGATGTCTTGTTTTTTAGAGGGTTGTCTTGTAATTTAGATGGGATGTCTTGTTATTTACAGGGATGTCTTAATATTTAGCGGAATGTCTTGTTTATTAGAGGGATGTCTTGCTATTTAGAGGGATGTCTTTTTATTTGGAGGGATGTCTTGTTATTTAGAGGGATGTCTTGTTATTTAGAGGAATGTCTTGTTATTTAAAAGGGATGTCTTGTTATTTAGAGGGATGTCTTGTTATTTAGTGGGATGTCTTGTTATTTAAAGGGATGTCTTGTTATTTAGAGGGATGTCTTGTTATTTAGAGGGATGTCTTAATATTTAGAGGGATGTCTTGTTATTTAGAGGGATGTCTTAATATTTAGAGGGATGTCTTGTTATTTAGAGGGATGTCTTGTTATTTAGAGGGATGTCTTATTTTTTAAAGGGTTGTCTTGTTATTTGGAGGGATGTCTTAATATTTAGAGGGATGTCTTGGTATTTAGAGGGATGTCTTGTTATTTAGAGGGATGTCTTAATATTTAGCGGAATGTCTAGTTTATTAGAGGGATGTCTTGTTATTTAGCAGGATGTCTTGTTATTTAGAGGGATGTCTTGTTTTTTAGAGGGTTGTCTTGTTATTTGGAGGGATGTTTTGTTTTTTAGAGGGTTGTCTTGTAATTTAGATGGGATTTCTTGTTATTTAGAGAGATGTCTTGTTATTTACAGGTATGTCTTGTTATTTAGAGGGATGTCTTAATATTTAGAGGAATGTCTTGTTATATAGATGGATGTCTTGTTATTTAGAGGGATGTCTTGTTTTTTAGACGGTTATTTTGTTACTTGGAGGGATGTCTTGTTATTTAGAGGGATGTCTTGGTATTTGGAGGGATGTCTTGTTATTTAGAGGGATGTCTTGATATTTAGCGGGATGTCTTGTTTTTTAGAGATATGTCTTGTTATTTAGAGGGATTTTTTGTTTTTTAGAGGGTTGTCTTGTTATTTGGAGGGATGTCTTGTTATTTAATTTGATGTCTTAATATTTAGAGGGATGTCTTGTTTTTTGGAGGGATGTCTTGTTATTTAGAGGGATGTTTTGTTATTTAGAGGGATGTCTTGTTATTTAGAGGGATGTCTTGTTATTTAGAGAGATGTCTTGTTATTTAGAGGGATGTCTTGTTATTTGAAGGGATGTCTTGTTATTTAGAGGGATGTCTTGTTATTTAGTTGGATGTCTTGTTATTTAGAGGGATGTCTTGTTATTTAGAGAGATGTCTTGTTATTTAAAAGGGATGTCTTGTTATTTAGAGGGATGTCTTGTTATTTAGAGGGATGTCTTGTTATTTAGAGAGATGTCTTGTTATTTAAAGGGATGTCTTAATATTTAGAGGGATGTCTTGTTATTTAGAGGGATGTCTTAATATTTAGAGGGATGTCTTGTTATTTGGAGGGATGTCTTAATATTTAGAGGGATGTCTTGTTATTTAGAGGGATGTCTTGTTATTTAGAGGGATGTCTTGTTTTTTAAAGGGTTGTCTTGTTATTTGGAGGGATGTCTTAATATTTAGAGGGATGTCTTAATATTTAGCGGAATGTCTAGTTAATTAGAGGGATGTCTTGTTATTTAGAGGAATGTCTTGTTATTTAAAAGGGATGTCTTGTTATTTAAAGGGATGTCTTAATATTTAGAGGGATGTCTTGTTATTTAGAGGGATGTCTTAATATTTAGAGGAATGTCTTGTTATTTAAAAGGGATGTCTTGTTATTTAGAGGGATGTCTTGTTATTTAGTGGGATGTCTTGCTATTTAGAGGGATGTCTTGTTATTTAGAGAGATGTCTTGTTATTTAGAGAGATGTCTTGTTATTTAAAGGGATGTCTTAATATTTAGAGGGATGTCTTGTTATTTAGAGGGATGTCTTAATATTTAGAGGGATGTCTTGTTATTTGGAGGGATGTCTTAATATTTAGAGGGATGTCTTGTTATTTAGAGGGATGTCTTAATATTTAGAGGGATGTCTTGTTATTTAGAGGGATGTCTTGTTATTTAGAGGGATGTCTTGTTTTTTAGAGGGTTGTCTTATTATTTGGAGGGATGTCTTGTTTTTTAGAGGGTTGTCTTGTAATTTAGATGGGATGTCTTGTTATTTAGAGGGATAAATAACAATAATAATTTGAGTTGTGATTTTATTTGGAGGGATGTCTTGCTATTTAGAGGGATGTCTTTTTATTTGGAGGGATGTCTTGTTATTTAGAGGGATGTCTTGTTATTTAGAGGAATGTCTTGTTATTTAAAAGGGATGTCTTGTTATTTAGAGGGATGTCTTGTTATTTAGTGGGATGTCTTGTTATTTAGAGGGGTGTCTTGTTATTTAGAGAGATGTCTTGTTATTTAAAGGGATGTCTTAATATTTAGAGGGATGTCTTGTTATTTAGAGAGATGTCTTAATATTTAGAGGGATGTCTTGTTATTTAGAGGGATGTCTTGTTATTTAGAGGGATGTCTTGTTTTTTAAAGGGTGGTCTTGTTATTTTGAGGGATGTCTTAATATTTAGAGGGATGTCTTGGTATTTAGAGGGATGTCTTGTTATTTAGAGGGATGTCTTAATATTTAGCGGAATGTCTAGTTTATTAGAGGGATGTCTTGTTATTTAGAGGGATGTCTTGTTTTTAGAGGGTTGTCTTGTTATTTGGAGGGATGTCTTGTTTTTTAGAGGGTTGTCTTGTAATTTAGATGGGATGTCTTGTTATTTAGAGGGATGTCTTGTTATTTACAGGTATGTCTTGTAATTTAGAGGGATGTCTTAATATTTAGAGGAATGTTTTGTTATATAGATGGATGTCTTGTTATTTAGATGGATGTCTTGTTTTTTAGAGGGTTATTTTGTTACTTGGAGGGATGTCTTGTTATTTAGAGGGATGTCTTGGTATTTGGAGGGATGTCTTGTTATTTAGAGGGATGTCTTGATATTTAGAGGGATGTCTTGTTTTTTAGAGATATGTCTTGTTATTTAGTGGGATTTTTTGTTTTTTAGAGGGTTGTCTTGTTATTTGGAGGGATGTCTTGTTATTTAGATTGATGTCTTAATATTTAGAGGGATGTCTTGTTTTTTAGAGGGATGTCTTGTTATTTAGAGGGATGTTTTGTTATTTAGAGGGATGTCTTGTTATTTAGAGGGATGTCTTGTTATTTAGAGGGATGTCTTGTTATTTAGAGGGATGTCTTGTTATTTGAAGGGATGTCTTAATATTTAGAGAGATGTCTTGTTATTTAGAGGGATGTCTTGTTATTTAGAAAGATGTCTTGTTATTTAGAGGTATGTCTTCATATTTGGAGGGATGTCTTGTTATTTAGAAGGATGTCTTGTTATTTGGAGGGATGCTTGTTATTAAGAGGGATGTCTTATAATTTAGAGGGATGTCTTGTTATTTGGAGGTATGTCTTGTTATTTAGAGGGATGTCTTGTTATTTGGAGGGATGTCTTGTTTTTTAGAGGGTTGTCTTGTAATTTAGATGGGATGTCTTGTTATTTAGAGGGATAAATAACAATAATAATTTGAGTTGTGATTTTATTTGGAGGGATGTCTTGTTATTTAGAGGGATGTCTTGTTATTTAGAGGAATGTCTTGTTATTTAAAAGGGATGTCTTGCTATTTAGAGGGATGTCTTGTTATTTAGTGGGATGTCTTGTTATTTAGAGGGATGTCTTGTTATTTAGAGTGATGTCTTGTTATTTAAAGGGATGTCTTAATATTTAGAGGGATGTCTTGTTATTTAGAGGGATGTCTTAATATTTAGAGGGATGTCTTAATATTTAGAGGGATGTCTTGTTATTTAGAGGGATGTCTTGTTATTTAGAGGGATGTCTTGTTTTTTGAAGGGGTGTCTTGTTATTTGGAGGGATGTCTTAATATTTAGAGGGATGTCTTGGTATTTGGAGGGATGTCTTGTTATTTAGAGGGATGTCTTAATATTTAGCGGAATGTCTAGTTTATTAGAGGGATGTCTTGTTCTTTAGAGGGATGTCTTGTTATTTAGAGGGATGTCTTGTTTTTTAGAGGGTTGTCTTGTTATTTGGAGGGATGTCTTGTTTTTTAGAGGGTTGTCTTGTAATTTAGATGGGATGTCTTGTTATTTACAGGGATATCTTGTTATTTAGAGGGATGTCTTGTTATTTAAAGGGATGTCTTAATATTTAGAGGGATGTCTTGTTATTTAGAGGGATGTCTTAATATTTAGAGGGATGTCTTAATATTTAGAGGGATGTCTTGTTATTTAGAGGAATGTCTTGTTTTTTGAAGGGTTGTCTTGTTATTTGGAGGGATGTCTTAATATTTAGAGGGATGTCTTGGTATTTGGAGGGATGTCTTGTTATTTAGAGGGATGTCTTAATATTTAGCGGAATGTCTAGTTTATTAGAGGGATGTCTTGTTCTTTAGAGGGATGTCTTGTTATTTAGAGGGATGTCTTGTTTTTTAGAGGATTGTCTTGTTATTTGGAGGGATGTCTTGTTTTTTAGAGGGTTGTCTTGTAATTTAGATGGGATGTCTTGTTATTTACAGGGATGTCTTAATATTTAGCGGAATGTCTTGTTTATTAGAGGGATGTCTTGCTATTTAGAGGGATGTCTTGTTATTTAAAAGGGATGTCTTGTTATTTAGAGGGATGTCTTGTTATTTAGTGGGATGTCTTGTTATTTAGAGGGATGTCTTGTTATTTAGAGAGATGTCTTGTTATTTAAAGGGATGTCTTAATATTTAGAGGGATGTCTTGTTATTTAGAGGGATGTCTTAATATTTAGAGGGATGTCTTGTTATTTGGAGGGATGTCTTAATATTTAGAGGGATGTCTTGTTATTTAGAGGGATGTCTTAATATTTAGAGGGATGTCTTGTTCTTTAGAGAGATGTCTTGTTATTTAGAGGGATGTCTTGTTTTTTAGAGGGTTGTCTTGTTATTTGGAGGGATGTCTTGTTTTTTAGAGGGTTGTCTTGTAATTTAGATGGGATGTCTTGTTATTTACAGGGATGTCTTAATATTTAGCGGAATGTCTTGTTTATTAGAGGGATGTCTTGCTATTTAGAGGGATGTCTTTTTATTTGGAGGGATGTCTTGTTATTTAGAGGGATGTCTTGTTATTTAGAGGAATGTCTTGTTATTTAAAAGGGATGTCTTGTTATTTAGAGGGATGTCTTGTTATTTAGTGGGATGTCTTGTTATTTAGAGGGGTGTCTTGTTATTTAGAGAGATGTCTTGTTATTTAAAGGGATGTCTTAATATTTAGAGGGATGTCTTGTTATTTAGAGGGATGTCTTAATATTTAGAGGGATGTCTTGTTATTTAGAGGGATGTCTTGTTATTTAGAGGGATGTCTTGTTTTTTAAAGGGTTGTCTTGTTATTTGGAGGGATGTCTTAATATTTAGAGGGATGTTTTGGTATTTAGAGGGATGTCTTGTTATTTAGAGGGATGTCTTAATATTTAGCGGAATGTCTAGTTTATTAGAGGGATGTCTTGTTATTTAGAGGGATGTCTTGTTATTTAGAGGGATGTCTTGTTTTTTAGAGGGTTGTCTTGTTATTTGGAGGGATGTCTTGTTTTTTAGAGGGTTGTCTTGTAATTTAGATGGGATGTCTTGTTATTTACAGGGATGTCTTAATATTTAGCGGAATGTCTTGTTTATTAGAGGGATGTCTTGCTATTTAGAGGGATGTCTTTTTATTTGGAGGGATTTGTTGTTATTTAGAGGGATGTCTTGTTATTTAGAGGAATGTCTTGTTATTTAAAAGGGATGTCTTGTTATTTAGAGGGATGTCTTGTTATTTAGTGGGATGTCTTGTTATTTAGAGGGATGTCTTGTTATTTAGAGGGATGTCTTGTTATTTAGAGGGATGTCTTGTTTTTTGAAGGGTTGTCTTGTTATTTGGAGGGATGTCTTAATATTTAGAGGGATGTCTTGGTATTTGGAGGGATGTCTTGTTATTTAGAGGGATGTCTTAATATTTAGCGGAATGGCTAGTTTATTAGAGGGATGTCTTGTTCTTTAGAGGGATGTCTTGTTATTTAGAGGGATGTCTTGTTTTTTAGAGGGTCGTCTTGTTATTTAAAAGGGATGTCTTGTTATTTAGAGGGATGTCTTGTTATTTAGTGGGATGTCTTGTTATTTAGAGGGGTGTCTTGTTATTTAGAGAGATGTCTTGTTATTTAAAGGGATGTCTTAATATTTAGAGGGATGTCTTGTTATTTAGTGAGATGTCTTAATATTTAGAGGGATGTCTTGTTATTTAGAGGGATGTCTTGTTATTTAGAGGGATGTCTTGTTTTTTAAAGGGTGGTCTTGTTATTTTGAGGGATGTCTTAATATTTAGAGGGATGTCTTGGTATTTAGAGGGATGTCTTGTTATTTAGAGGGATGTCTTAATATTTAGCGGAATGTCTAGTTTATTAGAGGGATGTCTTGTTATTTAGTGGGATGTCTTGTTTTTAGAGGGTTGTCTTGTTATTTGGAGGGATGTCTTGTTTTTTAGAGGGTTGTCTTGTAATTTAGATGGGATGTCTTGTTATTTAGAGGGATGTCTTGTTATTTACAGGTATGTCTTGTAATTTAGAGGGATGTCTTAATATTTAGAGGAATGTTTTGTTATATAGATGGATGTCTTGTTATTTAGAGGGATGTCTTGTTTTTTAGAGGGTTATTTTGTTACTTGGAGGGATGTCTTGTTATTTAGAGGGATGTCTTGGTATTTGGAGGGATGTCTTGTTATTTAGAGGGATGTCTTGATATTTAGAGGGATGTCTTGTTTTTTAGAGATATGTCTTGTTATTTAGTGGGATTTTTTGTTTTTTAGAGGGTTGTCTTGTTATTTGGAGGGATGTCTTGTTATTTAGATTGATGTCTTAATATTTAGAGGGATGTCTTGTTTTTTAGAGGGATGTCTTGTTATTTAGAGGGATGTTTTGTTATTTAGAGGGATGTCTTGTTATTTAGAGGGATGTCTTGTTATTTAGAGGGATGTCTTGTTATTTAGAGGGATGTCTTGTTATTTGAAGGGATGTCTTAATATTTAGAGAGATGTCTTGTTATTTAGAGGGATGTCTTGTTATTTAGAAAGATGTCTTGTTATTTAGAGGGATGTCTTCATATTTGGAGGGATGTCTTGTTATTTAGAAGGATGTCTTGTTATTTGGAGGGATGCTTGTTATTAAGAGGGATGTCTTATAATTTAGAGGGATGTCTTGTTATTTGGAGGTATGTCTTGTTATTTAGAGGGATGTCTTGTTATTTGGAGGGATGTCTTGTTTTTTAGAGGGTTGTCTTGTAATTTAGATGGGATGTCTTGTTATTTAGAGGGATAAATAACAATAATAATTTGAGTTGTGATTTTATTTGGAGGGATGTCTTGTTATTTAGAGGGATGTCTTGTTATTTAGAGGAATGTCTTGTTATTTAAAAGGGATGTCTTGCTATTTAGAGGGATGTCTTGTTATTTAGTGGGATGTCTTGTTATTTAGAGGGATGTCTTGTTATTTAGAGTGATGTCTTGTTATTTAAAGGGATGTCTTAATATTTAGAGGGATGTCTTGTTATTTAGAGGGATGTCTTAATATTTAGAGGGATGTCTTGTTATTTGGAGGGATGTCTTAATATTTAGAGGGATGTCTTGTTATTTAGAGGGATGTCTTGTTATTTAGAGGGATGTCTTGTTTTTTGAAGGGTTGTCTTGTTATTTGGAGGGATGTCTTAATATTTAGAGGGATGTCTTGGTATTTGGAGGGATGTCTTGTTATTTAGAGGGATGTCTTAATATTTAGCGGAATGTCTAGTTTATTAGAGGGATGTCTTGTTCTTTAGAGGGATGTCTTGTTATTTAGAGGGATGTCTTGTTTTTTAGAGGGTTGTCTTGTTATTTGGAGGGATGTCTTGTTTTTTAGAGGGTTGTCTTGTAATTTAGATGGGATGTCTTGTTATTTACAGGGATATCTTGTTATTTAGAGGGATGTCTTGTTATTTAAAGGGATGTCTTAATATTTAGAGGGATGTCTTGTTATTTAGAGGGATGTCTTAATATTTAGAGGGATGTCTTAATATTTAGAGGGATGTCTTGTTATTTAGAGGAATGTCTTGTTTTTTGAAGGGTTGTCTTGTTATTTGGAGGGATGTCTTAATATTTAGAGGGATGTCTTGGTATTTGGAGGGATGTCTTGTTATTTAGAGGGATGTCTTAATATTTAGCGGAATGTCTAGTTTATTAGAGGGATGTCTTGTTCTTTAGAGGGATGTCTTGTTATTTAGAGGGATGTCTTGTTTTTTAGAGGATTGTCTTGTTATTTGGAGGGATGTCTTGTTTTTTAGAGGGTTGTCTTGTAATTTAGATGGGATGTCTTGTTATTTACAGGGATGTCTTAATATTTAGCGGAATGTCTTGTTTATTAGAGGGATGTCTTGCTATTTAGAGGGATGTCTTGTTATTTAAAAGGGATGTCTTGTTATTTAGAGGGATGTCTTGTTATTTAGTGGGATGTCTTGTTATTTAGAGGGATGTCTTGTTATTTAGAGAGATGTCTTGTTATTTAAAGGGATGTCTTAATATTTAGAGGGATGTCTTGTTATTTAGAGGGATGTCTTAATATTTAGAGGGATGTCTTGTTATTTGGAGGGATGTCTTAATATTTAGAGGGATGTCTTGTTATTTAGAGGGATGTCTTAATATTTAGAGGGATGTCTTGTTCTTTAGAGAGATGTCTTGTTATTTAGAGGGATGTCTTGTTTTTTAGAGGGTTGTCTTGTTATTTGGAGGGATGTCTTGTTTTTTAGAGGGTTGTCTTGTAATTTAGATGGGATGTCTTGTTATTTACAGGGATGTCTTAATATTTAGCGGAATGTCTTGTTTATTAGAGGGATGTCTTGCTATTTAGAGGGATGTCTTTTTATTTGGAGGGATGTCTTGTTATTTAGAGGGATGTCTTGTTATTTAGAGGAATGTCTTGTTATTTAAAAGGGATGTCTTGTTATTTAGAGGGATGTCTTGTTATTTAGTGGGATGTCTTGTTATTTAGAGGGGTGTCTTGTTATTTAGAGAGATGTCTTGTTATTTAAAGGGATGTCTTAATATTTAGAGGGATGTCTTGTTATTTAGAGGGATGTCTTAATATTTAGAGGGATGTCTTGTTATTTAGAGGGATGTCTTGTTATTTAGAGGGATGTCTTGTTTTTTAAAGGGTTGTCTTGTTATTTGGAGGGATGTCTTAATATTTAGAGGGATGTTTTGGTATTTAGAGGGATGTCTTGTTATTTAGAGGGATGTCTTAATATTTAGCGGAATGTCTAGTTTATTAGAGGGATGTCTTGTTATTTAGAGGGATGTCTTGTTATTTAGAGGGATGTCTTGTTTTTTAGAGGGTTGTCTTGTTATTTGGAGGGATGTCTTGTTTTTTAGAGGGTTGTCTTGTAATTTAGATGGGATGTCTTGTTATTTACAGGGATGTCTTAATATTTAGCGGAATGTCTTGTTTATTAGAGGGATGTCTTGCTATTTAGAGGGATGTCTTTTTATTTGGAGGGATTTGTTGTTATTTAGAGGGATGTCTTGTTATTTAGAGGAATGTCTTGTTATTTAAAAGGGATGTCTTGTTATTTAGAGGGATGTCTTGTTATTTAGTGGGATGTCTTGTTATTTAGAGGGATGTCTTGTTATTTAGAGGGATGTCTTGTTATTTAGAGGGATGTCTTGTTTTTTGAAGGGTTGTCTTGTTATTTGGAGGGATGTCTTAATATTTAGAGGGATGTCTTGGTATTTGGAGGGATGTCTTGTTATTTAGAGGGATGTCTTAATATTTAGCGGAATGGCTAGTTTATTAGAGGGATGTCTTGTTCTTTAGAGGGATGTCTTGTTATTTAGAGGGATGTCTTGTTTTTTAGAGGGTCGTCTTGTTATTTGGAGGGATGTCTTGTTTTTTAGAGGGTTGTCTTGTAATTTAGATGGGATGTCTTGTTATTTACAGGGATGTCTTAATATTTAGCGGAATGTCTTGTTTATTAGAGGGATGTCTTGCTATTTAGAGGGATGTCTTTTTATTTGGAGGGATGTCTTGTTATTTAGAGGGATGTCTTGTTATTTAGAGGAATGTCTTGTTATTTAAAAGGGATGTCTTGTTATTTAGAGGGATGTCTTGTTATTTAGTGGGATGTCTTGTTATTTAAAGGGATGTCTTGTTATTTAGAGGGATGTCTTGTTATTTAGAGGGATGTCTTAATATTTAGAGGGATGTCTTGTTATTTAGAGGGATGTCTTAATATTTAGAGGGATTTCTTGTTATTTAGAGGGATGTCTTGTTATTTAGAGGGATGTCTTATTTTTTAAAGGGTTGTCTTGTTATTTGGAGGGATGTCTTAATATTTAGAGGGATGTCTTGGTATTTAGAGGGATGTCTTGTTATTTAGAGGGATGTCTTAATATTTAGCGGAATGTCTAGTTTATTAGAGGGATGTCTTGTTATTTAGCAGGATGTCTTGTTATTTAGAGGGATGTCTTGTTTTTTAGAGGGTTGTCTTGTTATTTGGAGGGATGTCTTGTTTTTTAGAGGGTTGTCTTGTAATTTAGATGGGATTTCTTGTTATTTAGAGAGATGTCTTGTTATTTACAGGTATGTCTTGTTATTTAGAGGGATGTCTTAATATTTAGAGGAATGTCTTGTTATATAGATGGATGTCTTGTTATTTAGAGGGATGTCTTGTTTTTTAGACGGTTATTTTGTTACTTGGAGGGATGTCTTGTTATTTAGAGGGATGTCTTGGTATTTGGAGGGATGTCTTGTTATTTAGAGGGATGTCTTGATATTTAGCGGGATGTCTTGTTTTTTAGAGATATGTCTTGTTATTTAGAGGGATTTTTTGTTTTTTAGAGGGTTGTCTTGTTATTTGGAGGGATGTCTTGTTATTTAATTTGATGTCTTAATATTTAGAGGGATGTCTTGTTTTTTGGTGGGATGTCTTGTTATTTAGAGGGATGTTTTGTTATTTAGAGGGATGTCTTGTTATTTAGAGGGATGTCTTGTTATTTAGAGAGATGTCTTGTTATTTAGAGGGATGTCTTGTTATTTGAAGGGATGTCTTGTTATTTAGAGGGATGTCTTGTTATTTAGTGGGATGTCTTGTTATTTAGAGGGATGTCTTGTTATTTAGAGAGATGTCTTGTTATTTAAAAGGGATGTCTTGTTATTTTGAGGGATGTCTTGTTATTTAGTGGGGTGTCTTGTTATTTAGAGGGATGTCTTGTTATTTAGAGAGATGTCTTGTTATTTAAAGGGATGTCTTAATATTTAGAGGGATGTCTTGTTATTTAGAGGGATGTCTTAATATTTAGAGGGATGTCTTGTTATTTGGAGGGATGTCTTAATATTTAGAGGGATGTCTTGTTATTTAGAGGGATGTCTTGTTATTTAGAGGGATGTCTTGTTTTTTAAAGGGTTGTCTTGTTATTTGGAGGGATGTCTTAATATTTAGAGGGATGTCTTAATATTTAGCGGAATGTCTAGTTAATTAGAGGGATGTCTTGTTATTTAGAGGAATGTCTTGTTATTTAAAAGGGATGTCTTGTTATTTAAAGGGATGTCTTAATATTTAGAGGGATGTCTTGTTATTTAGAGGGATGTCTTAATATTTAGAGGAATGTCTTGTTATTTAAAAGGGATGTCTTGTTATTTAGAGGGATGTCTTGTTATTTAGTGGGATGTCTTGTTATTTAGAGGGATGTCTTGTTATTTAGAGAGATGTCTTGTTATTTAAAGGGATGTCTTAATATTTAGAGGGATGTCTTGTTATTTAGAGGGATGTCTTAATATTTAGAGGGATGTCTTGTTATTTGGAGGGATGTCTTAATATTTAGAGGGATGTCTTGTTATTTAGAGGGATGTCTTAATATTTAGAGGGATGTCTTGTTATTTAGAGGGATGTCTTGTTATTTAGAGGGATGTCTTGTTTTTTAGAGGGTTGTCTTGTTATTTGGAGGGATGTCTTGTTTTTTAGAGGGTTGTCTTGTAATTTAGATGGGATGTCTTGTTATTTAGAGGGATAAATAACAATAATAATTTGAGTTGTGATTTTATTTGGAGGGATGTCTTGCTATTTAGAGGGATGTCTTTTTATTTGGAGGGATGTCTTGTTATTTAGAGGGATGTCTTGTTATTTAGAGGAATGTCTTGTTATTTAAAAGGGATGTCTTGTTATTTAGAGGGATGTCTTGTTATTTAGTGGGATGTCTTGTTATTTAGAGGGGTGTCTTAGAGGAATGTCTTGTTTTTAGAGGGTTGTCTTGTTATTTGGAGGGGTGTCTTGTTTTTTAGAGGGTTGTCTTGTAATTTAGATGGGATGTCTTGTTATTTAGAGGGATGTCTTGTTATTTACAGGTATGTCTTGTAATTTAGAGGGATGTCTTAATATTTAGAGGAATGCTTTGTTATATAGATGGATGTCTTGTTATTTAGAGGGATGTCTTGTTTTTTAGAGGGTTATTTTGTTACTTGGAGGGATGTCTTGTTATTTAGATTGATGTCTTAATATTTAGAGGGATGTCTTGTTTTTTAGAGGGATGTCTTGTTATTTAGAGGGATGTTTTGTTATTTAGAGGGATGTCTTGATATTTAGAGGGATGTCTTGTTTTTTAGAGATATGTCTTGTTATTTAGTGGGATTTTTTGTTTTTTAGAGGGTTGTCTTGTTATTTGGAGGGATGTCTTGTTATTTAGAGGGATGTCTTGTTATTTAGAAAGATGTCTTGTTATTTAGAGGGATGTCTTCATATTTGGAGGGACGTCTTGTTATTTAGAAGGATGTCTTGTTATTTGGAGGGATGCTTGTTATTAAGAGGGATGTCTTGTTATTTAGAGGGATGTCTTGTTTTTTAGAGGGTTATTTTGTTACTTGGAGGGATGTCTTGTTATTTAGAGGGATGTCTTGATATTTAGAGGGATGTCTTGTTTTTTAGAGATATGTCTTGTTATTTAGTGGGATTTTTTGTTTTTTAGAGGGTTGTCTTGTTATTTGGAGGGATGTCTTGTTATTTAGATTGATGTCTTAATATTTAGAGGGATGTCTTGTTTTTTAGAGGGATGTCTTGTTATTTAGAGGGATGTTTTGTTATTTAGAGGGATGTCTTGTTATTTAGAGGGATGTCTTGTTATTTAGAGGGATGTCTTGTTATTTAGAGGGATGTCTTGTTATTTGAAGGGATGTCTTAATATTTAGAGAGATGTCTTGTTATTTAGAGGGATGTCTTGTTATTTAGAAAGATGTCTTGTTATTTAGAGGGATGTCTTCATATTTGGAGGGATGTCTTGTTATTTAGAAGGATGTCTTGTTATTTGGAGGGATGCTTGTTATTAAGAGGGATGTCTTATAATTTAGAGGGATGTCTTGTTATTTGGAGGTATGTCTTGTTATTTAGAGGGATGTCTTGTTATTTAGAGGGATGTCTTGGTATTGGAGGGATGTTTCGTTATTTAGAGGGATGTCTTTTTCAATATCAAGACATCCCTCTAAATAACAAGACATCCCTCCAAATACCAAGACATCCCTCTAAATAACAAGACATCCCTCCAAGTAACAAAATAACCCTCTAAAAAACAAGACATCCCTCTAAATAACAAGACATCCATCTATATAACAAGACATTCCTCTAAATATTAAGACATCCCTCTAAATAACAAGACATACCTGTAAATAACAAGACATCCCTCTAAATAACAAGACATCCCATCTAAATTACAAGACAACCCTCTAAAAAACAAGACATCCCCCCAAATAACAAGACAACCCTCTAAAAAACAAGACATCCCTCTAAATAACAAGACATCCCTCTAAATAACAAGACATCCCTCTTATAAACTAGACATTCCGCTAAATATTAAGAAATCCCTCTAAATAACAAGACATCCCTCAAAATACCAAGACATTCCTCTAAATATTAAGACATCCCTCCAAATAACAAGACAACCCTTTAAAAAACAAGACATCCCTCTAAATAACAAGACATCCCTCTAAATAACAAGACATCCCTCTAAATATTAAGACATCCCTCTAAATAACAAGACATCCCTCTAAATATTAAGACATCCCTTTAAATAACAAGACATCTCTCTAAATAACAAGACATCCCTCTAAATAACAAGACATCCCACTAAATAACAAGACATCCCTCTAAATAACAAGACATCCCTTTTAAATAACAAGACATTCCTCTAAATAACAAGATATCCCTCTAAATAACAAGACATCCCTCCAAATAAAAAGACATCCCTCTAAATAGCAAGACATCCCTCTAATAAACAAGACATTCCGCTAAATATTAAGACATCCCTGTAAATAACAAGACATCCCATCTAAATTACAAGACAACCCTCTAAAAAACAAGACATCCCTCCAAATAACAAGACAACCCTCTAAAAAACAAGACATCACTCTAAATAACAAGACATCCCTCTAAAGAACAAGACATCCCTCTAAATATTAAGACATCCCTCTAAATAACAAGACATCCCTCTAAATATTAAGACATCCCTCCAAATAACAAGACATCCCTCTAAATATTAAGACATCCCTCTAAATAACAAGACATCCCTCTAAATATTAAGACATCCCTTTAAATAACAAGACATCTCTCTAAATAACAAGACATCCCTCTAAATAACAAGACATCCCACTAAATAACAAGACATCCCTCTAAATATTAAGACATCCCTTTAAATAACAAGACATCTCTCTAAATAACAAGACATCCCTCTAAATAACAAGACATCCCACTAAATAACAAGACATCCCTCTAAATAACAAGACATCCCTTTTAAATAACAAGACATTCCTCTAAATAACAAGACATCCCTCTAAATAACAAGACATCCCTCCAAAGAAAAAGACATCCCTCTAAATAGCAAGACATCCCTCTAATAAACAAGACATTCCGCTAAATATTAAGACATCCCTGTAAATAACAAGACATCCCATCTAAATTACAAGACAACCCTCTAAAAAACAAGACATCCCTCCAAATAACAAGACAACCCTCTAAAAAACAAGACATCCCTCTAAATAACAAGACATCCCTCTAAAGAACAAGACATCCCTCTAAATATTAAGACATCCCTCTAAATAACAAGACATCCCTCTAAATATTAAGACATCCCTCCAAATAACAAGACATCCCTCAAAATAGCAAGACATCCCTCTAAATATTAAGACATCCCTTCAAATAACAAGACATCCCTCTAAATAACAAGACATCCCTCTAAATAACAAGACATCCCTCTAAATAACAAAACATCCCTCTAAATAAAAAGACATCCCTCCAAATAACAAGACATCCCTCAAAATAGCAAGACATCCCTCTAAATATTAAGACATCCCTTCAAATAACAAGACATACCTCCAAATAACAAGACATCCCTCTAAATTATAAGACATCCCTCTTAATAACAAGCATCCCTCCAAATAACAAGACATCCCTCTAAATAACAAGACATCCCTCCAAATATGATGACATCCCTCTAAATAACAAGACATCCCTCTAAATAACAAGACATCCCTCTAAATAACAAGACATCCCTCTAAATAACAAGACATCCCTCTAAATAACAAAACATCCCTCTAAATAACAAGACATCCCTCTAAAAAACAAGACATCCCTCTAAATATTAAGACATCAATCTAAATAACAAGACATCCCTCCAAATAACAAGACAACCCTCTAAAAAACAAAAAATCCCTCTAAATAACAAGACATATATCCAAAAAACAAGACATCCCTCAAAATATCAAGACATCCCTCTAAATAACAAGACATCCCTCCAAATACCAAGACATCCCTCTAAATAACAAGACATCCCTCCAAGTAACAAAATAACCCTCTAAAAAACAAGACATCCCTCTAAATAACAAGACATCCATCTATATAACAAGACATTCCTCTAAATATTAAGACATCCCTCTAAATAACAAGACATACCTGTAAATAACAAGACATCCCTCTAAATAACAAGACATCCCATCTAAATTACAAGACAACCCTCTAAAAAACAAGACATCCCTCCAAATAACAAGACAACCCTCTAAAAAACAAGACATCCCTCTAAATAACAAGACATCCCTCTAAATAACAAGACATCCCTCCTATAAACTAGACATTCCGCTAAATATTAAGAAATCCCTCTAAATAACAAGACATCCCTCAAAATACCAAGACATCCCTCTAAATATTAAGACATCCCTCCAAATAACAAGACAACCCTTTAAAAAACAAGACATCCCTCTAAATAACAAGACATCCCTCTAAATAACAAGACATCCCTCTAAATATTAAGACATCCCTCTAAATAACAAGACATCCCTCTAAATATTAAGACATCCCTTTAAATAACAAGACATCTCTCTAAATAACAAGACATCCCTCTAAATAACAAGACATCCCACTAAATAACAAGACATCCCTCTAAATAACAAGACATCCCTTTTAAATAACAAGACATTCCTCTAAATAACAAGACATCCCTCTAAATAACAAGACATCCCTCCAAATAAAAAGACATCCCTCTAAATAGCAAGACATCCCTCTAATAAACAAGACATTCCGCTAAATATTAAGACATCCCTGTAAATAACAAGACATCCCATCTAAATTACAAGACAACCCTCTAAAAAACAAGACATCCCTCCAAATAACAAGACAACCCTCTAAAAAACAAGACATCACTCTAAATAACAAGACATCCCTCTAAAGAACAAGACATCCCTCTAAATATTAAGACATCCCTCTAAATAACAAGACATCCCTCTAAATATTAAGACATCCCTCCAAATAACAAGACATCCCTCTAAATATTAAGACATCCCTCTAAATAACAAGACATCCCTCTAAATATTAAGACATCCCTTTAAATAACAAGACATCTCTCTAAATAACAAGACATCCCTCTAAATAACAAGACATCCCACTAAATAACAAGACATCCCTCTAAATATTAAGACATCCCTTTAAATAACAAGACATCTCTCTAAATAACAAGACATCCCTCTAAATAACAAGACATCCCACTAAATAACAAGACATCCCTCTAAATAACAAGACATCCCTTTTAAATAACAAGACATTCCTCTAAATAACAAGACATCCCTCTAAATAACAAGACATCCCTCCAAACAAAAAGACATCCCTCTAAATAGCAAGACATCCCTCTAATAAACAAGACATTCCGCTAAATATTAAGACATCCCTGTAAATAACAAGACATCCCATCTAAATTACAAGACAACCCTCTAAAAAACAAGACATCCCTCCAAATAACAAGACAACCCTCTAAAAAACAAGACATCCCTCTAAATAACAAGACATCCCTCTAAAGAACAAGACATCCCTCTAAATATTAAGACATCCCTCTAAATAACAAGACATCCCTCTAAATATTAAGACATCCCTCCAAATAACAAGACATCCCTCAAAATAGCAAGACATCCCTCTAAATATTAAGACATCCCTTCAAATAACAAGACATCCCTCTAAATAACAAGACATCCCTCTAAATAACAAGACATCCCTCTAAATAACAAGACATCCCTCTAAATAAAAAGACATCCCTCTAAATAACGAGACATCCCTCCAAATATCAAGACATCCCTCTAAATAACAAGACATCCCTCTAAATAACAAGACATACCTCCAAATAACAAGACATCCCTCTAAATTATAAGACATCCCTCTTAATAACAAGCATCCCTCCAAATAACAAGACATCCCTCTAAATAACAAGACATCCCTCCAAATATGATGACATCCCTCTAAATAACAAGACATCCCTCTAAATAACAAGACATCCCTCTAAATAACAAGACATCCCTCTAAATAACAAAACATCCCTCTAAATAACAAGACATCCCTCTAAAAAACAAGACATCCCTCTAAATATTAAGACATCAATCTAAATAACAAGACATCCCTCCAAATAACAAGACAACCCTCTAAAAAACAAAAATCCCTCTAAATAACAAGACATATATCCAAAAAACAAGACATCCCTCTAAATATCAAGACATCCCTCTAAATAACAAGACATCCCTCCAAATACCAAGACATCCCTCTAAATAACAAGACATCCCTCCAAGTAACAAAATAACCCTTTAAAAAACAAGACATCCCTTTAAATAACAAGACATCCATCTATATAACAAAACATTCCTCTAAATATTAAGACATCCCTCTAAATAACAAGACATACCTGTAAATAACAAGACATCCCTCTAAATAACAAGACATCCCATCTAAATTACAAGACAACCCTCTAAAAAACAAGACATCCCTACAAATAACAAGACAACCCTCTAAAAAACAAGACATCCCTCTAAATAACAAGACATCCCTCTAAATAACAAGACATCCCTCTAATAAACTAGACATTCCGCTAAATATTAAGACATCCCTCTAAATAACAAGACATCCCTCTAAATACCAAGACATCCCTCTAAATATTAAGACATCCCTCCAAATAACAAGACCACCCTTTAAAAAACAAGACATCCCTCTAAATAACAAGACATCCCTCTAAATAACAAGACATCCCTCTAAATATTAAGACATCCCTCTAAATAACAAGACATCCCTCTAAATATTAAGACATCCCTTTAAATAACAAGACATCTCTCTAAATAACAAGACACCCCTCTAAATAACAAGACATCCCACTAAATAACAAGACATCCCTCTAAATAACAAGACATCCCTTTTAAATAACAAGACATTCCTCTAAATAACAAGACATCCCTCTAAATAACAAGACATCCCTCCAAATAAAAAGACATCCCTCTAAATAGCAAGACATCCCTCTAATAAACAAGACATTCCGCTAAATATTAAGACATCCCTGTAAATAACAAGACATCCCTCTAAATAACAAGACATCCCTCCAAAGAAAAAGACATCCCTCTAAATAGCAAGACATCCCTCTAATAAACAAGACATTCCGCTAAATATTAAGACATCCCTGTAAATAACAAGACATCCCATCTAAATTACAAGACAACCCTCTAAAAAACAAGACA
This sequence comes from Macrosteles quadrilineatus, assembly GCF_028750875.1. Lineage (NCBI taxonomy): Eukaryota > Metazoa > Arthropoda > Insecta > Hemiptera > Cicadellidae > Macrosteles > Macrosteles quadrilineatus. The sequence continues at coordinate 5,585,738 of NW_026542602.1, forward strand.
TCCCTCTAAATAACAAGACATCCCTCTAAATAACAAGACATCCCTCTTATAAACTAGACATTCCGCTAAATATTAAGAAATCCCTCTAAATAACAAGACATCCCTCTAAATACCAAGACATCCCTCTAAATATTAAGACATCCCTCCAAATAACAAGACAACCCTTTAAAAAACAAGACATCCCTCTAAATAACAAGACATCCCTCTAAATAACAAGACATCCCTCTAAATATTAAGACATCCCTCTAAATAACAAGACATCCCTCTAAATATTAAGACATCCCTTTAAATAACAAGACATCTCTCTAAATAACAAGACATCCCTCTAAATAACAAGACATCCCACTAAATAACAAGATATCCCTCTAAATAACAAGACATCCCTTTTAAATAACAAGACATTCCTCTAAATAACAAGACATCCCTCTAAATAACAAGACATCCCTCCAAATAAAAAGACATCCCTCTAAATAGCAAGACATCCCTCTAATAAACAAGACATTCCGCTAAATATTAAGACATCCCTGTAAATAACAAGACATCCCATCTAAATTACAAGACAACCCTCTAAAAAACAAGACATCCCTCCAAATAACAAGACAACCCTCTAAAAAACAAGACATCCCTCTAAATAACAAGACATCCCTCTAAAGAACAAGACATCCCTCTAAATATTAAGACATCCCTCTAAATAACAAGACATCCCTCTAAATATTAAGACATCCCTCCAAATAACAAGACATCCCTCTAAATATTAAGACATCCCTCTAAATAACAAGACATCCCTCTAAATATTAAGACATCCCTTTAAATAACAAGACATCTCTCTAAATAACAAGACATCCCTCTAAATAACAAGACATCCCACTAAATAACAAGACATCCCTCTAAATATTAAGACATCCCTTTAAATAACAAGACATCTCTCTAAATAACAAGACATCCCTCTAAATAACAAGACATCCCACTAAATAACAAGACATCCCTCTAAATAACAAGACATCCCTTTTAAATAACAAGACATTCCTCTTAATAACAAGACATCCCTCTAAATAACAAGACATCCCTCCAAAGAAAAAGACATCCCTCTAAATAGCAAGACATCCCTCTAATAAACAAGACATTCCGCTAAATATTAAGACATCCCTGTAAATAACAAGACATCCCATCTAAATTACAAGACAACCCTCTAAAAAACAAGACATCCCTCCAAATAACAAGACAACCCTCTAAAAAACAAGACATCCCTCTAAATAACATGACATCCCTCTAAAGAACAAGACATCCCTCTAAATATTAAGACATCCCTCTAAATAACAAGACATCCCTCTAAATATTAAGACATCCCTCCAAATAACAAGACATCCCTCAAAATAGCAAGACATCCCTCTAAATATTAAGACATCCCTTCAAATAACAAGACATCCCTCTAAATAACAAGACATCCCTCTAAATAACAAGACATCCCTCTAAATAACAAGACATCCCTCTAAATATAAGGCATCCCTCCAAATAACAAGACATCCCTCAAAATAGCAAGACATCCCTCTAAATATTAAGACATCCCTTCAAATAACAAGACATCCCTCTAAATAACAAGACATCCCTCTAAATAACAAGACATCCCTCTAAATAACAAGACATCCCTTTAAATAAAAAGACATCCCTCTAAATAACGAGACATCCCTCCAAATACCAAGACATCCCTCTAAATAACAAGACATCCCTCTAAATAACAAGACATACCTCCAAATAACAAGACATCCCTCTAAATTATAAGACATCCCTCTTAATAACAAGCATCCCTCCAAATAACAAGACATCCCTCTAAATAACAAGACATCCCTCCAAATATGAAGACATCCCTCTAAATAACAAGACATCCCTCTAAATAACAAGACATCCCTCTAAATAACAAGACATCCCTCTAAATAACAAGACATCCCTCTAAATAACAAAACATCCCTCTAAATAACAAGACATCCCTCTAAAAAACAAGACATCCCTCTAAATATTAAGACATCAATCTAAATAACAAGACATCCCTCCAAATAACAAGACAACCCTCTAAAAAACAAAAAATCCCTCTAAATAACAAGACATATATCTAAAAAACAAGACATCCCTCTAAATATCAAGACATCCCTCTAAATAACAAGACATCCCTCCAAATACCAAGACATCCCTCTAAATAACAAGACATCCCTCCAAGTAACAAAATAACCCTCTAAAAAACAAGACATCCCTCTAAATAACAAGACATCCATCTATATAACAAGACATTCCTCTAAATATTAAGACATCCCTCTAAATAACAAGACATACCTGTAAATAACAAGACATCCCTCTAAATAACAAGACATCCCATCTAAATTACAAGCATCCCTCCAAATAACAAGACATCCCTCTAAATAACAAGACATCCCTCCAAATATGAAGACATCCCTCTAAATAACAAGACATCCCTCTAAATAACAAGACATCCCTCTAAATAACAAGACATCCCTCTAAATAACAAAACATCCCTCTAAATAACAAGACATCCCTCTAAAAAACAAGACATCCCTCTAAATATTAAGACATCAATCTAAATAACAAGACATCCCTCCAAATAACAAGACAACCCTCTAAAAAACAAAAAATCCCTCTAAATAACAAGACATATATCTAAAAAACAAGACATCCCTCTAAATATCAAGACATCCCTCTAAATAACAAGAGATCCCTCCAAATACCAAGACATTCCTCTAAATAACAAGACATCCCTCCAAGTAACAAAATAACCCTCTAAAAAACAAGACATCCCTCTAAATAACAAGACATCCATCTATATAACAAAACATTCCTCTAAATATTAAGACATCCCTCTAAATAACAAGACATACCTGTAAATAACAAGACATCCCTCTAAATAACAAGACATCCCATCTAAATTACAAGACAACCCTCTAAAAAACAAGACATCCCTCCAAATAACAAGACAACCCTCTAAAAAACAAGACATCCCTCTAAATAACAAGACATCCCTCTAAATAACAAGACATCCCTCTAATAAACTAGACATTCCGCTAAATATTAAGACATCCCTCTAAATAACAAGACATCCCTCTAAATACCAAGACATCCCTCTAAATATTAAGACATCCCTCCAAATAACAAGACCACCCTTTAAAAAACAAGACATCCCTCTAAATAACAAGACATCCCTCTAAATAACAAGACATCCCTCTAAATATTAAGACATCCCTCTAAATAACAAGACATCCCTCTAAATATTAAGACATCCCTTTAAATAACAAGACATCTCTCTAAATAACAAGACACCCCTCTAAATAACAAGACATCCCACTAAATGACAAGACATCCCTCTAAATAACAAGACATACCTTTTAAATAACAAGACATTCCTCTAAATAACAAGACATCCCTCTAAATAACAAGACATCCCTCCAAATAAAAAGACATCCCTCTAAATAGCAAGACATCCCTCTAATAAACAAGACATTCCGCTAAATATTAAGACATCCCTGTAAATAACAAGACATCCCTCTAAATAACAAGACATCCCTCCAAAGAAAAAGACATCCCTCTAAATAGCAAGACATCCCTCTAATAAACAAGACATTCCGCTAAATATTAAGACATCCCTGTAAATAACAAGACATCCCATCTAAATTACAAGACAACCCTCTAAAAAACAAGACATCCCTCTAAATAACAAGACATCCCTCTAAATAACAAGACATCCCTCTTATAAACTAGACATTCCGCTAAATATTAAGAAATCCCTCTAAATAACAAGACATCCCTCTAAATATTAAGACATCCCTCTAAATAACAAGACATCCCTCCAAGTAACAAAATAACCCTCTAAAAAACAAGACATCCCTCTAAATAACAAGACATCCATCTATATAACAAGACATTCCTCTAAATATTAAGACATCCCTCTAAATAACAAGACATACCTGTAAATAACAAGACATCCCTCTAAATAACAAGACATCCCATCTAAATTACAAGACAACCCTCTAAAAAACAAGACATCCCCCCAAATAACAATACAACCCTCTAAAAAACAAGACATCCCTCTAAATAACAAGACATCCCTCTAAATAACAAGACATCCCTCTTATAAACTAGACATTCCGCTAAATATTAAGAAATCCCTCTAAATAACAAGACATCCCTCAAAATACCAAGACATTCCTCTAAATATTAAGACATCCCTCCAAATAACAAGACAACCCTTTAAAAAACAAGACATCCCTCTAAATAACAAGACATCCCTCTAAATAACAAGACATCCCTCTAAATATTAAGACATCCCTCTAAATAACAAGACATCCCTCTAAATATTAAGACATCCCTTTAAATAACAAGACATCTCTCTAAATAACAAGACATCCCTCTAAATAACAAGACATCCCACTAAATAACAAGACATCCCTCTAAATAACAAGACATCCCTTTTAAATAACAAGACATTCCTCTAAATAACAAGACATCCCTCTAAATAACAAGACATCCCTCCAAATAAAAAGACATCCCTCTAAATAGCAAGACATCCCTCTAATAAACAAGACATTCCGCTAAATATTAAGACATCCCTGTAAATAACAAGACATCCCATCTAAATTACAAGACAACCCTCTAAAAAACAAGACATCCCTCCAAATAACAAGACAACCCTCTAAAAAACAAGACATCACTCTAAATAACAAGACATCCCTCTAAAGAACAAGACATCCCTCTAAATATTAAGACATCCCTCTAAATAACAAGACATCCCTCTAAATATTAAGACATCCCTCCAAATAACAAGACATCCCTCTAAATATTAAGACATCCCTCTAAATAACAAGACATCCCTCTAAATATTAAGACATCCCTTTAAATAACAAGACATCTCTCTAAATAACAAGACATCCCTCTAAATAACAAGACATCCCACTAAATAACAAGACATCCCTCTAAATATTAAGACATCCCTTTAAATAACAAGACATCTCTCTAAATAACAAGACATCCCTCTAAATAACAAGACATCCCACTAAATAACAAGACATCCCTCTAAATAACAAGACATCCCTTTTAAATAACAAGACATTCCTCTAAATAACAAGACATCCCTCTAAATAACAAGACATCCCTCCAAAGAAAAAGACATCCCTCTAAATAGCAAGACATCCCTCTAATAAACAAGACATTCCGCTAAATATTAAGACATCCCTGTAAATAACAAGACATCCCATCTAAATTACAAGACAACCCTCTAAAAAACAAGACATCCCTCCAAATAACAAGACAACCCTCTAAAAAACAAGACATCCCTCTAAATAACAAGACATCCCTCTAAAGAACAAGACATCCCTCTAAATATTAAGACATCCCTCTAAATAACAAGACATCCCTCTAAATATTAAGACATCCCTCCAAATAACAAGACATCCCTCAAAATAGCAAGACATCCCTCTAAATATTAAGACATCCCTTCAAATAACAAGACATCCCTCTAAATAACAAGACATCCTTCTAAATAACAAGACATCCCTCTAAATAACAAGACATCCCTCTAAATAAAAAGACATCCCTCTAAATAACGAGACATCCCTCCAAATACCAAGACATCCCTCTAAATAACAAGACATCCCTCTAAATAACAAGACATACCTCCAAATAACAAGACATCCCTCTAAATTATAAGACATCCCTCTTAATAACAAGCATCCCTCCAAATAACAAGACATCCCTCTAAATAACAAGACATCCCTCCAAATATGATGACATCCCTCTAAATAACAAGACATCCCTCCAAGTAACAAAATAACCCTCTAAAAAACAAGACATCCCTCTAAATAACAAGACATCCATCTATATAACAAGACATTCCTCTAAATATTAAGACATCCCTCTAAATAACAAGACATACCTGTAAATAACAAGACATCCCTCTAAATAACAAGACATCCCATCTAAATTACAAGCATCCCTCCAAATAACAAGACATCCCTCTAAATAACAAGACATCCCTCCAAATATGAAGACATCCCTCTAAATAACAAGACATCCCTCTAAATAACAAGACATCCCTCTAAATAACAAGACATCCCTCTAAATAACAAAACATCCCTCTAAATAACAAGACATCCCTCTAAAAAACAAGACATCCCTCTAAATATTAAGACATCAATCTAAATAACAAGACATCCCTCCAAATAACAAGACAACCCTCTAAAAAACAAAAAATCCCTCTAAATAACAAGACATATATCTAAAAAACAAGACATCCCTCTAAATATCAAGACATCCCTCTAAATAACAAGAGATCCCTCCAAATACCAAGACATTCCTCTAAATAACAAGACATCCCTCCAAGTAACAAAATAACCCTCTAAAAAACAAGACATCCCTCTAAATAACAAGACATCCATCTATATAACAAAACATTCCTCTAAATATTAAGACATCCCTCTAAATAACAAGACATACCTGTAAATAACAAGACATCCCTCTAAATAACAAGACATCCCATCTAAATTACAAGACAACCCTCTAAAAAACAAGACATCCCTCCAAATAACAAGACAACCCTCTAAAAAACAAGACATCCCTCTAAATAACAAGACATCCCTCTAAATAACAAGACATCCCTCTAATAAACTAGACATTCCGCTAAATATTAAGACATCCCTCTAAATAACAAGACATCCCTCTAAATACCAAGACATCCCTCTAAATATTAAGACATCCCTCCAAATAACAAGACCACCCTTTAAAAAACAAGACATCCCTCTAAATAACAAGACATCCCTCTAAATAACAAGACATCCCTCTAAATATTAAGACATCCCTCTAAATAACAAGACATCCCTCTAAATATTAAGACATCCCTTTAAATAACAAGACATCTCTCTAAATAACAAGACACCCCTCTAAATAACAAGACATCCCACTAAATGACAAGACATCCCTCTAAATAACAAGACATACCTTTTAAATAACAAGACATTCCTCTAAATAACAAGACATCCCTCTAAATAACAAGACATCCCTCCAAATAAAAAGACATCCCTCTAAATAGCAAGACATCCCTCTAATAAACAAGACATTCCGCTAAATATTAAGACATCCCTGTAAATAACAAGACATCCCTCTAAATAACAAGACATCCCTCCAAAGAAAAAGACATCCCTCTAAATAGCAAGACATCCCTCTAATAAACAAGACATTCCGCTAAATATTAAGACATCCCTGTAAATAACAAGACATCCCATCTAAATTACAAGACAACCCTCTAAAAAACAAGACATCCCTCTAAATAACAAGACATCCCTCTAAATAACAAGACATCCCTCTTATAAACTAGACATTCCGCTAAATATTAAGAAATCCCTCTAAATAACAAGACATCCCTCTAAATATTAAGACATCCCTCTAAATAACAAGACATCCCTCCAAGTAACAAAATAACCCTCTAAAAAACAAGACATCCCTCTAAATAACAAGACATCCATCTATATAACAAGACATTCCTCTAAATATTAAGACATCCCTCTAAATAACAAGACATACCTGTAAATAACAAGACATCCCTCTAAATAACAAGACATCCCATCTAAATTACAAGACAACCCTCTAAAAAACAAGACATCCCCCCAAATAACAAGACAACCCTCTAAAAAACAAGACATCCCTCTAAATAACAAGACATCCCTCTAAATAACAAGACATCCCTCTTATAAACTAGACATTCCGCTAAATATTAAGAAATCCCTCTAAATAACAAGACATCCCTCAAAATACCAAGACATTCCTCTAAATATTAAGACATCCCTCCAAATAACAAGACAACCCTTTAAAAAACAAGACATCCCTCTAAATAACAAGACATCCCTCTAAATAACAAGACATCCCTCTAAATATTAAGACATCCCTCTAAATAACAAGACATCCCTCTAAATATTAAGACATCCCTTTAAATAACAAGACATCTCTCTAAATAACAAGACATCCCTCTAAATAACAAGACATCCCACTAAATAACAAGACATCCCTCTAAATAACAAGACATCCCTTTTAAATAACAAGACATTCCTCTAAATAACAAGACATCCCTCTAAATAACAAGACATCCCTCCAAATAAAAAGACATCCCTCTAAATAGCAAGACATCCCTCTAATAAACAAGACATTCCGCTAAATATTAAGACATCCCTGTAAATAACAAGACATCCCATCTAAATTACAAGACAACCCTCTAAAAAACAAGACATCCCTCCAAATAACAAGACAACCCTCTAAAAAACAAGACATCACTCTAAATAACAAGACATCCCTCTAAAAAACAAGACATCCCTCTAAATATTAAGACATCCCTCTAAATAACAAGACATCCCTCTAAATATTAAGACATCCCTCCAAATAACAAGACATCCCTCTAAATATTAAGACATCCCTCTAAATAACAAGACATCCCTCTAAATATTAAGACATCCCTTTAAATAACAAGACATCTCTCTAAATAACAAGACATCCCTCTAAATAACAAGACATCCCACTAAATAACAAGACATCCCTCTAAATATTAAGACATCCCTTTAAATAACAAGACATCTCTCTAAATAACAAGACATCCCTCTAAATAACAAGACATCCCACTAAATAACAAGACATCCCTCTAAATAACAAGACATCCCTTTTAAATAACAAGACATTCCTCTAAATAACAAGACATCCCTCTAAATAACAAGACATCCCTCCAAAGAAAAAGACATCCCTCTAAATAGCAAGACATCCCTCTAATAAACAAGACATTCCGCTAAATATTAAGACATCCCTGTAAATAACAAGACATCCCATCTAAATTACAAGACAACCCTCTAAAAAACAAGACATCCCTCCAAATAACAAGACAACCCTCTAAAAAACAAGACATCCCTCTAAATAACAAGACATCCCTCTAAAGAACAAGACATCCCTCTAAATATTAAGACATCCCTCTAAATAACAAGACATCCCTCTAAATATTAAGACATCCCTCCAAATAACAAGACATCCCTCAAAATAGCAAGACATCCCTCTAAATATTAAGACATCCCTTCAAATAACAAGACATCCCTCTAAATAACAAGACATCCTTCTAAATAACAAGACATCCCTCTAAATAACAAGACATCCCTCTAAATAAAAAGACATCCCTCTAAATAACGAGACATCCCTCCAAATACCAAGACATCCCTCTAAATAACAAGACATCCCTCTAAATAACAAGACATACCTCCAAATAACAAGACATCCCTCTAAATTATAAGACATCCCTCTTAATAACAAGCATCCCTCCAAATAACAAGACATCCCTCTAAATAACAAGACATCCCTCCAAATATGATGACATCCCTCTAAATAACAAGACATCCCTCTAAATAACAAGACATCCCTCTAAATAACAAGACATCCCTCTAAATAACAAGACATCCCTCTAAATAACAAAACATCCCTCTAAATAACAAGACATCCCTCTAAAAAACAAGACATCCCTCTAAATATTAAGACATCAATCTAAATAACAAGACATCCCTCCAAATAACAAGACAACCCTCTAAAAAACAAAAAATCCCTCTAAATAACAAGACATATATCCAAAAAACAAGACATCCCTCAAAATATCAAGACATCCCTCTAAATAACAAGACATCCCTCCAAATACCAAGACATCCCTCTAAATAACAAGACATCCCTCCAAGTAACAAAATAACCCTCTAAAAAACAAGACATCCCTCTAAATAACAAGACATCCATCTATATAACAAGACATTCCTCTAAATATTAAGACATCCCTCTAAATAACAAGACATACCTGTAAATAACAAGACATCCCTCTAAATAACAAGACATCCCATCTAAATTACAAGACAACCCTCTAAAAAACAAGACATCCCTCCAAATAACAAGACAACCCTCTAAAAAACAAGACATCCCTCTAAATAACAAGACATCCCTCTAAATAACAAGACATCCTTCTTATAAACTAGACATTCCGCTAAATATTAAGAAATCCCTCTAAATAACAAGACATCCCTCAAAATACCAAGACATCCCTCTAAATATTAAGACATCCCTCCAAATAACAAGACAACCCTTTAAAAAACAAGACATCCCTCTAAATAACAAGACATCCCTCTAAATAACAAGACATCCCTCTAAATATTAAGACATCCCTCTAAATAACAAGACATCCCTCTAAATATTAAGACATCCCTTTAAATAACAAGACATCTCTCTAAATAACAAGACATCCCTCTAAATAACAAGACATCCCACTAAATAACAAGACATCCCTCTAAATAACAAGACATCCCTTTTAAATAACAAGACATTCCTCTAAATAACAAGACATCCCTCTAAATAACAAGACATCCCTCCAAATAAAAAGACATCCCTCTAAATAGCAAGACATCCCTCTAATAAACAAGACATTCCGCTAAATATTAAGACATCCCTGTAAATAACAAGACATCCCATCTAAATTACAAGACAACCCTCTAAAAAACAAGACATCCCTCCAAATAACAAGACAACCCTCTAAAAAACAAGACATCACTCTAAATAACAAGACATCCCTCTAAAGAACAAGACATCCCTCTAAATATTAAGACATCCCTCTAAATAACAAGACATCCCTCTAAATATTAAGACATCCCTCCAAATAACAAGACATCCCTCTAAATATTAAGACATCCCTCTAAATAACAAGACATCCCTCTAAATATTAAGACATCCCTTTAAATAACAAGACATCTCTCTAAATAACAAGACATCCCTCTAAATAACAAGACATCCCACTAAATAACAAGACATCCCTCTAAATATTAAGACATCCCTTTAAATAACAAGACATCTCTCTAAATAACAAGACATCCCTCTAAATAACAAGACATCCCACTAAATAACAAGACATCCCTCTAAATAACAAGACATCCCTTTTAAATAACAAGACATTCCTCTAAATAACAAGACATCCCTCTAAATAACAAGACATCCCTCCAAAGAAAAAGACATCCCTCTAAATAGCAAGACATCCCTCTAATAAACAAGACATTCCGCTAAATATTAAGACATCCCTGTAAATAACAAGACATCCCATCTAAATTACAAGACAACCCTCTAAAAAACAAGACATCCCTCCAAATAACAAGACAACCCTCTAAAAAACAAGACATCCCTCTAAATAACAAGACATCCCTCTAAAGAACAAGACATCCCTCTAAATATTAAGACATTCCTCTAAATAACAAGACATCCCTCTAAATATTAAGACATCCCTCCAAATAACAAGACATCCCTCAAAAAAGCAAGACATCCCTCTAAATATTAAGACATCCCTTCAAATAACAAGACATCCCTCTAAATAACAAGACATCCCTCTAAATAACAAGACATCCCTCTAAATAACAAGACATCCCTCTAAATAAAAAGACATCCCTCTAAATAACGAGACATCCCTCCAAATACCAAGACATCCCTCTAAATAACAAGACATCCCTCTAAATAACAAGACATACCTCCAAATAACAAGACATCCCTCTAAATTATAAGACATCCCTCTTAATAACAAGCATCCCTCCAAATAACAAGACATCCCTCTAAATAACAAGACATCCCTCCAAATATGATGACATCCCTCTAAATAACAAGACATCCCTCTAAATAACAAGACATCCCTCTAAATAACAAGACATCCCTCTAAATAACAAAACATCCCTCTAAATAACAAGACATCCCTCTAAAAAACAAGACATCCCTCTAAATATTAAGACATCAATCTAAATAACAAGACATCCCTCCAAATAACAAGACAACCCTCTAAAAAACAAAAATCCCTCTAAATAACAAGACATATATCCAAAAAACAAGACATCCCTCTAAATATCAAGACATCCCTCTAAATAACAAGACATCCCTCCAAATACCAAGACATCCCTCTAAATAACAAGACATCCCTCCAAGTAACAAAATAACCCTTTAAAAAACAAGACATCCCTCTAAATAACAAGACATCCATCTATATAACAAAACATTCCTCTAAATATTAAGACATCCCTCTAAATAACAAGACATACCTGTAAATAACAAGACATCCCTCTAAATAACAAGACATCCCATCTAAATTACAAGACAACCCTCTAAAAAACAAGACATCCCTACAAATAACAAGACAACCCTCTAAAAAACAAGACATCCCTCTAAATAACAAGACATCCCTCTAAATAACAAGACATCCCTCTAATAAACTAGACATTCCGCTAAATATTAAGACATCCCTCTAAATAACAAGACATCCCTCTAAATACCAAGACATCCCTCTAAATATTAAGACATCCCTCCAAATAACAAGACCACCCTTTAAAAAACAAGACATCCCTCTAAATAACAAGACATCCCTCTAAATAACAAGACATCCCTCTAAATATTAAGACATCCCTCTAAATAACAAGACATCCCTCTAAATATTAAGACATCCCTTTAAATAACAAGACATCTCTCTAAATAACAAGACACCCCTCTAAATAACAAGACATCCCACTAAATAACAAGACATCCCTCTAAATAACAAGACATCCCTTTTAAATAACAAGACATTCCTCTAAATAACAAGACATCCCTCTAAATAACAAGACATCCCTCCAAATAAAAAGACATCCCTCTAAATAGCAAGACATCCCTTTAATAAACAAGACATTCCGCTAAATATTAAGACATCCCTGTAAATAACAAGACATCCCTCTAAATAACAAGACATCCCTCCAAAGAAAAAGACATCCCTCTAAATAGCAAGACATCCCTCTAATAAACAAGACATTCCGCTAAATATTAAGACATCCCTGTAAATAACAAGACATCCCATCTAAATTACAAGACAACCCTCTAAAAAACAAGACATCCCTCTAAATAACAAGACATCCCTCTAAATAACAAGACATCCCTCTTATAAACTAGACATTCCGCTAAATATTAAGAAATCCCTCTAAATAACAAGACATCCCTCTAAATACCAAGACATCCCTCTAAATATTAAGACATCCCTCCAAATAACAAGACAACCCTTTAAAAAACAAGACATCCCTCTAAATAACAAGACATCCCTCTAAATAACAAGACATCCCTCTAAATATTAAGACATCCCTCTAAATAACAAGACATCCCTCTAAATATTAAGACATCCCTTTAAATAACAAGACATCTCTCTAAATAACAAGACATCCCTCTAAATAACAAGACATCCCACTAAATAACAAGATATCCCTCTAAATAACAAGACATCCCTTTTAAATAACAAGACATTCCTCTAAATAACAAGACATCCCTCTAAATAACAAGACATCCCTCCAAATAATAAGACATCCCTCTAAATAGCAAGACATCCCTCTAATAAACAAGACATTCCGCTAAATATTAAGACATCCCTGTAAATAACAAGACATCCCATCTAAATTACAAGACAACCCTCTAAAAAACAAGACATCCCTCCAAATAACAAGACAACCCTCTAAAAAACAAGACATCCCTCTAAATAACAAGACATCCCTCTAAAGAACAAGACATCCCTCTAAATATTAAGACATCCCTCTAAATAACAAGACATCCCTCTAAATATTAAGACATCCCTCTAAATAACAAGACATCCCTCTAAATATTAAGACATCCCTCTAAATAACAAGACATCCCTCTAAATATTAAGACATCCCTTTAAATAACAAGACATCTCTCTAAATAACAAGACATCCCTCTAAATAACAAGACATCCCACTAAATAACAAGACATCCCTCTAAATATTAAGACATCCCTTTAAATAACAAGACATCTCTCTAAATAACAAGACATCCCTCTAAATAACAAGACATCCCACTAAATAACAAGACATCCCTCTAAATAACAAGACATCCCTTTTAAATAACAAGACATTCCTCTTAATAACAAGACATCCCTCTAAATAACAAGACATCCCTCCAAAGAAAAAGACATCCCTCTAAATAGCAAGACATCCCTCTAATAAACAAGACATTCCGCTAAATATTAAGACATCCCTGTAAATAACAAGACATCCCATCTAAATTACAAGACAACCCTCTAAAAAACAAGACATCCCTCCAAATAACAAGACAACCCTCTAAAAAACAAGACATCCCTCTAAATAACATGACATCCCTCTAAAGAACAAGACATCCCTCTAAATATTAAGACATCCCTCTAAATAACAAGACATCCCTCTAAATATTAAGACATCCCTCCAAATAACAAGACATCCCTCAAAATAGCAAGACATCCCTCTAAATATTAAGACATCCCTTCAAATAACAAGACATCCCTCTAAATAACAAGACATCCCTCTAAATAACAAGACATCCCTCTAAATAACAAGACATCCCTTTAAATAAAAAGACATCCCTCTAAATAACGAGACATCCCTCCAAATACCAAGACATCCCTCTAAATAACAAGACATCCCTCTAAATAACAAGACATACCTCCAAATAACAAGACATCCCTCTAAATTATAAGACATCCCTCTTAATAACAAGCATCCCTCCAAATAACAAGACATCCCTCTAAATAACAAGACATCCCTCCAAATATGAAGACATCCCTCTAAATAACAAGACATCCCTCTAAATAACAAGACATCCCTCTAAATAACAAGACATCCCTCTAAATAACAAGACATCCCTCTAAATAACAAAACATCCCTCTAAATAACAAGACATCCCTCTAAAAAACAAGACATCCCTCTAAATATTAAGACATCAATCTAAATAACAAGACATCCCTCCAAATAACAAGACAACCCTCTAAAAAACAAAAAATCCCTCTAAATAACAAGACATATATCTAAAAAACAAGACATCCCTCTAAATATCAAGACATCCCTCTAAATAACAAGACATCCCTCCAAATACCAAGACATCCCTCTAAATAACAAGACATCCCTCCAAGTAACAAAATAACCCTCTAAAAAACAAGACATCCCTCTTAATAACAAGACATCCATCTATATAACAAGACATTCCTCTAAATATTAAGACATCCCTCTAAATAACAAGACATACCTGTAAATAACAAGACATCCCTCTAAATAACAAGACATCCCATCTAAATTACAAGCATCCCTCCAAATAACAAGACATCTCTCTAAATAACAAGACATCCCTCCAAATATGAAGACATCCCTCTAAATAACAAGACATCCCTCTAAATAACAAGACATCCCTCTAAATAACAAGACATCCCTCTAAATAACAAAACATCCCTCTAAATAACAAGACATCCCTCTAAAAAACAAGACATCCCTCTAAATATTAAGACATCAATCTAAATAACAAGACATCCCTCCAAATAACAAGACAACCCTCTAAAAAACAAAAAATCCCTCTAAATAACAAGACATATATCTAAAAAACAAGACATCCCTCTAAATATCAAGACATCCCTCTAAATAACAAGAGATCCCTCCAAATACCAAGACATCCCTCTAAATAACAAGACATCCCTCCAAGTAACAAAATAACCCTCTAAAAAACAAGACATCCCTCTAAATAACAAGACATCCATCTATATAACAAAACATTCCTCTAAATATTAAGACATCCCTCTAAATAACAAGACATACCTGTAAATAACAAGACATCCCTCTAAATAACAAGACATCCCATCTAAATTACAAGACAACCCTCTAAAAAACAAGACATCCCTCCAAATAACAAGACAACCCTCTAAAAAACAAGACATCCCTCTAAATAACAAGACATCCCTCTAAATAACAAGACATCCCTCTAATAAACTAGACATTCCGCTAAATATTAAGACATCCCTCTAAATAACAAGACATCCCTCTAAATACCAAGACATCCCTCTAAATATTAAGACATCCCTCCAAATAACAAGACCACCCTTTAAAAAACAAGACATCCCTCTAAATAACAAGACATCCCTCTAAATAACAAGACATCCCTCTAAATATTAAGACATCCCTCTAAATAACAAGACATCCCTCTAAATATTAAGACATCCCTTTAAATAACAAGACATCTCTCTAAATAACAAGACACCCCTCTAAATAACAAGACATCCCACTAAATGACAAGACATCCCTCTAAATAACAAGACATACCTTTTAAATAACAAGACATTCCTCTAAATAACAAGACATCCCTCTAAATAACAAGACATCCCTCCAAATAAAAAGACATCCCTCTAAATAGCAAGACATCCCTCTAATAAACAAGACATTCCGCTAAATATTAAGACATCCCTGTAAATAACAAGACATCCCTCTAAATAACAAGACATCCCTCCAAAGAAAAAGACATCCCTCTAAATAGCAAGACATCATTCTAATAAACAAGACATTCCGCTAAATATTAAGACATCCCTGTAAATAACAAGACATCCCATCTAAATTACAAGACAACCCTCTAAAAAACAAGACATCCCTTTAAATAACAAGACATCCCTCTAAATAACAAGACATCCCTCTTATAAACTAGACATTCCGCTAAATATTAAGAAATCCCTCTAAATAACAAGACATCCCTCTAAATACCAAGACATCCCTCTAAATATTAAGACATCCCTCCAAATAACAAGACAACCCTTTAAAAAACAAGACATCCCTCTAAATAACAAGACATCCCTCTAAATAACAAGACATCCCTCTAAATATTAAGACATCCCTCTAAATAACAAGACATCCCTCTAAATATTAAGACATCCCTTTAAATAACAAGACATCTCTCTAAATAACAAGACATCCCTCTAAATAACAAGACATCCCACTAAATAACAAGACATCCCTCTAAATAACAAGACATCCCTTTTAAATAACAAGGCATTCCTCTAAATAACAAGACATCCCTCTAAATAACAAGACATCCCTCCAAATAAAAAGACATCCCTCTAAATAGCAAGACATCCCTCTAATAAACAAGACATTCCGCTAAATATTAAGACATCCCTGTAAATAACAAGACATCCCATTTAAATTACAAGACAACCCTCTAAAAAACAAGACATCCCTCCAAATAACAAGACAACCCTCTAAAAAACAAGACATCCCTCTAAATAACAAGACATCCCTCTAAAGAACAAGACATCCCTCTAAATATTAAGACATCCCTCTAAATAACAAGACATCCCTCTAAATATTAAGACATCCCTCCAAATAACAAGACATCCCTCTAAATATTAAGACATCCCTCTAAATAACAAGACATCCCTCTAAATATTAAGACATCCCCTTAAATAACAAGACATCTCTCTAAATAACAAGACATCCCTCTAAATAACAAGACATCCCACTAAATAACAAGATATCCCTCTAAATAACAAGACATCCCTTTTAAATAACAAGACATTCCTCTAAATAACAAGACATCCCTCTAAATAACAAGACATCCCTCCAAATAAAAAGACATCCCTCTAAATAGCAAGACATCCCTCTAATAAACAAGACATTCCGCTAAATATTAAGACATCCCTGTAAATAACAAGACATCCCATCTAAATTACAAGACAACCCTCTAAAAAACAAGACATCCCTCCAAATAACAAGACAACCCTCTAAAAAACAAGACATCCCTCTAAATAACAAGACATCCCTCTAAAGAACAAGACATCCCTCTAAATATTAAGACATCCCTCTAAATAACAAGACATCCCTCTAAATATTAAGATATCCCTCCAAATAACAAGACATCCCTCTAAATATTAAGACATCCCTCTAAATAACAAGACATCCCTCTAAATATTAAGACATCCCTTTAAATAACAAGACATCTCTCTAAATAACAAGACATCCCTCTAAATAACAAGACATCCCACTAAATAACAAGACATCCCTCTAAATATTAAGACATCCCTTTAAATAACAAGACATCTCTCTAAATAACAAGACATCCCTCTAAATAACAAGACATCCCACTAAATAACAAGACATCCCTCTAAATAACAAGACATCCCTTTTAAATAACAAGACATTCCTCTTAATAACAAGACATCCCTCTAAATAACAAGACATCCCTCCAAAGAAAAAGACATCCCTCTAAATAGCAAGACATCCCTCTAATAAACAAGACATTCCGCTAAATATTAAGACATCCCTGTAAATAACAAGACATCCCATCTAAATTACAAGACAACCCTCTAAAAAACAAGACATCCCTCCAAATAACAAGACAACCCTCTAAAAAACAAGACATCCCTCTAAATAACATGACATCCCTCTAAAGAACAAGACATCCCTCTAAATATTAAGACATCCCTCTAAATAACAAGACATCCCTCTAAATATTAAGACATCCCTCAAAATAGCAAGACATCCCTCTAAATATTAAGACATCCCTTCAAATAACAAGACATCCCTCTAAATAACAAGACATCCCTCTAAATAACAAGACATCCCTCTAAATAACAAGACATCCCTTTAAATAAAAAGACATCCCTCTAAATAACGAGACATCCCTCCAAATACCAAGACATCCCTCTAAATAACAAGACATCCCTCTAAATAACAAGACATACCTCCAAATAACAAGACATCCCTCTAAATTATAAGACATCCCTCTTAATAACAAGCATCCCTCCAAATAACAAGACATCCCTCTAAATAACAAGACATCCCTCCAAATATGAAGACATCCCTCTAAATAACAAGACATCCCTCTAAATAACAAGACATCCCTCTAAATAACAAGACATCCCTCTAAATAACAAGACATCCCTCTAAATAACAAAACATCCCTCTAAATAACAAGACATCCCTCTAAAAAACAAGACATCCCTCTAAATATTAAGACATCAATCTAAATAACAAGACATCCCTCCAAATAACAAGACAACCCTCTAAAAAACAAAAAATCCCTCTAAATAACAAGACATATATCTAAAAAACAAGACATCCCTCTAAATATCAAGACATCCCTCTATATAACAAGACATCCCTCCAAATACCAAGACATCCCTCTAAATAACAAGACATCCCTCCAAGTAACAAAATAACCCTCTAAAAAACAAGACATCCCTCTAAATAACAAGACATCCATCTATATAACAAGACATTCCTCTAAATATTAAGACATCCCTCTAAATAACAAGACATACCTGTAAATAACAAGACATCCCTCTAAATAACAAGACATCCCATCTAAATTACAAGCATCCCTCCAAATAACAAGACATCCCTCTAAATAACAAGACATCCCTCCAAATATGAAGACATCCCTCTAAATAACAAGACATCCCTCTAAATAACAAGACATCCCTCTAAATAACAAGACATCCCTCTAAATAACAAAACATCCCTCTAAATAACAAGACATCCCTCTAAAAAACAAGACATCCCTCTAAATATTAAGACATCAATCTAAATAACAAGACATCCCTCCAAATAACAAGACAACCCTCTAAAAAACAAAAAATCCCTCTAAATAACAAGACATATATCTAAAAAACAAGACATCCCTCTAAATATCAAGACATCCCTCTAAATAACAAGACATCCCTCCAAATACCAAGACATCCCTCTAAATAACAAGACATCCCTCCAAGTAACAAAATAACCCTCTAAAAAACAAGACATCCCTCTAAATAACAAGACATCCATCTATATAACAAAACATTCCTCTAAATATTAAGACATCCCTCTAAATAACAAGACATACCTGTAAATAACAAGACATCCCTCTAAATAACAAGACATCCCATCTAAATTACAAGACAACCCTCTAAAAAACAAGACATCCCTCCAAATAACAAGACAACCCTCTAAAAAACAAGACATCCCTCTAAATAACAAGACATCCCTCTAAATAACAAGACATCCCTCTAATAAACTAGACATTCCGCTAAATATTAAGACATCCCTCTAAATAACAAGACATCCCTCTAAATACCAAGACATCCCTCTAAATATTAAGACATCCCTCCAAATAACAAGACCACCCTTTAAAAAACAAGACATCCCTCTAAATAACAAGACATCCCTCTAAATAACAAGACATCCCTCTAAATATTAAGACATCCCTCTAAATAACAAGACATCCCTCTAAATATTAAGACATCCCTTTAAATAACAAGACATCTCTCTAAATAACAAGACACCCCTCTAAATAACAAGACATCCCACTAAATGACAAGACATCCCTCTAAATAACAAGACATACCTTTTAAATAACAAGACATTCCTCTAAATAACAAGACATCCCTCTAAATAACAAGACATCCCTCCAAATAAAAAGACATCCCTCTAAATAGCAAGACATCCCTCTAATAAACAAGACATTCCGCTAAATATTAAGACATCCCTGTAAATAACAAGACATCCCTCTAAATAACAAGACATCCCTCCAAAGAAAAAGACATCCCTCTAAATAGCAAGACATCCCTCTAATAAACAAGACATTCCGCTAAATATTAAGACATCCCTCCAAAGAAAAAGACATCCCTCTAAATAGCAAGACATCCCTCTAAATAACAAGACATCCCTCTTATAAACTAGACATTCCGCTAAATATTAAGAAATCCCTCTAAATAACAAGACATCCCTCTAATAAACAAGACATTCCGCTAAATATTAAGACATCCCTCCAAAGAAAAAGACATCCCTCTAAATAACAAGACATCCCTCTAAATATTAAGACATCCCTTTAAATAACAAGACATCTCTCTAAATAACAAGACATCCCTCTAAATAACAAGACATCCCACTAAATAACAAGACATCTCTCTAAATAACAAGACATCCCTTTTAAATAACAAGACATTCCTCTAAATAACAAGACATTCCTCTAAATAACCAGACATCCCTCCAAATAAAAAGACATCCCTCTAAATAGCAAGACATCCCTCTAATAAACAAGACATTCCGCTAAATATTAAGACATCCCTGTAAATAACAAGACATCCCTCTAAATAACAAGACATCCCTCCAAAGAAAAAGACATCCCTCTAAATAGCAAGACATCCCTCTAATAAACAAGACATCCCACTAAATAACAAGATATCCCTCTAAATAACAAGACATCCCTTTTAAATAACAAGACATTCCTCTAAATAACAAGACATCCCTCTAAATAACAAGACATCCCTCCACATAAAAAGACATCCCTCTAAATAGCAAGACATCCCTCTAATAAACAAGACATTCCGCTAAATATTAAGACATCCCTGTAAATAACAAGACATCCCATCTAAATTACAAGACAACCCTCTAAAAAACAAGACATCCCTCCAAATAACAAGACAACCCTCTAAAAAACAAGACATCCCTCTAAATAACAAGACATCCCTCTAAAGAACAAGACATCCCTCTAAATATTAAGACATCCCTCCAAATAACAAGACATCCCTCTAAATATTAAGATATCCCTCCAAATAACAAGACATCCCTCTAAATATTAAGACATCCCTCTAAATAACAAGACATCCCTCTAAATATTAAGACATCCCTTTAAATAACAAGACATCTCTCTAAATAACAAGACATCCCTCTAAATAACAAGACATCCCACTAAATAACAAGACATCCCTCTAAATATTAAGACATCCCTTTAAATAACAAGACATCTCTCTAAATAACAAGACATCCCTCTAAATAACAAGACATCCCACTAAATAACAAGACATCCCTCTAAATAACAAGACATCCCTTTTAAATAACAAGACATTCCTCTTAATAACAAGACATCCCTCTAAATAACAAGACATCCCTCCAAAGAAAAAGACATCCCTCTAAATAGCAAGACATCCCTCTAATAAACAAGACATTCCGCTAAATATTAAGACATCCCTGTAAATAACAAGACATCCCATCTAAATTACAAGACAACCCTCTAAAAAACAAGACATCCCTCCAAATAACAAGACAACCCTCTAAAAAACAAGACATCCCTCTAAATAACATGACATCCCTCTAAAGAACAAGACATCCCTCTAAATATTAAGACATCCCTCTAAATAACAAGACATCCCTCTAAATATTAAGACATCCCTCCAAATAACAAGACATCCCTCAAAATAGCAAGACATCCCTCTAAATATTAAGACATCCCTTCAAATAACAAGACATCCCTCTAAATAACAAGACATCCCTCTAAATAACAAGACATCCCTCTAAATAACAAGACATCCCTTTAAATAAAAAGACATCCCTCTAAATAACGAGACATCCCTCCAAATACCAAGACATCCCTCTAAATAACAAGACATCCCTCTAAATAACAAGACATACCTCCAAATAACAAGACATCCCTCTAAATTATAAGACATCCCTCTTAATAACAAGCATCCCTCCAAATAACAAGACATCCCTCTAAATAACAAGACATCCCTCCAAATATGAAGACATCCCTCTAAATAACAAGACATCCCTCTAAATAACAAGACATCCCTCTAAATAACAAGACATCCCTCTAAATAACAAGACATCCCTCTAAATAACAAAACATCCCTCTAAATAACAAGACATCCCTCTAAAAAACAAGACATCCCTCTAAATATTAAGACATCAATCTAAATAACAAGACATCCCTCCAAATAACAAGACAACACTCTAAAAAACAAAAAATCCCTCTAAATAACAAGACATATATCTAAAAAACAAGACATCCCTCTAAATATCAAGACATCCCTCTAAATAACAAGACATCCCTCCAAATACCAAGACATCCCTCTAAATAACAAGACATCCCTCCAAGTAACAAAATAACCCTCTAAAAAACAAGACATCCCTCTAAATAACAAGACATCCATCTATATAACAAGACATTCCTCTAAATATTAAGACATCCCTCTAAATAACAAGACATACCTGTAAATAACAAGACATCCCTCTAAATAACAAGACATCCCTCCAAAGAAAAAGACATCCCTCTAAATAGCAAGACATCCCTCTAATAAACAAGACATCCCACTAAATAACAAGATATCCCTCTAAATAACAAGACATCCCTTTTAAATAACAAGACATTCCTCTAAATAACAAGACATCCCTCTAAATAACAAGACATCCCTCCACATAAAAAGACATCCCTCTAAATAGCAAGACATCCCTCTAATAAACAAGACATTCCGCTAAATATTAAGACATCCCTGTAAATAACAAGACATCCCATCTAAATTACAAGACAACCCTCTAAAAAACAAGACATCCCTCCAAATAACAAGACAACCCTCTAAAAAACAAGACATCCCTCTAAATAACAAGACATCCCTCTAAAGAACAAGACATCCCTCTAAATATTAAGACATCCCTCCAAATAACAAGACATCCCTCTAAATATTAAGATATCCCTCCAAATAACAAGACATCCCTCTAAATATTAAGACATCCCTCTAAATAACAAGACATCCCTCTAAATATTAAGACATCCCTTTAAATAACAAGACATCTCTCTAAATAACAAGACATCCCTCTAAATAACAAGACATCCCACTAAATAACAAGACATCCCTCTAAATATTAAGACATCCCTTTAAATAACAAGACATCTCTCTAAATAACAAGACATCCCTCTAAATAACAAGACATCCCACTAAATAACAAGACATCCCTCTAAATAACAAGACATCCCTTTTAAATAACAAGACATTCCTCTTAATAACAAGACATCCCTCTAAATAACAAGACATCCCTCCAAAGAAAAAGACATCCCTCTAAATAGCAAGACATCCCTCTAATAAACAAGACATTCCGCTAAATATTAAGACATCCCTGTAAATAACAAGACATCCCATCTAAATTACAAGACAACCCTCTAAAAAACAAGACATCCCTCCAAATAACAAGACAACCCTCTAAAAAACAAGACATCCCTCTAAATAACATGACATCCCTCTAAAGAACAAGACATCCCTCTAAATATTAAGACATCCCTCTAAATAACAAGACATCCCTCTAAATATTAAGACATCCCTCCAAATAACAAGACATCCCTCAAAATAGCAAGACATCCCTCTAAATATTAAGACATCCCTTCAAATAACAAGACATCCCTCTAAATAACAAGACATCCCTCTAAATAACAAGACATCCCTCTAAATAACAAGACATCCCTTTAAATAAAAAGACATCCCTCTAAATAACGAGACATCCCTCCAAATACCAAGACATCCCTCTAAATAACAAGACATCCCTCTAAATAACAAGACATACCTCCAAATAACAAGACATCCCTCTAAATTATAAGACATCCCTCTTAATAACAAGCATCCCTCCAAATAACAAGACATCCCTCTAAATAACAAGACATCCCTCCAAATATGAAGACATCCCTCTAAATAACAAGACATCCCTCTAAATAACAAGACATCCCTCTAAATAACAAGACATCCCTCTAAATAACAAGACATCCCTCTAAATAACAAAACATCCCTCTAAATAACAAGACATCCCTCTAAAAAACAAGACATCCCTCTAAATATTAAGACATCAATCTAAATAACAAGACATCCCTCCAAATAACAAGACAACCCTCTAAAAAACAAAAAATCCCTCTAAATAACAAGACATATATCTAAAAAACAAGACATCCCTCTAAATATCAAGACATCCCTCTAAATAACAAGACATCCCTCCAAATACCAAGACATCCCTCTAAATAACAAGACATCCCTCCAAGTAACAAAATAACCCTCTAAAAAACAAGACATCCCTCTAAATAACAAGACATCCATCTATATAACAAGACATTCCTCTAAATATTAAGACATCCCTCTAAATAACAAGACATACCTGTAAATAACAAGACATCCCTCTAAATAACAAGACATCCCATCTAAATTACAAGCATCCCTCCAAATAACAAGACATCCCTCTAAATAACAAGACATCCCTCCAAATATGAAGACATCCCTCTAAATAACAAGACATCCCTCTAAATAACAAGACATCCCTCTAAATAACAAGACATCCCTCTAAATAACAAAACATCCCTCTAAATAACAAGACATCCCTCTAAAAAACAAGACATCCCTCTAAATATTAAGACATCAATCTAAATAACAAGACATCCCTCCAAATAACAAGACAACCCTCTAAAAAACAAAAAATCCCTCTAAATAACAAGACATATATCTAAAAAACAAGACATCCCTCTAAATATCAAGACATCCCTCTAAATAACAAGACATCCCTCCAAATACCAAGACATCCCTCTAAATAACAAGACATCCCTCCAAGTAACAAAATAACCCTCTAAAAAACAAGACATCCCTCTAAATAACAAGACATCCATCTATATAACAAAACATTCCTCTAAATATTAAGACATCCCTCTAAATAACAAGACATACCTGTAAATAACAAGACATCCCTCTAAATAACAAGACATCCCATCTAAATTACAAGACAACCCTCTAAAAAACAAGACATCCCTCCAAATAACAAGACAACCCTCTAAAAAACAAGACATCCCTCTAAATAACAAGACATCCCTCTAAATAACAAGACATCCCTCTAATAAACTAGACATTCCGCTAAATATTAAGACATCCCTCTAAATAACAAGACATCCCTCTAAATACCAAGACATCCCTCTAAATATTAAGACATCCCTCCAAATAACAAGACCACCCTTTAAAAAACAAGACATCCCTCTAAATAACAAGACATCCCTCTAAATAACAAGACATCCCTCTAAATATTAAGACATCCCTCTAAATAACAAGACATCCCTCTAAATATTAAGACATCCCTTTAAATAACAAGACATCTCTCTAAATAACAAGACACCCCTCTAAATAACAAGACATCCCACTAAATGACAAGACATCCCTCTAAATAACAAGACATACCTTTTAAATAACAAGACATTCCTCTAAATAACAAGACATCCCTCTAAATAACAAGACATCCCTCCAAATAAAAAGACATCCCTCTAAATAGCAAGACATCCCTCTAATAAACAAGACATTCCGCTAAATATTAAGACATCCCTGTAAATAACAAGACATCCCTCTAAATAACAAGACATCCCTCCAAAGAAAAAGACATCCCTCTAAATAGCAAGACATCCCTCTAATAAACAAGACATTCCGCTAAATATTAAGACATCCCTGTAAATAACAAGACATCCCATCTAAATTACAAGACAACCCTCTAAAAAACAAGACATCCCTCTAAATAACAAGACATCCCTCTAAATAACAAGACATCCCTCTTATAAACTAGACATTCCGCTAAATATTAAGAAATCCCTCTAAATAACAAGACATCCCTCTAAATACCAAGACATCCCTCTAAATATTAAGACATCCCTCCAAATAACAAGACAACCCTTTAAAAAACAAGACATCCCTCTAAATAACAAGACATCCCTCTAAATAACAAGACATCCCTCTAAATATTAAGACATCCCTCTAAATAACAAGACATCCCTCTAAATATTAAGACATCCCTTTAAATAACAAGACATCTCTCTAAATAACAAGACATCCCTCTAAATAACAAGACATCCCACTAAATAACAAGACATCTCTCTAAATAACAAGACATCCCTTTTAAATAACAAGACATTCCTCTAAATAACAAGACATTCCTCTAAATAACCAGACATCCCTCCAAATAAAAAGACATCCCTCTAAATAGCAAGACATCCCTCTAATAAACAAGACATTCCGCTAAATATTAAGACATCCCTGTAAATAACAAGACATCCCTCTAAATAACAAGACATCCCTCCAAAGAAAAAGACATCCCTCTAAATAGCAAGACATCCCTCTAATAAACAAGACATTCCGCTAAATATTAAGACATCCCTGTAAATAACAAGACATCCCATCTAAATTACAAGACAACCCTCTAAAAAACAAGACATCCCTCTAAATAACAAGACATCCCTCTAAATAACAAGACATCCCTCTTATAAACTAGACATTCCGCTAAATATTAAGAAATCCCTCTAAATAACAAGACATCCCTCTAAATACCAAGACATCCCTCTAAATATTAAGACATCCCTCCAAATAACAAGACAACCCTTTAAAAAACAAGACATCCCTCTAAATAACAAGACATCCTTCTAAATAACAAGACATCCCTCTAAATATTAAGACATCCCTCTAAATAACAAGACATCCCTCTAAATACCAAGACATCCCTCTAAATATTAAGACATCCCTCCAAATAACAAGACAACCCTTTAAAAAACAAGACATCCCTCTAAATAACAAGACACCCCTCTAAATAACAAGACATCCCTCTAAATATTAAGACATCCCTCTAAATAACAAGACATCCCTCTAAATATTAAGACATCCCTTTAAATAACAAGACATCTCTCTAAATAACAAGACATCCCTCTAAATAACAAGACATCCCACTAAATAACAAGACATCCCTCTAAATAACAAGACATCCCTTTTAAATAACAAGGCATTCCTCTAAATAACAAGACATCCCTCTAAATAACAAGACATCCCTCCAAATAAAAAGACATCCCTCTAAATAGCAAGACATCCCTCTAATAAACAAGACATTCCGCTAAATATTAAGACATCCCTGTAAATAACAAGACATCCCATTTAAATTACAAGACAACCCTCTAAAAAACAAGACATCCCTCCAAATAACAAGACAACCCTCTAAAAAACAAGACATCCCTCTAAATAACAAGACATCCCTCTAAAGAACAAGACATCCCTCTAAATATTAAGACATCCCTCTAAATAACAAGACATCCCTCTAAATATTAAGACATCCCTCCAAATAACAAGACATCCCTCTAAATATTAAGACATCCCTCTAAATAACAAGACATCCCTCTAAATATTAAGACATCCCCTTAAATAACAAGACATCTCTCTAAATAACAAGACATCCCTCTAAATAACAAGACATCCCACTAAATAACAAGATATCCCTCTAAATAACAAGACATCCCTTTTAAATAACAAGACATTCCTCTAAATAACAAGACATCCCTCTAAATAACAAGACATCCCTCCAAATAAAAAGACATCCCTCTAAATAGCAAGACATCCCTCTAATAAACAAGACATTCCGCTAAATATTAAGACATCCCTGTAAATAACAAGACATCCCATCTAAATTACAAGACAACCCTCTAAAAAACAAGACATCCCTCCAAATAACAAGACAACCCTCTAAAAAACAAGACATCCCTCTAAATAACAAGACATCCCTCTAAAGAACAAGACATCCCTCTAAATATTAAGACATCCCTCTAAATAACAAGACATCCCTCTAAATATTAAGATATCCCTCCAAATAACAAGACATCCCTCTAAATATTAAGACATCCCTCTAAATAACAAGACATCCCTCTAAATATTAAGACATCCCTTTAAATAACAAGACATCTCTCTAAATAACAAGACATCCCTCTAAATAACAAGACATCCCACTAAATAACAAGACATCCCTCTAAATATTAAGACATCCCTTTAAATAACAAGACATCTCTCTAAATAACAAGACATCCCTCTAAATAACAAGACATCCCACTAAATAACAAGACATCCCTCTAAATAACAAGACATCCCTTTTAAATAACAAGACATTCCTCTTAATAACAAGACATCCCTCTAAATAACAAGACATCCCTCCAAAGAAAAAGACATCCCTCTAAATAGCAAGACATCCCTCTAATAAACAAGACATTCCGCTAAATATTAAGACATCCCTGTAAATAACAAGACATCCCATCTAAATTACAAGACAACCCTCTAAAAAACAAGACATCCCTCCAAATAACAAGACAACCCTCTAAAAAACAAGACATCCCTCTAAATAACATGACATCCCTCTAAAGAACAAGACATCCCTCTAAATATTAAGACATCCCTCTAAATAACAAGACATCCCTCTAAATATTAAGACATCCCTCAAAATAGCAAGACATCCCTCTAAATATTAAGACATCCCTTCAAATAACAAGACATCCCTCTAAATAACAAGACATCCCTCTAAATAACAAGACATCCCTCTAAATAACAAGACATCCCTTTAAATAAAAAGACATCCCTCTAAATAACGAGACATCCCTCCAAATACCAAGACATCCCTCTAAATAACAAGACATCCCTCTAAATAACAAGACATACCTCCAAATAACAAGACATCCCTCTAAATTATAAGACATCCCTCTTAATAACAAGCATCCCTCCAAATAACAAGACATCCCTCTAAATAACAAGACATCCCTCCAAATATGAAGACATCCCTCTAAATAACAAGACATCCCTTTAAATAACAAGACATCCCTCTAAATAACAAGACATCCCTCTAAATAACAAGACATCCCTCTAAATAACAAAACATCCCTCTAAATAACAAGACATCCCTCTAAAAAACAAGACATCCCTCTAAATATTAAGACATCAATCTAAATAACAAGACATCCCTCCAAATAACAAGACAACCCTCTAAAAAACAAAAAATCCCTCTAAATAACAAGACATATATCTAAAAAACAAGACATCCCTCTAAATATCAAGACATCCCTCTAAATAACAAGACATCCCTCCAAATACCAAGACATCCCTCTAAATAACAAGACATCCCTCCAAGTAACAAAATAACCCTCTAAAAAACAAGACATCCCTCTAAATAACAAGACATCCATCTATATAACAAGACATTCCTCTAAATATTAAGACATCCCTCTAAATAACAAGACATACCTGTAAATAACAAGACATCCCTCTAAATAACAAGACATCCCATCTAAATTACAAGCATCCCTCCAAATAACAAGACATCCCTCTAAATAACAAGACATCCCTCCAAATATGAAGACATCCCTCTAAATAACAAGACATCCCTCTAAATAACAAGACATCCCTCTAAATAACAAGACATCCCTCTAAATAACAAAACATCCCTCTAAATAACAAGACATCCCTCTAAAAAACAAGACATCCCTCTAAATATTAAGACATCAATCTAAATAACAAGACATCCCTCCAAATAACAAGACAACCCTCTAAAAAACAAAAAATCCCTCTAAATAACAAGACATATATCTAAAAAACAAGACATCCCTCTAAATATCAAGACATCCCTCTAAATAACAAGACATCCCTCCAAATACCAAGACATCCCTCTAAATAACAAGACATCCCTCCAAGTAACAAAATAACCCTCTAAAAAACAAGACATCCCTCTAAATAACAAGACATCCATCTATATAACAAAACATTCCTCTAAATATTAAGACATCCCTCTAAATAACAAGACATACCTGTAAATAACAAGACATCCCTCTAAATAACAAGACATCCCATCTAAATTACAAGACAACCCTCTAAAAAACAAGACATCCCTCCAAATAACAAGACAACCCTCTAAAAAACAAGACATCCCTCTAAATAACAAGACATCCCTCTAAATAACAAGACATCCCTCTAATAAACTAGACATTCCGCTAAATATTAAGACATCCCTCTAAATAACAAGACATCCCTCTAAATACCAAGACATCCCTCTAAATATTAAGACATCCCTCCAAATAACAAGACCACTCTTTAAAAAACAAGACATCCCTCTAAATAACAAGACATCCCTCTAAATAACAAGACATCCCTCTAAATATTAAGACATCCCTCTAAATAACAAGACATCCCTCTAAATATTAAGACATCCCTTTAAATAACAAGACATCTCTCTAAATAACAAGACACCCCTCTAAATAACAAGACATCCCACTAAATGACAAGACATCCCTCTAAATAACAAGACATACCTTTTAAATAACAAGACATTCCTCTAAATAACAAGACATCCCTCTAAATAACAAGACATCCCTCCAAATAAAAAGACATCCCTCTAAATAGCAAGACATCCCTCTAATAAACAAGACATTCCGCTAAATATTAAGACATCCCTGTAAATAACAAGACATCCCTCTAAATAACAAGACATCCCTCCAAAGAAAAAGACATCCCTCTAAATAGCAAGACATCCCTCTAATAAACAAGACATTCCGCTAAATATTAAGACATCCCTCCAAAGAAAAAGACATCCCTCTAAATAGCAAGACATCCCTCTAAATAACAAGACATCCCTCTTATAAACTAGACATTCCGCTAAATATTAAGAAATCCCTCTAAATAACAAGACATCCCTCTAAATACCAAGACATCCCTCTAAATATTAAGACATCCCTCCAAATAACAAGACAACCCTTTAAAAAACAAGACATCCCTCTAAATAACAAGACATCCCTCTAAATAACAAGACATCCCTCTAAATATTAAGACATCCCTCTAAATAACAAGACATCCCTCTAAATATTAAGACATCCCTTTAAATAACAAGACATCTCTCTAAATAACAAGACATCCCTCTAAATAACAAGACATCCCACTAAATAACAAGACATCTCTCTAAATAACAAGACATCCCTTTTAAATAACAAGACATTCCTCTAAATAACAAGACATTCCTCTAAATAACCAGACATCCCTCCAAATAAAAAGACATCCCTCTAAATAGCAAGACATCCCTCTAATAAACAAGACATTCCGCTAAATATTAAGACATCCCTGTAAATAACAAGACATCCCTCTAAATAACAAGACATCCCTCCAAAGAAAAAGACATCCCTCTAAATAGCAAGACATCCCTCTAATAAACAAGACATCCCACTAAATAACAAGATATCCCTCTAAATAACAAGACATCCCTTTTAAATAACAAGACATTCCTCTAAATAACAAGACATCCCTCTAAATAACAAGACATCCCTCCACATAAAAAGACATCCCTCTAAATAGCAAGACATCCCTCTAATAAACAAGACATTCCGCTAAATATTAAGACATCCCTGTAAATAACAAGACATCCCATCTAAATTACAAGACAACCCTCTAAAAAACAAGACATCCCTCCAAATAACAAGACAACCCTCTAAAAAACAAGACATCCCTCTAAATAACAAGACATCCCTCTAAAGAACAAGACATCCCTCTAAATATTAAGACATCCCTCTAAATAACAAGACATCCCTCTAAATATTAAGATATCCCTCCAAATAACAAGACATCCCTCTAAATATTAAGACATCCCTCTAAATAACAAGACATCCCTCTAAATATTAAGACATCCCTTTAAATAACAAGACATCTCTCTAAATAACAAGACATCCCTCTAAATAACAAGACATCCCACTAAATAACAAGACATCCCTCTAAATATTAAGACATCCCTTTAAATAACAAGACATCTCTCTAAATAACAAGACATCCCTCTAAATAACAAGACATCCCACTAAATAACAAGACATCCCTCTAAATAACAAGACATCCCTTTTAAATAACAAGACATTCCTCTTAATAACAAGACATCCCTCTAAATAACAAGACATCCCTCCAAAGAAAAAGACATCCCTCTAAATAGCAAGACATCCCTCTAATAAACAAGACATTCCGCTAAATATTAAGACATCCCTGTAAATAACAAGACATCCCATCTAAATTACAAGACAACCCTCTAAAAAACAAGACATCCCTCCAAATAACAAGACAACCCTCTAAAAAACAAGACATCCCTCTAAATAACATGACATCCCTCTAAAGAACAAGACATCCCTCTAAATATTAAGACATCCCTCTAAATAACAAGACATCCCTCTAAATATTAAGACATCCCTCCAAATAACAAGACATCCCTCAAAATAGCAAGACATCCCTCTAAATATTAAGACATCCCTTCAAATAACAAGACATCCCTCTAAATAACAAGACATCCCTCTAAATAACAAGACATCCCTCTAAATAACAAGACATCCCTTTAAATAAAAAGACATCCCTCTAAATAACGAGACATCCCTCCAAATACCAAGACATCCCTCTAAATAACAAGACATCCCTCTAAATAACAAGACATACCTCCAAATAACAAGACATCCCTCTAAATTATAAGACATCCCTCTTAATAACAAGCATCCCTCCAAATAACAAGACATCCCTCTAAATAACAAGACATCCCTCCAAATATGAAGACATCCCTCTAAATAACAAGACATCCCTCTAAATAACAAGACATCCCTCTAAATAACAAGACATCCCTCTAAATAACAAGACATCCCTCTAAATAACAAAACATCCCTCTAAATAACAAGACATCCCTCTAAAAAACAAGACATCCCTCTAAATATTAAGACATCAATCTAAATAACAAGACATCCCTCCAAATAACAAGACAACCCTCTAAAAAACAAAAAATCCCTCTAAATAACAAGACATATATCTAAAAAACAAGACATCCCTCTAAATATCAAGACATCCCTCTAAATAACAAGACATCCCTCCAAATACCAAGACATCCCTCTAAATAACAAGACATCCCTCCAAGTAACAAAATAACCCTCTAAAAAACAAGACATCCCTCTAAATAACAAGACATCCATCTATATAACAAGACATTCCTCTAAATATTAAGACATCCCTCTAAATAACAAGACATACCTGTAAATAACAAGACATCCCTCTAAATAACAAGACATCCCATCTAAATTACAAGCATCCCTCCAAATAACAAGACATCCCTCTAAATAACAAGACATCCCTCCAAATATGAAGACATCCCTCTAAATAACAAGACATCCCTCTAAATAACAAGACATCCCTCTAAATAACAAGACATCCCTCTAAATAACAAAACATCCCTCTAAATAACAAGACATCCCTCTAAAAAACAAGACATCCCTCTAAATATTAAGACATCAATCTAAATAACAAGACATCCCTCCAAATAACAAGACAACCCTCTAAAAAACAAAAAATCCCTCTAAATAACAAGACATATATCTAAAAAACAAGACATCCCTCTAAATATCAAGAC
Source organism: Macrosteles quadrilineatus (assembly GCF_028750875.1). Lineage (NCBI taxonomy): Eukaryota > Metazoa > Arthropoda > Insecta > Hemiptera > Cicadellidae > Macrosteles > Macrosteles quadrilineatus. Next base: position 5,619,595 of record NW_026542602.1, read on the forward strand.
ATCCCTCTAAATAACAAGACATCCCTCCAAATACCAAGACATCCCTCTAAATAACAAGACATCCCTCCGAGTAACAAAATAACCCTCTAAAAAACAAGACATCCCTCTAAATAACAAGACATCCATCTATATAACAAAACATTCCTCTAAATATTAAGACATCCCTCTAAATAACAAGACATACCTGTAAATAACAAGACATCCCTCTAAATAACAAGACATCCCATCTAAATTACAAGACAACCCTCTAAAAAACAAGACATCCCTCCAAATAACAAGACAACCCTCTAAAAAACAAGACATCCCTCTAAATAACAAGACATCCCTCTAAATAACAAGACATCCCTCTAATAAACTAGACATTCCGCTAAATATTAAGACATCCCTCTAAATAACAAGACATCCCTCTAAATACCAAGACATCCCTCTAAATATTAAGACATCCCTCCAAATAACAAGACCACCCTTTAAAAAACAAGACATCCCTCTAAATAACAAGACATCCCTCTAAATAACAAGACATCCCTCTAAATATTAAGACATCCCTCTAAATAACAAGACATCCCTCTAAATATTAAGACATCCCTTTAAATAACAAGACATCTCTCTAAATAACAAGACACCCCTCTAAATAACAAGACATCCCACTAAATGACAAGACATCCCTCTAAATAACAAGACATACCTTTTAAATAACAAGACATTCCTCTAAATAACAAGACATCCCTCTAAATAACAAGACATCCCTCCAAATAAAAAGACATCCCTCTAAATAGCAAGACATCCCTCTAATAAACAAGACATTCCGCTAAATATTAAGACATCCCTGTAAATAACAAGACATCCCTCTAAATAACAAGACATCCCTCCAAAGAAAAAGACATCCCTCTAAATAGCAAGACATCCCTCTAATAAACAAGACATTCCGCTAAATATTAAGACATCCCTGTAAATAACAAGACATCCCATCTAAATTACAAGACAACCCTCTAAAAAACAAGACATCCCTCTAAATAACAAGACATCCCTCTAAATAACAAGACATCCCTCTTATAAACTAGACATTCCGCTAAATATTAAGAAATCCCTCTAAATAACAAGACATCCCTCTAAATACCAAGACATCCCTCTAAATATTAAGACATCCCTCCAAATAACAAGACAACCCTTTAAAAAACAAGACATCCCTCTAAATAACAAGACATCCCTCTAAATAACAAGACATCCCTCTAAATATTAAGACATCCCTCTAAATAACAAGACATCCCTCTAAATATTAAGACATCCCTTTAAATAACAAGACATCTCTCTAAATAACAAGACATCCCTCTAAATAACAAGACATCCCACTAAATAACAAGACATCTCTCTAAATAACAAGACATCCCTTTTAAATAACAAGACATTCCTCTAAATAACAAGACATTCCTCTAAATAACCAGACATCCCTCCAAATAAAAAGACATCCCTCTAAATAGCAAGACATCCCTCTAATAAACAAGACATTCCGCTAAATATTAAGACATCCCTGTAAATAACAAGACATCCCTCTAAATAACAAGACATCCCTCCAAAGAAAAAGACATCCCTCTAAATAGCAAGACATCCCTCTAATAAACAAGACATTCCGCTAAATATTAAGACATCCCTGTAAATAACAAGACATCCCATCTAAATTACAAGACAACCCTCTAAAAAACAAGACATCCCTCTAAATAACAAGACATCCCTCTAAATAACAAGACATCCCTCTTATAAACTAGACATTCCGCTAAATATTAAGAAATCCCTCTAAATAACAAGACATCCCTCTAAATACCAAGACATCCCTCTAAATATTAAGACATCCCTCCAAATAACAAGACAACCCTTTAAAAAACAAGACATCCCTCTAAATAACAAGACATCCTTCTAAATAACAAGACATCCCTCTAAATATTAAGACATCCCTCTAAATAACAAGACATCCCTCTAAATATTAAGACATCCCTTTAAATAACAAGACATCTCTCTAAATAACAAGACATCCCTCTAAATAACAAGACATCCCACTAAATAACAAGACATCCCTCTAAATAACAAGACATCCCTTTTAAATAACAAGACATTCCTCTAAATAACAAGACATCCCTCTAAATAACAAGACATCCCTCCAAATAAAAGGACATCCCTCTAAATAGCAAGACATCCCTCTAATAAACAAGACATTCCGCTAAATATTAAGACATCCCTGTAAATAACAAGACATCCCATCTAAATTACAAGACAACCCTCTAAAAAACAAGACATCCCTCCAAATAACAAGACAACCCTCTAAAAAACAAGACATCCCTCTAAATAACAAGACATCCCTCTAAAGAACAAGACATCCCTCTAAATATTAAGACATCCCTCTAAATAACAAGACATCCCTCTAAATATTAAGACATCCCTCCAAATAACAAGACATCCCTCTAAATATTAAGACATCCCTCTAAATAACAAGACATCCCTCTAAATATTAAGACATCCCTTTAAATAACAAGACATCTCTCTAAACAACAAGACATCCCTCTAAATAACAAGACATCCCACTAAATAACAAGACATCCCTCTAAATATTAAGACATCCCTTTAAATAACAAGACATCTCTCTAAATAACAAGACATCCCTCTAAATAACAAGACATCCCACTAAATAACAAGACATCCCTCTAAATAACAAGACATCCCTTTTAAATAACAAGACATTCCTCTAAATAACAAGACATCCCTCTAAATAACAAGACATCCCTCCAAAGAAAAAGACATCCCTCTAAATAGCAAGACATCCCTCTAATAAACAAGACATTCCGCTAAATATTAAGACATCCCTGTAAATAACAAGACATCCCATCTAAATTACAAGACAACCCTCTAAAAAACAAGACATCCCTCCAAATAACAAGACAACCCTCTAAAAAACAAGACATCCCTCTAAATAACATGACATCCCTCTAAAGAACAAGACATCCCTCTAAATATTAAGACATCCCTCTAAATAACAAGACATCCCTCTAAATATTAAGACATCCCTCCAAATAACAAGACATCCCTCAAAATAGCAAGAAATCCCTCTAAATATTAAGACATCCCTTCAAATAACAAGACATCCCTCTAAATAACAAGACATCCCTCTAAATAACAAGACATCCCTCTAAATAACAAGACATCCCTCTAAATAACAAGACATCCCTCTAAATAACGAAGGAATGTCTTGTTATTTAAAAGGGATGTCTTGTTATTTAGAGGGATGTCTTGTTATTTAGAGGGATGTCTTGTTATTTAGAGGGATGTCTTGTTATTTAGAGGGATGTCTTGTTATTTAGAGGGATGTCTTGTTATTTGAAGGGATGTCTTAATATTTAGAGAGATGTCTTGTTATTTAGAGGGATGTCTTGTTATTTAGAGGGATGTCTTGTTATTTAGAGGGATGTCTTCATATTTGGAGGGATGTCTTCATATTTGGAGGGATGTCTTGTTATTTAGAGGGATGTCTTGTTATTTGGAGGGATGCTTGTTATTAAGAGGGATGTCTTATAATTTAGAGGGATGTCTTGTTATTTGGAGGTATGTCTTGTTATTTAGAGGGATGTCTTGTTATTTAGAGGGATGTCTTGGTATTTGGAGGGATGTCTATTTATTTAGAGGGATGTCTTTTTATTTAGAGGGATGTCTTGTTATTTAGAGGGATGTCTTGGTATTTGGAGGGATGTCTAGTTATTTAGAGGGATGTCTTTTTATTTAGAGGGATGTCTAGTTATTTAGAGGGATGTCTTGTTATTTAGAGGGATGTCTTGTTATTTGAAGGGATGTCTTAATATTTAGAGGGATGTCTTGCTATTTTGAGGGATTTCTTGTTATTTGGAGGGATGTCTTGTTATTTAGAGGGATGTCTTGTTATTTAGAGGAATGTCTTGTTATTTAAAAGGGATGTCTTGTTATTTAGAGGGATGTCTTGTTATTTAGTGGGATGTCTTGTTATTTAGAGGGATGTCTTGTTATTTAGAGAGATGTCTTGTTATTTAAAGGGATGTCTTAATATTTAGAGGGATGTCTTGTTATTTAGAGGGATGTCTTAATATTTAGAGGGATGTCTTGTTATTTGAAGGGATGTCTTAATATTTAGAGGGATGTCTTGTTATTTAGAGGGATGTCTTGTTATTTAGAGGGATGTCTTGTTTTTTAAAGGGTTGTATTGTTATTTGGAGGGATGTCTTAATATTTAGAGGGATGTCTTGGTATTTAGAGGGATGTCTTGTTATTTAGAGGGATGTCTTGTTATTTAGAGGGATGTCTTCTTATTTGGAGGGAAGTCTTGTTATTTGGAGGAATGTCTTGTTATTTAGAGGGATATCTTGTTATTTGGAGGGATGTCTTGTTATTTAGAGGGATGTCTTGCTATTTAGAGGGATGTCTTTTTATTTGGAGGGATATCTTGTTATTTAGAGGGATGTCTTGTTATTTAGAGGAATGTCTTGTTATTTAAAAGGGATGTCTTTGTTATTTAGAGGGACGTCTTGTTATTTAGTGGGATGTCTTGTTATTTAGAGGGATGTCTTGTTATTTAGAGAGATGTCTTGTTATTTAAAGGGATGTCTTAATATTTAGAGGGATGTCTTGTTATTTAGAGGGATGTCTTAATATTTAGAGGGATGTCTTGTTATTTGGAGGGATGTCTTAATATTTAGAGGGATGTCTTGGTATTTGGAGGGATGTCTTGTTATTTAGAGGGATGTCTTAATATTTAGCGGAATGTCTAGTTTATTAGAGGGATGTCTTGTTATTTAGAGGGATGTCTTGTTATTTAGAGGGATGTCTTCTTATTTGGAGGGAAGTCTTGTTATTTGGAGGAATGTCTTGTTATAAAGAGGGATATCTTGTTATTTGGAGGGATGTCTTGTTATTTAGAGGGATGTCTTGCTATTTAGAGGGATGTCTTTTTATTTGGAGGATGTCTTGTTATTTAGAGGGATGTCTTGTTATTTAGAGGAATGTCTTGTTATTTAAAAGGGATGTCTTGTTATTTAGAGGGACGTCTTGTTATTTAGTGGGATGTCTTGTTATTTAGAGGGATGTCTTGTTATTTAGAGAGATGTCTTGTTATTTAAAGGGATGTCTTAATATTTAGAGGGATGTCTTGTTATTTAGAGGGATGTGTTAATATTTAGAGGGATGTCTTGTTATTTGGAGGGATGTCTTAATATTTAGTGGGATGTCTTGTTATTTAGAGGGATGTCTTGTTATTTAGAGGAATGTCTTGTTTTTTAGAGGGTTGTCTTGTAATTTAGATGGGATGTCTTGTTATTTAGAGGGATGTCTTGTTATTTGGAGAGATGTCTCTTTATTTAGAGGGATGTCTTGTTTTTTAGAGGGTTGTCTTGTTATTTGGAGGGATGTCTTGTTTTTTAGAGGGTTGTCTTGTAATTTAGATGGGATGTCTTGTTATTTAGAGGGATGTCTTAATATTTAGCGGAATGTCTTGTTTATTAGAGGGATGTCTTGCTATTTAGAGGGATGTCTTTTTATTTGGAGGGATGTCTTGTTATTTAGAGGGATGTCTTGTTATTTAGAGGAATGTCTTGTTATTTAAAAGGGATGTCTTGTTATTTAGAGGGATGTCTTGTTATTTAGTGGGATGTCTTGTTATTTAGAGGGATGTCTTGTTATTTAGAGAGATGTCTTGTTATTTAAAGGGATGTTTTAATATTTAGAGGGATGTCTTAATATTTAGCGGAATGTCTTGTTTATTAGAGGGATGTCTTGCTATTTAGAGGGATGTCTTTTTATTTGGAGGGATGTCTTGTTATTTAGAGGGATGTCTTGTTATTTAGAGGAATGTCTTGTTATTTAAAAGGGATGTCTTGTTATTTAGAGGGATGTCTTGTTATTTAGTGGGATGTCTTGTTATTTAGAGGGATGTCTTGTTATTTAGAGAGATGTCTTGTTATTTAAAGGGATGTCTTAATATTTAGAGGGATGTCTTGTTATTTAGAGGGATGTCTTAATATTTAGAGGGATGTCTTGTTATTTGAAGGGATGCCTTAATATTTAGAGGGATGTCTTGTTATTTAGAGGGATGTCTTGTTATTTAGAGGGATGTCTTGTTATTTAGAGGGATGTCTTGTTTTTTAAAGGGTTGTCTTGTTATTTGGAGGGATGTCTTAATATTTAGAGGGATGTCTTGGTATTTAGAGGGATGTCTTGTTATTTAGAGGGATGTCTTAATATTTAGCGGAATGTCTTAAGGGATGTCTTGTTTTTTAGAGGGTTGTCTTGTAATTTAGATGGGATGTCTTGTTATTTAGAGGGATGTCTTGTTATTTACAGGTATGTCTTGTTATTTAGAGGGATGTCTTAATATTTAGAGGAATGTCTTGTTATATAGATGGATGTCTTGTTATTTACAGGGATGTCTTTATATTTAGAGGGATGTCTTGTTTTTTAGAGAGATGTCTTGTTATTTAGAGGGTTTTTTTGTTTTTTAGAGGGTTGTCTTGTTATTTGGAGGGATGTCTTGTTATTTAGAGGGATGTCTTGTTATTTAGAGGGATGTCTTGTTATTTAGAGGGATGTCTTGTTATTTGAAGGGATGTCTTAATATTTAGAGAGATGTCTTGTTATTTAGAGGGATGTCTTGTTATTTAGAGGGATGTCTTGTTATTTAGAGGGATGTCTTCATATTTGGAGGGATGTCTTCATATTTGGAGGGATGTCTTGTTATTTAGAGGGATGTCTTGTTATTTGGAGGGATGCTTGTTATTAAGAGGGATGTCTTATAATTTAGAGGGATGTCTTGTTATTTGGAGGTATGTCTTGTTATTTAGAGGGATGTCTTGTTATTTAGAGGGATGTCTTGGTATTTGGAGGTATGTCTATTTATTTAGAGGGATGTCTTTTTATTTCGAGGGATGTCTTGTTATTTAGAGGGATGTCTTGGTATTTGGAGGGATGTCTAGTTATTTAGAGGGATGTCTTTTTATTTAGAGGGATGTCTTGTTATTTAGAGGGATGTCTTGTTATTTAGAGGGATGTCTTGTTATTTGAAGGGATGTCTTAATATTTAGAGGGATGTCTTGCTATTTTGAGGGATTTCTTGTTATTTGGAGGGATGTCTTGTTATTTAGAGGGATGTCTTGTTATTTAGAGGAATGTCTTGTTATTTAAAAGGGATGTCTTGTTATTTAGAGGGATGTCTTGTTATTTAGTGGGATGTCTTGTTATTTAGAGGGATGTCTTGTTATTTAGAGAGATGTCTTGTTATTTAAAGGGATGTCTTAATATTTAGAGGGATGTCTTGTTATTTAGAGGGATGTCTTAATATTTAGAGGGATGTCTTGTTATTTGGAGGGATGTCTTAATATTTAGAGGGATGTCTTGTTATTTAGAGGGATGTCTTGTTATTTAGAGAGATGTCTTGTTATTTGAAGGGATGTCTTAATATTTAGAGGGATGTCTTGTTATTTAGAGGGATGTCTTGTTATTTAGAGGGATGTCTTGTTTTTTAAAGGGTTGTCTTGTTATTTGGAGGGATGTCTTAATATTTAGAGGGATGTCTTGGTATTTAGAGGGATGTCTTGTTATTTAGAGGGATGTCTTGTTATTTAGAGGGATGTCTTCTTATTTGGAGGGAAGTCTTGTTATTTGGAGGAATGTCTTGTTATTTAGAGGGATATCTTGTTATTTGGAGGGATGTCTTGTTATTTAGAGGGATGTCTTGCTATTTAGAGGGATGTTTTTTTATTTGGAGGGATGTCTTGTTATTTAGAGGGATGTCTTGTTATTTAGAGGAATGTCTGGTTATTTAAAAGGGATGTCTTGTTATTTAGAGGGACGTCTTGTTATTTAGTGGGATGTCTTGTTATTTAGAGGGATGTCTTGTTATTTAGAGAGATGTCTTGTTATTTAAAGGGATGTCTTAATATTTAGAGGGATGTCTTGTTATTTAGAGGGATGTCTTAATATTTAGAGGGATGTCTTGTTATTTGGAGGGATGTCTTAATATTTAGAGGGATGTCTTGGTATTTGGAGGGATGTCTTGTTATTTAGAGGGATGTCTTAATATTTAGCGGAATGTCTAGTTTATTAGAGGGATGTCTTGTTATTTAGAGGGATGTCTTAATATTTGGAGGGATGTCTTGTTATTTAGAGGGATGTCTTAATATTTAGAGGGATGTCTTGTTTTTTAGTGGGATGTCTTGTTATTTAGAGGGATGTCTTGTTATTTAGAGGGTTTTTTTTGTTTTTTAGAGGGTTGTCTTGTTATTTGGAGGGATGTCTTGTTATTTAGATTGATGTCTTAATATTTAGAGGGATGTCTTGTTTTTTAGAGGGATGTCTTGTTATTTAGAGGGATGACTTGTTATTTAGAGGGATGTCTTGTTATTTAGAGAGATGTCTTGTTATTTAGAGGGATGTCTTGTTATTTAGAGGGATGTCTTCATATTTGGAGGGATGTCTTCATATTTGGAGGGATGTCTTGTTATTTAGAGGGATGTCTTGTTATTTGGAGGGATGCTTGTTATTAAGAGGGATGTCTTATAATTTAGAGGGATGTCTTGTTATTTGGAGGTATGTCTTGTTATTTAGAGGGATGTCTTGTTATTTAGAGGGATGTCTTGGTATTTGGAGGGATGTCTAGTTATTTAGAGGGATGTCTTTTTATTTAGAGGGATGTCTTGTTATTTAGAGGGATGTCTTGGTATTTGGAGGGATGTCTAGTTATTTAGAGGGATGTCTTTTTATTTAGAGGGATGTCTTGTTATTTAGAGGGATGTCTACTTATTTAGAGGGATGTCTTGTTATTTGAAGGGATGTCTTAATATTTAGAGGGATGTCTTGCTATTTTGAGGGATTTCTTGTTATTTGGAGGGATGTCTTGTTATTTAGAGGGATGTCTTGTTATTTAGAGGAATGTCTTGTTATTTAAAAGGGATGTCTTGTTATTTAGAGGGATGTCTTGTTATTTAGTGGGATGTCTTGTTATTTAGAGGGATGTCTTGTTATTTAGAGAGATGTCTTGTTATTTAAAGGGATGTCTTAATATTTAGAGGGATGTCTTGTTATTTGGAGGGATGTCTTAATATTTAGAGGGATGTCTTGTTATTTGGAGGGATGTCTTAATATTTAGAGGGATGTCTTGTTATTTAGAGGGATGTCTTGTTATTTAGAGAGATGTCTTGTTATTTAAAGGGATGTCTTAATATTTAGAGGGATGTCTTGTTATTTAGAGGGATGTCTTGTTATTTAGAGGAATGTCTTGTTATTTAAAAGGGATGTCTTGTTATTTAGAGGGATGTCTTGTTATTTAGAGGAATGTCTTGTTATTTAAAAGGGATGTCTTGTTATTTAGAGGGATGTCTTGTTATTTAGAGGGATGTCTTGTTTTTTAAAGGTCTGTCTTGTTATTTGGAGGGATGTCTTGGTATTTAGAGGGATGTCTTGTTATTTAGAGGGATGTCTTGTTATTTAGAAGGATGTCTTCTTATTTGGAGGGAAGTCTTGTTATTTGGAGGAATGTCTTGTTATTTAGAGGGATATCTTGTTATTTGGAGGGATGTCTTGTTATTTAAAGGGATGTCTTGCTATTTAGAGGGATGTCTTTTTATTTGGAGGGATGTCTTGTTATTTAGAGGGATGTCTTGTTATTTAGAGGAATGTCTTGTTATTTAAAAGGGATGTCTTGTTATTTAGAGGGACGTCTTGTTATTTAGTGGGATGTCTTGTTATTTAGAGGGATGTCTTGTTATTTAGAGGGATGTCTTGTTATTTAAAGGGATGTCTTAATATTTAGAGGGATGTCTTGTTATTTAGAGGGATGTCTTAATATTTAGAAAGATGTCTTGTTATTTGGAGGGATGTCTTAATATTTAGAGGGATGTCTTGTTATTTAGAGGGATGTCTTGTTATTTAGAGGGATGTCTTGTTTTTTAAAGGGTTTTCTTGTTATTTGGAGGGATGTCTTAATATTTAGAGGTATGTCTTGGTATTTGGAGGGATGTCTTGTTATTTAGAGGGATGTCTTAATATTTAGCGGAATGTCTAGTTTATTAGAGGGATGTCTTGTTATTTAGAGGGATGTCTTGTTATTTAGAGGGATGTCTTAATATTTGGAGGGATGTCTTGTTATTTAGAGGGATGTCTTAATATTTAGAGGGATGTCTTGTTTTTTAGTGGGATGTCTTGTTATTTAGAGGGATGTCTTGTTATTTGGAGAGATGTCTTTTTATTTAGAGGGATGTCTTGTTTTTTAGAGGGTTGTCTTGTTATTTGGAGGGATGTCTTGTTTTTTCGAAGGTTGTCTTGTAATTTAGATGGGATGTCTTGTTATTTAGAGGGATGTCTTAATATTTAGCGGAATGTCTTGTTTATTAGAGGGATGTCTTGCTATTTAGAGGGATGTCTTTTTATTTGGAGGGATGTCTTGTTATTTAGAGGGATGTCTTGTTATTTAGAGGAATGTCTTGTTATTTAAAAGGGATGTCTTGTTATTTAGAGGGATGTCTTGTTATTTAGTGGGATGTCTTGTTATTTAGAGGGATGTCTTGTTATTTAGAGAGATGTCTTGTTATTTAAAGGGATGTCTTAGTATTTAGAGGGATGTCTTGTTATTTAGAGGGATGTCTTAATATTTAGCGGAATGTCTTGTTTATTAGAGGGATGTCTTGCTATTTAGAGGGATGTCTTTTCATTTGGAGGGATGTCTTGTTATTTAGAGGGATGTCTTGTTATTTAGAGGAATGTCTTGTTATTTAAAAGGGATGTCTTGTTATTTAGAGGGATGTCTTGTTATATAGTGGGATGTCTTGTTATTTAGAGGGATGTCTTGTTATTTAGAGAGATGTCTTGTTATTTAAAGGGATGTCTTAATATTTAGAGGGATGTCTTGTTATTTAGAGGGATGTCTTAATATTTAGAGGGATGTCTTGTTATTTGAAGGGATGTCTTAATATTTAGAGGGATGTCTTGTTATTTAGAGGGATGTCTTGTTATTTAGAAGGATGTCTTGTTTTTTAAAGGGTTGTCTTGTTATTTGGAGGGATGTCTTAATATTTAGAGGAATGTCTTGGTATTTAGAGGGATGTCTTGTTATTTAGAGGGATGTCTTAATATTTAGCGGAATGTCTAGTTTATTAGAGGGATGTCTTGTTATTTAGAGGGATGTCTTGTTATTTAGAGGGATGTCTTGTTTTTTAGAGGGTTGTCTTGTTATTTGGAGGGATGTCTTGTTTTTTAGAGGGTTGTGTTGTAATTTAGATGGGATGTCTTGTTATTTAAAGGGATGTCTTGTTATTTACAGGTATGTCTTGTTATTTAGAGGGATGTCTTAATATTTAGAGGAATGTCTTGTTATATAGATGGATGTCTTGTTATTTAGAGGGATGTCTTGATATTTAGAGGGATGTCTTGTTTTTTAGAGAGATGTCTTGTTATTTAGAGGGTTTTTTTGTTTTTTAGAGGGTTGTCTTGTTATTTGGAGGGATGTCTTGTTATTTAGATTGATGACTTAATATTTAGAGGGATGTCTTGTTTTTTAGAGGGATGTCTTGTTATTTAGAGGGATGTCTTGTTATTTAGAGGGATGTCTTGTTATTTAGAGGGATGTCTTGTTATTTAGAGGGATGTCTTGTTATTTGAAGGGATGTCTTAATATTTAGAGAGATGTCTTGTTATTTAGAGGGATGTCTTGTTATTTAGAGGGATGTCTTGTTATTTAGAGGGATGTCTTCATATTTGGAGGGATATCTTGTTATTTAGAGGGATGTCTTGTTATTTAGAGGGATGTCTTAATATTTAGCGGAATGTCTAGTTTATTAGAGGGATGTCTTGTTATTTAGAGGGATGTCTTGTTATTTAGAGGGATGTCTTAATATTTGGAGGGATGTCTTGTTATTTAGAGGGATGTCTTAATATTTAGAGGGATGTCTTGTTTTTTAGTGGGATGTCTTGTTATTTAGTGGGATGTCTTGTTATTTGGAGAGATGTCTTTTTATTTAGAGGGATGTCTTGTTTTTTAGAGGGTTGTCTTGTTATTTGGAGGGATGTCTTGTTTTTTAGAGGGTTGTCTTGGTATTTAGAGGGATGTCTTGTTATTTAGACGGATGTCTTGTTATTTAGAGGGATGTCTTGTTATTTAAAAGGGATGTCTTGTTATTTAGAGGGACGTCTTGTTATTTAGTGGGATGTCTTGTTATTTAGAGGGACGTCTTGTTATTTAGTGGGATGTCTTGTTATTTAGAGGGATGTCTTGTTATTTAGAGAGATGTCTTGTTATTTAAAGGGATGTCTTAATATTTAGAGGGATGTCTTGTTATTTAGAGGGATGTCTTAATATTTAGAGGGATGTCTTGTTATTTGGAGGGATGTCTTAATATTTAGAGGGATGTCTTGTTATTTAGAGGGATGTCTTGTTATTTAGAGGGATGTCTTGTTTTTTAAAGGATTGTCTTGTTATTTGGAGGGATGTCTTAATATTTAGAGGGATGTCTTGTTATTTAGAGGGATGTCTTGTTATTTAGAGGGATGTCTTCATATTTGGAGGGATATCTTGTTATTTAGAGGGATGTCTTGTTATTTAGAGGGATGTCTTAATATTTAGCGGAATGTCTAGTTTATTAGAGGGATGTCTTGTTATTTAGAGGGATGTCTTGTTATTTAGAGGGATGTCTTAATATTTGGAGGGATGTCTTGTTATTTAGAGGGATGTCTTAATATTTAGAGGGATGTCTTGTTTTTTAGTGGGATGTCTTGTTATTTAGTGGGATGTCTTGTTATTTGGAGAGATGTCTTTTTATTTAGAGGGATGTCTTGTTTTTTAGAGGGTTGTCTTGTTATTTGGAGGGATGTCTTGTTTTTTAGAGGGTTGTCTTGGTATTTAGAGGGATGTCTTGTTATTTAGACGGATGTCTTGTTATTTAGAGGGATGTCTTGTTATTTAAAAGGGATGTCTTGTTATTTAGAGGGACGTCTTGTTATTTAGTGGGATGTCTTGTTATTTAGAGGGATGTCTTGTTATTTAGAGAGATGTCTTGTTATTTAAAGGGATGTCTTAATATTTAGAGGGATGTCTTGTTATTTAGAGGGATGTCTTAATATTTAGAGGGATGTCTTGTTATTTGGAGGGATGTCTTAATATTTAGAGGGATGTCTTGTTATTTAGAGGGATGTCTTGTTATTTAGAGGGATGTCTTGTTTTTTAAAGGATTGTCTTGTTATTTGGAGGGATGTCTTAATATTTAGAGGGATGTCTTGGTATTTGGAGGGATGTCTTGTTATTTAGAGGGATGTCTTAATATTTAGCGGAATGTCTAGTTTATTAGAGGGATGTCTTGTTATTTAGAGGGATGTCTTGTTATTTAGAGGGATGTCTTAATATTTGGAGGGATGTCTTGTTATTTAGAGGGATGTCTTATTTGTACAACCTTGTACAAACTTGTACACACTTGTACAAACTTGTACACACTTGTACAACCTTGTACACACTTGTACAACCTTGTACACACTTGTACAACCTTGTACACACTTGTACAACCTCGTACACACTTGTACAACCTTGTACACACTTGTACAACCTTGTACACAATTGTAAAACCTTGTACACACTTGTACAACCTTGAACACACTTGTACACCCTTGTACACACTTGTACAAAATTTTACATTCTTGTACATACTTGTACACCCTTGTACACACTTGTACAACCTTGTACAAACCTGTACACCCTTGTACACACTTGTACAAGCTTGTACACACTTGTACAAGCTTGTACACACTTGTACAAGCTTGTACACACTTGTACAAGCTTGTACACACTTGTACACCCTTGTACAAACTTGTGCACCCTTGAACACTTTTGTACACCCTTGTACACATTTGTACAACCTTGTACAAACTTAAACACACTTGTACAAACATGTACACACTTGAACAACCTTGTACACACTTGTACAACCTTGTACACACTTGTACAAGCTTGTATACACTTGTACAACCTTGTACACACTTGTACAACCTTGTACACACTTGTACAAGCTTGTACACACTTGTACAACCTTGTACACACTTGTACAACCTTTTACACAATTGTAAAACCTTGTACACACTTGTACATTCTTGTACAAACTTGTACTTACTTGTACAACCTTGTACAAACTTGTACACACTTGTACAAACTTTTACATCCTTGTATACATTTGTACACCCTTGTACACACTTGTACAACCTTGTACAAACCTGTACACCCTTGTACACACTTGTACAAGCTTGTACACGATTGTACACCCTTGTACACACTTGTGCACCCTTGTACACACTTGTACACCCTTGTACACACATGTACAACCTTTTACAAACTTGTACACACTTGTACAAACTTGTACATTCTTGTACATACTTGTACACCCTTGTAAACACTTGTACAAAATTGTACAAACCTGTACACCCTTGTACACACTTGTACAAGCTTGTACACACTTGTACAAGCTTGTACACACTTGTACACCCTTGTACAAACTTGTGCACCCTTGTACACTTTTGTACACCCTTGTATACATTTGTACAAACTTGTACAAACTTGTACACACTTGTACAAACTTGTACACACTTGAACAACCTTGTACACACTTGTACAACCTTGTACACACTTGTACAACCTTGTACACACTTGTACAACCTTGTACAAACCTGTACACCATGTACACACTTGTACAAGCTTGTACACAATTGTACACTCTTGTACACACTTGTGCAACCTTGTACACACTTGTACAACCTTGTACACACTTGTACAACCTTGTACACACTTGTTCAAGCTTGTACACACTTGTACAACCTTGTACACACTTGTACACCCTTGTACACACTTGTACAACCTTTTACAAACTTGTACACACTTGTACAAAATTGTACATTCTTGTACATACTTGTACACCCTTGTACACACTTGTACAACCTTGTACAAACCTGTACACCCTTGTACACACTTGTACAAGCTTGTACACACTTGTACAAGCTTGTACACACTTGTACAAGCTTGTACACACTTGTACACCCTTGTACAAACTTGTGCACCCTTGTACACTTTTGTACACCCTTGTACACATTTGTACAACCTTGTACAAACTTGTACACTCTTGTTCAAACTTGTACACACTTGTACAAACTTGTGTACACTTGTACAACCTTGTACACACTTGTACAACCTTGTACACACTTGTACAACCTTGTACACACTTGTACAACCTCGTACACACTTGTACAACCTTGTACACACTTGTACAACCTTGTACACAATTGTAAAACCTTGTACACACTTGTACAACCTTGTACACACTTGTACACCCTTGTACACACTTGTACAAAATTTTACATTCTTGTACATACTTGTACACCCTTGTACACACTTGTACAACCTTGTACAAACCTGTACACCCTTGTACACACTTGTACAACCTTGTACACACTTGTACAACCTTTTACACAATTGTAAAACCTTGTACACACTTGTACATTCTTGTACAAACTTGTACTTACTTGTACAACCTTGTACAAACTTGTACACACTTGTACAAACTTTTACATCCTTGTATACATTTGTACACCCTTGTACACACTTGTACAACCTTGTACAAACCTGTACACCCTTGTACACACTTGTACAAGCTTGTACACGATTGTACACCCTTGTACACACTTGTGCACCCTTGTACACACTTGTACACCCTTGTACACACATGTACAACCTTTTACAAACTTGTACACACTTGTACAAACTTGTACATTCTTGTACATACTTGTACACCCTTGTAAAAACTTGTACAAAATTGTACAAACCTGTACACCCTTGTACACACTTGTACAAGCTTGTACACACTTGTACAAGCTTGTACACACTTGTACACCCTTGTACAAACTTGTGCACCCTTGTACACTTTTGTACACCCTTGTATACATTTGTACAAACTTGTACAAACTTGTACACACTTGTACAAACTTGTACACACTTGTACAAACTTGTACACCCTTGTACACACTTGTACAACCTTGTACACACTTGTACAACCTTGTACAAACCTGTACACCCTTGTACACACTTGTACAAGCTTGTACACGATTGTACACTCTTGTACACACTTGTGCAACCTTGTACACACTTGTACAACCTTGTACACACTTGTACAACCTTGTACACACTTGTTCAAGCTTGTACACACTTGTACAACCTTGTACACACTTGTACACCCTTGTACACACTTGTACAAACTTTTACAAACCTGTACACCCTTGTACACACTTGTACAAGCTTGTACACACTTGTACAAGCTTGTACACACTTGTACACCCTTGTACAAACTTGTGCACCCTTGTACACTTTTGTACACCCTTGTACACATTTGTACAACCTTGTACAAACTTGTACACACTTGTACAAACTTGTACACACTTGTACAAACTTGTGTACACTTGTACAACCTTGTACACACTTGTACAACCTTGTACACACTTGTACAACCTTGTACACACTTGTACAACCTCGTACACACTTGTACAACCTTGTACACACTTGTACAACCTTGTACACAATTGTAAAACCTTGTACACACTTGTACAACCTTGTACACACTTGTACACCCTTGTACACACTTGTACAAAATTTTACATTCTTGTACATACTTGTACACCCTTGTACACACTTGTACAACCTTGTACAAACCTGTACACCCTTGTACACACTTGTACAAGCTTGTACACACTTGTACACCCTTGTACAAACTTGTGCACCCTTGAACACTTTTGTACACCCTTGTACACATTTGTACAACCTTGTACAAACTTAAACACACTTGTACAAACATGTACACACTTGAACAACCTTGTACACACTTGTACAACCTTGTACACACTTGTACAAGCTTGTACACACTTGTACAACCTTGTACACACTTGTACAACCTTGTACACACTTGTACAAGCTTGTACACACTTGTACAACCTTGTACACACTTGTACAACCTTTTACACAATTGTAAAACCTTGTACACACTTGTACATTCTTGTACAAACTTGTACTTACTTGTACAACCTTGTACAAACTTGTACACACTTGTACAAACTTTTACATCCTTGTATACATTTGTACACCCTTGTACACACTTGTACAACCTTGTACAAACCTGTACACCCTTGTACACACTTGTACAAGCTTGTACACGATTGTACACCCTTGTACACACTTGTGCACCCTTGTACACACTTGTGCACCCTTGTACACACTTGTACACCCTTGTACACACATGTACAACCTTTTACAAACATGTACACACTTGTACAAACTTGTACATTCTTGTACATACTTGTACACCCTTGTAAACACTTGTACAAAATTGTACAAACCTGTACACCCTTGTACACACTTGTACAAGCTTGTACACACTTGTACAAGCTTGTACACACTTGTACACCCTTGTACAAACTTGTGCACCCTTGTACACTTTTGTACATCCTTGTATACATTTGTACAAACTTGTACAAACTTGTACACACTTGTACAAACTTGTACACACTTGTACAAACTTGTACACCCTTGTACACACTTGTACAACCTTGTACACACTTGTACAACCTTGTACAAACCTGTACACCCTTGTACACACTTGTACAAGCTTGTACACGATTGTACACTCTTGTACACACTTGTGCAACCTTGTACACACTTGTACAACCTTGTACACACTTGTACAACCTTGTACACACTTGTTCAAGCTTGTACACACTTGTACAACCTTGTACACACTTGTACACCCTTGTACACACTTGTACAACCTTTTACAAACTTGTACACACTTGTACAAAATTGTACATTCTTGTACATACTTGTACACCCTTGTACACACTTGTACAACCTTGTACAAACCTGTACACCCTTGTACACACTTGTACAAGCTTGTACACACTTGTACAAGCTTGTACACACTTGTACACCCTTGTACAAACTTGTGCACCCTTGTACACTTTTGTACACCCTTGTACACATTTGTACAACCTTGTACAAACTTGTACACACTTGTACAAACTTGTACACACTTGTACAAACTTGTGTACACTTGTACAACCTTGTACACACTTGTACAACCTTGTACACACTTGTACAACCTTGTACACACTTGTACAACCTCGTACACACTTGTACAACCTTGTACACACTTGTACAACCTTGTACACAATTGTAAAACCTTGTACACACTTTTACAACCTTGTACACACTTGTACACCCTTGTACACACTTGTACAAAATTTTACATTCTTGTACATACTTGTACACCCTTGTACACACTTGTACAACCTTGTACAAACCTGTACACCCTTGTACACACTTGTACAATTTTGTACAGACTTGTACAAGCTTGTACACACTTGTACAAGCTTGTACACACTTGTACACCCTTGTACAAACTTGTGCACCCTTGAACACTTTTGTACACCCTTGTACACATTTGTACAACCTTGTACAAACTTAAACACACTTGTACAAACATGTACACACTTGAACAACCTTGTACACACTTGTACAACCTTGTACACACTTGTACAAGCTTGTACACACTTGTACAACCTTGTACACACTTTTACAACCTTGTACACACTTGTACAAGCTTGTACATACTTGTACAACCTTGTACACACTTGTACAACCTTTTACACAATTGTAAAACCTTGTACACACTTGTACATTCTTGTACAAACTTGTACTTACTTGTACAACCTTGTACAAACTTGTACACACTTGTACAAACTTTTACATCCTTGTATACATTTGTACACCCTTGTACACACTTGTACAACCTTGTAAAAACCTGTACACCCTTGTACACATTTGTACAAGCTTGTACACGATTGTACAACCTTGTACACACTTGTACAACCTTGTACACAATTGTAAAACTTTGTACACACTTGTACAACCTTGTACACACTTGTACACCCTTGTACACACTTGTACAAAATTTTACATTCTTGTACATACTTGTACACCCTTGTACACACTTGTACAACCTTGTACAAACCTGTACACCCTTGTACACACTTGTACAAGCTTGTACACACTTGTACAAGCTTGTACACACTTGTACAAGCTTGTACACACTTGTACACCCTTGTACAAACTTGTGCACCCTTGAACACTTTTGTACACCCTTGTACACATTTGTACAACCTTTTACAAACTTAAACACACTTGTACAAACATGTACACACTTGAACAACCTTGTACACACTTGTACAACCTTGTACACACTTGTACAAGCTTGTACACACTTGTACAACCTTGTACACACTTGTACAACCTTGTACACACTTGTACAAGCTTGTACACACTTGTACAACCTTGTACACACTTGTACAACCTTGTACACACTTGTACAACCTTGTACACACTTGTACATTCTTGTACAAACTTGTACTTACTTGTACAACCTTGTACAAACTTGTACACACTTGTACAAACTTTTACATCCTTGTATACATTTGTACACCATTGTACACACTTGTACAACCTTGTACAAACCTGTACACCCTTGTACACACTTGTACAAGCTTGTACACGATTGTACACCCTTGTACACACTTGTGCACCCTTGTACACACTTTTACACCCTTGTACACACATGTACAACCTTTTACAAACTTGTACACACTTGTACAAACTTGTACATTCTTGTACATACTTGTACACCCTTGTAAACACTTGTACAAAATTGTACAAACCTGTACACCCTTGTACACACTTGTACAAGCTTGTACACACTTGTACAAGCTTGTACACACTTGTACACCCTTGTACAAACTTGTGCACCCTTGTACACTTTTGTACACCCTTGTATACATTTGTACAAACTTGTACAAACTTGTACACACTTGTACAAACTTGTACACACTTGTACAAACTTGTACACCCTTGTACACACTTGTACAACCTTGTACACACTTGTACAACCTTGTACAAACCTGTACACCCTTGTACACACTTGTACAAGCTTGTACACGATTGTACACTCTTGTACACACTTGTGCAACCTTGTACACACTTGTACAACCTTGTACACACTTGTACAACCTTGTACACACTTGTTCAAGCTTGTACACACTTGTACAACCTTGTACACACTTGTACACCCTTGTACACACTTGTACAACCTTTTACAAACTTGTACACACTTGTACAAAATTGTACATTCTTGTACATACTTGTACACCCTTGTACACACTTGTACAACCTTGTACAAACCTGTACACCCTTGTACACACTTGTACAAGCTTGTACACACTTGTACAAGCTTGTACACACTTGTACACCCTTGTACAAACTTGTGCACCCTTGTACACTTTTGTACACCCTTGTACACATTTGTACAACCTTGTACAAACTTGTACACACTTGTACAAACTTGTACACACTTGTACAAACTTGTGTACACTTGTACAACCTTGTACACACTTGTACAACCTTGTACACACTTGTACAACCTTGTACACACTTGTACAACCTCGTACACACTTGTACAACCTTGTACACACTTGTACAACCTTGTACACAATTGTAAAACCTTGTACACACTTTTACAACCTTGTACAAAATTTTACATTCTTGTACATACTTGTACACCCTTGTACACACTTGTACAACCTTGTACAAACCTGTACACCCTCGTACACACTTGTACAAACCTGTACACCCTCGTACACACTTGTACAAGCTTGTACACACTTGTACAAGCTTGTACACACTTGTACAAGCTTGTACACACTTGTACACCCTTGTACAAACTTGTGCACCCTTGAACACTTTTGTACACCCTTGTACACATTTGTACAACCTTGTACAAACTTAAACACACTTGTACAAACATGTACACACTTGAACAACCTTGTACACACTTGTACAAACCTTGTACACACTTGTACAAGCTTGTACACACTTGTACAACCTTGTACACACTTGTACAACCTTGTACACACTTGTACAACCTTGTACACACTTGTACAAGCTTGTACACACTTGTACAACCTTGTACACACTTGTACAACCTTGTACACACTTGTACAACCTTGTACAAACCTGTACACCCTTGTACACACTTGTACAAGCTTGTACACGATTGTACACCCTTGTACACACTTGTGCACCCTTGTACACACTTGTACACCCTTGTACACACTTGTACACCCTTGTACACACTTGTACAACCTTTTACAAACTTGTACACACTTGTACAAACTTGTACATTCTTGTACATACTTGTACACCCTTGTAAACACTTGTACAACCTTGTACAAACCTGTACACCCTTGTACACACTTGTACAAGCTTGTACACACTTGTACAAGCTTGTACACACTTGTACACCCTTGTACAAACTTGTGCACCCTTGTACACTTTTGTACACCCTTGTATACATTTGTACAAACTTGTACAAACTTGTACACACTTGTACAAACTTGTACACACTTGTACAAACTTGTACACCCTTGTACACACTTGTACAACCTTGTACACACTTGTACAACCTTGTACACACTTGTACAACCTTGTACAAACCTGTGTACCCTTGTACACACTTGTACAAGCTTGTACACGATTGTACACTCTTGTACACACTTGTGCAACCTTGTACACAGTTGTACAACCTTGTACACACTTGTACAACCTTGTACACACTTGTTCAAGCTTGTACACACTTGTACAACCTTGTACACACTTGTACAACCTTTTACAAACTTGTACACACTTGTACAAAATTGTACATTCTTGTACATACTTGTACACCCTTGTACACACTTGTACACCCTTGTACAAACTTGTGCACCCTTGTACACTTTTGTACACCCTTGTACACATTTGTACAAACTTGTACAAACTTGTACACACTTGTACAAACTTGTGTACACTTGTACAACCTTGTACACACTTGTACAAACTTGTACACACTTGTACAACCTTGTACACACTTGTACAACCTTGTACACACTTGTACAACCTCGTACACACTTGTACAACCTTGTACACACTTGTACAACCTTGTACACAATTGTAAAACCTTGTACACACTTGTACAACCTTGTACACACTTGTACACCCTTGTACACACTTGTACAAACTTGTACATTCTTGTACATACTTGTACACCCTTGTATACATTTGTACAAACTTGTACAAACTTGTACACACTTGTACAAACTTGTACACACTTGTACAAACTTGTACACCCTTGTACACACTTGTACAACCTTGTACACACTTGTACAACCTTGTACAAACCTGTACACCCTTGTACACACTTGTACAAGCTTGTACACGATTGTACACTCTTGTACACACTTGTGCAACCTTGTACACACTTGTACAACCTTGTACACACTTGTACAACCTTGTACACACTTGTTCAAGCTTGTACACACTTGTACAACCTTGTACACACTTGTACACCCTTGTACACACTTGTACAACCTTTTACAAACTTGTACACACTTGTACAAAATTGTACATTCTTGTACATACTTGTACACCCTTGTACACACTTGTATAACCTTGTACAAACCTGTACACCCTTGTACACACTTGTACAAGCTTGTACACACTTGTACAAGCTTGTACACACTTGTACAAGCTTGTACACACTTGTACACCCTTGTACAAACTTGTGCACCCTTGTACACTTTTGTACATCCTTGTATACATTTGTACAAACTTGTACAAACTTGTACACACTTGTACAAACTTGTACACACTTGTACAAACTTGTACACCCTTGTACACACTTGTACAACCTTGTACACACTTGTACAACCTTGTACAAACCTGTACACCCTTGTACACACTTGTACAAGCTTGTACACGATTGTACACTCTTGTACACACTTGTGCAACCTTGTACACACTTGTACAACCTTGTACACACTTGTACAACCTTGTACACACTTGTTCAAGCTTGTACACACTTGTACAACCTTGTACACACTTGTACACCCTTGTACACACTTGTACAACCTTTTACAAACTTGTACACACTTGTACAAAATTGTACATTCTTGTACATACTTGTACACCCTTGTACACACTTGTACAACCTTGTACAAACCTGTACACCCTTGTACACACTTGTACAAGCTTGTACACACTTGTACAAGCTTGTACACACTTGTACACCCTTGTACAAACTTGTGCACCCTTGTACACTTTTGTACACCCTTGTACACATTTGTACAACCTTGTACAAACTTGTACACACTTGTACAAACTTGTACACACTTGTACAAACTTGTGTACACTTGTACAACCTTGTACACACTTGTACAACCTTGTACACACTTGTACAACCTTGTACACACTTGTACAACCTCGTACACACTTGTACAACCTTGTACACACTTGTACAACCTTGTACACAATTGTAAAACCTTGTACACACTTTTACAACCTTGTACACACTTGTACACCCTTGTACACACTTGTACAAAATTTTACATTCTTGTACATACTTGTACACCCTTGTACACACTTGTACAACCTTGTACAAACCTGTACACCCTTGTACACACTTGTACAATTTTGTACAGACTTGTACAAGCTTGTACACACTTGTACAAGCTTGTACACACTTGTACACCCTTGTACAAACTTGTGCACCCTTGAACACTTTTGTACACCCTTGTACACATTTGTACAACCTTGTACAAACTTAAACACACTTGTACAAACATGTACACACTTGAACAACCTTGTACACACTTGTACAACCTTGTACACACTTGTACAAGCTTGTACACACTTGTACAACCTTGTACACACTTTTACAACCTTGTACACACTTGTACAAGCTTGTACATACTTGTACAACCTTGTACACACTTGTACAACCTTTTACACAATTGTAAAACCTTGTACACACTTGTACATTCTTGTACAAACTTGTACTTACTTGTACAACCTTGTACAAACTTGTACACACTTGTACAAACTTTTACATCCTTGTATACATTTGTACACCCTTGTACTCACTTGTACAACCTTGTAAAAACCTGTACACCCTTGTACACATTTGTACAAGCTTGTACACGATTGTACAACCTTGTACACACTTGTACAACCTTGTACACAATTGTAAAACTTTGTACACACTTGTACAACCTTGTACACACTTGTACACCCTTGTACACACTTGTACAAAATTTTACATTCTTGTACATACTTGTACACCCTTGTACACACTTGTACAACCTTGTACAAACCTGTACACCCTTGTACACACTTGTACAAGCTTGTACACACTTGTACACCCTTGTACAAACTTGTGCACCCTTGAACACTTTTGTACACCCTTGTACACATTTGTACAACCTTTTACAAACTTAAACACACTTGTACAAACATGTACACACTTGAACAACCTTGTACACACTTGTACAACCTTGTACACACTTGTACAAGCTTGTACACACTTGTACAACCTTGTACACACTTGTACAACCTTGTACACACTTGTACAAGCTTGTACACACTTGTACAACCTTGTACACACTTGTACAACCTTGTACACACTTGTACAACCTTGTACACACTTGTACATTCTTGTACAAACTTGTACTTACTTGTACAACCTTGTACAAACTTGTACACACTTGTACAAACTTTTACATCCTTGTATACATTTGTACACCATTGTACACACTTGTACAACCTTGTACAAACCTGTACACCCTTGTACACACTTGTACAAGCTTGTACACGATTGTACACCCTTGTACACACTTGTGCACCCTTGTACACACTTTTACACCCTTGTACACACATGTACAACCTTTTACAAACTTGTACACACTTGTACAAACTTGTACATTCTTGTACATACTTGTACACCCTTGTAAACACTTGTACAAAATTGTACAAACCTGTACACCCTTGTACACACTTGTACAAGCTTGTACACACTTGTACAAGCTTGTACACACTTGTACACCCTTGTACAAACTTGTGCACCCTTGTACACTTTTGTACACCCTTGTATACATTTGTACAAACTTGTACAAACTTGTACACACTTGTACAAACTTGTACACACTTGTACAAACTTGTACACCCTTGTACACACTTGTACAACCTTGTACACACTTGTACAACCTTGTACAAACCTGTACACCCTTGTACACACTTGTACAAGCTTGTACACGATTGTACACTCTTGTACACACTTGTGCAACCTTGTACACACTTGTACAACCTTGTACACACTTGTACAACCTTGTACACACTTGTTCAAGCTTGTACACACTTGTACAACCTTGTACACACTTGTACACCCTTGTACACACTTGTACAACCTTTTACAAACTTGTACACACTTGTACAAAATTGTACATTCTTGTAC
The DNA here is from genome assembly GCF_028750875.1 of Macrosteles quadrilineatus. Classification (NCBI taxonomy): domain Eukaryota; kingdom Metazoa; phylum Arthropoda; class Insecta; order Hemiptera; family Cicadellidae; genus Macrosteles; species Macrosteles quadrilineatus. Next base: position 5,645,031 of record NW_026542602.1, read on the forward strand.
ATACTTGTACACCCTTGTACACACTTGTACAACCTTGTACAAACCTGTACACCCTTGTACACACTTGTACAAGCTTGTACACACTTGTACAAGCTTGTACACACTTGTACACCCTTGTACAAACTTGTGCACCCTTGTACACTTTTGTACACCCTTGTACACATTTGTACAACCTTGTACAAACTTGTACACACTTGTACAAACTTGTACACACTTGTACAAACTTGTGTACACTTGTACAACCTTGTACACACTTGTACAACCTTGTACACACTTGTACAACCTTGTACACACTTGTACAACCTCGTACACACTTGTACAACCTTGTACACACTTGTACAACCTTGTACACAATTGTAAAACCTTGTACACACTTTTACAACCTTGTACAAAATTTTACATTCTTGTACATACTTGTACACCCTTGTACACACTTGTACAACCTTGTACAAACCTGTACACCCTCGTACACACTTGTACAAACCTGTACACCCTCGTACACACTTGTACAAGCTTGTACACACTTGTACAAGCTTGTACACACTTGTACAAGCTTGTACACACTTGTACACCCTTGTACAAACTTGTGCACCCTTGAACACTTTTGTACACCCTTGTACACATTTGTACAACCTTGTACAAACTTAAACACACTTGTACAAACATGTACACACTTGAACAACCTTGTACACACTTGTACAAACCTTGTACACACTTGTACAAGCTTGTACACACTTGTACAACCTTGTACACACTTGTACAACCTTGTACACACTTGTACAAGCTTGTACACACTTGTACAACCTTGTACACACTTGTACAACCTTGTACACACTTGTACAACCTTGTACAAACCTGTACACCCTTGTACACACTTGTACAAGCTTGTACACGATTGTACACCCTTGTACACACTTGTGCACCCTTGTACACACTTGTACACCCTTGTACACACTTGTACAACCTTTTACAAACTTGTACACACTTGTACAAACTTGTACATTCTTGTACATACTTGTACACCCTTGTAAACACTTGTACAACCTTGTACAAACCTGTACACCCTTGTACACACTTGTACAAGCTTGTACACACTTGTACAAGCTTGTACACACTTGTACACCCTTGTACAAACTTGTGCACCCTTGTACACTTTTGTACACCCTTGTATACATTTGTACAAACTTGTACAAACTTGTACACACTTGTACAAACTTGTACACACTTGTACAAACTTGTACACCCTTGTACACACTTGTACAACCTTGTACACACTTGTACAACCTTGTACACACTTGTAAAACCTTGTACAAACCTGTGTACCCTTGTACACACTTGTACAAGCTTGTACACGATTGTACACTCTTGTACACACTTGTGCAACCTTGTACACACTTGTACAACCTTGTACACACTTGTACAACCTTGTACACACTTGTTCAAGCTTGTACACACTTGTACAACCTTGTACACACTTGTACAACCTTTTACAAACTTGTACACACTTGTACAAAATTGTACATTCTTGTACATACTTGTACACCCTTGTACACACTTGTACACCCTTGTACAAACTTGTGCACCCTTGTACACTTTTGTACACCCTTGTACACATTTGTACAAACTTGTACAAACTTGTACACACTTGTACAAACTTGTGTACACTTGTACAACCTTGTACACACTTGTACAAACTTGTACACACTTGTACAACCTTGTACACACTTGTACAACCTTGTACACACTTGTACAACCTCGTACACACTTGTACAACCTTGTACACACTTGTACAACCTTGTACACAATTGTAAAACCTTGTACACACTTGTACAACCTTGTACACACTTGTACACCCTTGTACACACTTGTACAAACTTGTACATTCTTGTACATACTTGTACACCCTTGTATACATTTGTACAAACTTGTACAAACTTGTACACACTTGTACAAACTTGTACACACTTGTACAAACTTGTACACCCTTGTACACACTTGTACAACCTTGTACACACTTGTACAACCTTGTACAAACCTGTACACCCTTGTACACACTTGTACAAGCTTGTACACGATTGTACACTCTTGTACACACTTGTGCAACCTTGTACACACTTGTACAACCTTGTACACACTTGTACAACCTTGTACACACTTGTTCAAGCTTGTACACACTTGTACAACCTTGTACACACTTGTACACCCTTGTACACACTTGTACAACCTTTTACAAACTTGTACACACTTGTACAAAATTGTACATTCTTGTACATACTTGTACACCCTTGTACACACTTGTATAACCTTGTACAAACCTGTACACCCTTGTACACACTTGTACAAGCTTGTAAACACTTGTACAAGCTTGTACACACTTGTACAAGCTTGTACACACTTGTACACCCTTGTACAAAATGTGCACCCTTGTACACTTTTGTACACCCTTGTACACATTTGTACAACCTTGTACAAACTTGTACACACTTGTACAAACTTGTACACACTTGTACAAACTTGTGTACACTTGTACAACCTTGTACACACTTGTACAACCTTGTACACACTTGTACAACCTTGTACAAACTTGTACACACTTGTACAACCTTGTACACACTTGTACAACCTTGTACACACTTGTACAACCTTGTACACACTTGTACAACCTTGTACACACTTGTAAAAGCTTGTACACACTTGTACAACCTTGTACACACTTGTACAACCTTGTACAAACCTGTACACCCTTGTACACACTTGTACAAGCTTGTACACGATTGTACACCCTTGTACACACTTGTGCACACTTGTACACACTTGTACACCCTTGTACACACTTGTACAACCTTTTACAAACTTGTACACACTTGTACAAACTTGTACATTCTTGTACATACTTGTACACCCTTGTAAACACTTGTACAACCTTGTACAAACCTGTACACCCTTGTACACACTTGTACAAGCTTGTACACACTTGTACAAGCTTGTACACACTTGTACACCCTTGTACAAACTTGTGCACCCTTGTACACTTTTGTACACCCTTGTATACATTTGTACAAACTTGTACAAACTTGTACACACTTGTACAAACTTGTACACACTTGTACAAACTTGTACACCCTTGTACACACTTGTACAACCTTGTACACACTTGTACAACCTTGTACACACTTGTACAACCTTGTACAAACCTGTACACCCTTGTACACACTTGTACAAGCTTGTACACGATTGTACACTCTTGTACACACTTGTGCAACCTTGTACACACTTGTACAACCTTGTACACACTTGTACAACCTTGTACACACTTGTTCAAGCTTGTACACACTTGTACAACCTTGTACACACTTGTACAACCTTGTACACACTTGTACAACCTTGTACACACTTGTACAACCTTTTACAAACTTGTACACACTTGTACAAAATTGTACATTCTTGTACATACTTGTACACCCTTGTACACACTTGTACACCCTTGTACAAACTTGTGCACCCTTGTACACTTTTGTACACCCTTGTACACATTTGTACAAACTTGTACAAACTTGTACACACTTGTACAAACTTGTACACACTTGTACAAACTTGTGTACACTTGTACAACCTTGTACACACTTGTACAACCTTGTACACACTTGTACAACCTTGTACACACTTGTACAACCTTGTACACACTTGTACAACCTTGTACACAATTGTAAAACCTTGTACACACGTGTACAACCTTGTACAAACTTGTACACACTTGTACAACCTTGTACACACTTGTACAACCTTGTACACACTTGTACAACCTCGTACACACTTGTACAACCTTGTACACACTTGTACAACCTTGTACACAATTGTACAACCTTGTACACAATTGTAAAACCTTGTACACACTTGTACAAACTTGTACACACTTGTACACCCTTGTACACACTTGTACAAAATTTTACATTCTTGTACATACTTGTACACCCTTGTACACACTTGTACAACCTTGTACAAACCTGTACACCCTTCTACACACTTGTAAAAGCTTGTACACACTTGTACAAGCTTGTACACACTTGTACAAGCTTGTACACACTTGTACAAGCTTGTACACACTTGTACACCCTTGTACAAACTTGTGCACCCTTGTACACTTTTGTACACCCTTGTATACATTTGTACAAACTTGTACAAACTTGTACACACTTGTACAAACTTGTACACACTTGTACAAACTTGTACACCCTTGTACACACTTGTACAACCTTGTACACACTTGTACAACCTTGTACAAACCTGTACACCCTTGTACACACTTGTACAAGCTTGTACACGATTGTACACTCTTGTACACACTTGTGCAACCTTGTACACACTTGTACAACCTTGTACACACTTGTACAACCTTGTACACACTTGTTCAAGCTTGTACACACTTGTACAACCTTGTACACACTTGTACACCCTTGTACACACTTGTACAACCTTTTACAAACTTGTACACACTTGTACAAAATTGTACATTCTTGTACATACTTGTACACCCTTGTACACACTTGTACAACCTTGTACAAACCTGTACACCCTTGTACACACTTGTACAAGCTTGTACACACTTGTACAAGCTTGTACACACTTGTACACCCTTGTACAAACTTGTGCACCCTTGTACACTTTTGTACACCCTTGTACACATTTGTACAACCTTGTACAAACTTGTACACACTTGTACAAACTTGTACACACTTGTACAAACTTGTGTACACTTGTACAACCTTGTACACACTTGTACAACCTTGTACACACTTGTACAACCTTGTACACACTTGTACAACCTCGTACACACTTGTACAACCTTGTACACACTTGTACAACCTTGTACACAATTGTAAAACCTTGTACACACTTTTACAACCTTGTACAACATTTTACATTCTTGTACATACTTGTACACCCTTGTACACACTTGTACAACCTTGTACAAACCTGTACACCCTCGTACACACTTGTACAAACCTGTACACCCTCGTACACACTTGTACAAGCTTGTACACACTTGTACAAGCTTGTACACACTTGTACAAGCTTGTACACACTTGTACACCCTTGTACAAACTTGTGCACCCTTGAACACTTTTGTACACCCTTGTACACATTTGTACAACCTTATACAAACTTAAACACACTTGTACAAACATGTACACACTTGAACAACCTTGTACACACTTGTACAAACCTTGTACACACTTGTACAAGCTTGTACACACTTGTACAACCTTGTACACACTTGTACAACCTTGTACACACTTGTACAAGCTTGTACACACTTGTACAACCTTGTACACACTTGTACAACCTTGTACACACTTGTACAACCTTGTACAAACCTGTACACCCTTGTACACACTTGTACAAGCTTGTACACGATTGTACACCCTTGTACACACTTGTGCACCCTTGTACACACTTGTACACCCTTGTACACACTTGTACAACCTTTTACAAACTTGTACACACTTGTACAAACTTGTACATTCTTGTACATACTTGTACACCCTTGTAAACACTTGTACAACCTTGTACAAACCTGTACACCCTTGTACACACTTGTACAAGCTTGTACACACTTGTACAAGCTTGTACACACTTGTACACCCTTGTACAAACTTGTGCACCCTTGTACACTTTTGTACACCCTTGTAAACATTTGTACAAACTTGTACAAACTTGTACACACTTGTACAAACTTGTACACACTTGTACAAACTTGTACACCCTTGTACACACTTGTACAACCTTGTACACACTTGTACAACCTTGTACACACTTGTAAAACCTTGTACAAACCTGTGTACCCTTGTACACACTTGTACAAGCTTGTACACGATTGTACACTCTTGTACACACTTGTGCAACCTTGTACACACTTGTAAAACCTTGTACACACTTGTACAACCTTGTACACACTTGTTCAAGCTTGTACACACTTGTACAACCTTGTACACACTTGTACAACCTTTTACAAACTTGTACACACTTGTACAAAATTGTACATTCTTGTACATACTTGTACACCCTTGTACACACTTGTACACCCTTGTACAAACTTGTGCACCCTTGTACACTTTTGTACACCCTTGTACACATTTGTACAAACTTGTACAAACTTGTACACACTTGTACAAACTTGTGTACACTTGTACAACCTTGTACACACTTGTACAAACTTGTACACACTTGTACAACCTTGTACACACTTGTACAACCTTGTACACACTTGTACAACCTCGTACACACTTGTACAACCTTGTACACACTTGTACAACCTTGTACACAATTGTAAAACCTTGTACACACTTGTACAACCTTGTACACACTTGTACACCCTTGTACACACTTGTACAAACTTGTACATTCTTGTACATACTTGTACACCCTTGTATACATTTGTACAAACTTGTACAAACTTGTACACACTTGTACAAACTTGTACACACTTGTACAAACTTGTACACCCTTGTACACACTTGTACAACCTTGTACACACTTGTACAACCTTGTACAAACCTGTACACCCTTGTACACACTTGTACAAGCTTGTACACGATTGTACACTCTTGTACACACTTGTGCAACCTTGTACACACTTGTACAACCTTGTACACACTTGTACAACCTTGTACACACTTGTTCAAGCTTGTACACACTTGTACAACCTTGTACACACTTGTACACCCTTGTACACACTTGTACAACCTTTTACAAACTTGTACACACTTGTACAAAATTGTACATTCTTGTACATACTTGTACACCCTTGTACACACTTGTATAACCTTGTACAAACCTGTACACCCTTGTACACACTTGTACAAGCTTGTACACACTTGTACAAGCTTGTACACACTTGTACAAGCTTGTACACACTTGTACACCCTTGTACAAAATGTGCACCCTTGTACACTTTTGTACACCCTTGTACACATTTGTACAACCTTGTACAAACTTGTACACACTTGTACAAACTTGTACACACTTGTACAAACTTGTGTACACTTGTACAACCTTGTACACACTTGTACAACCTTGTACACACTTGTACAACCTTGTACAAACTTGTACACACTTGTACAACCTTGTACACACTTGTACAACCTTGTACACACTTGTACAACCTTGTACACACTTGTACAACCTTGTACACACTTGTAAAAGCTTGTACACACTTGTACAACCTTGTACACACTTGTACAACCTTGTACAAACCTGTACACCCTTGTACACACTTGTACAAGCTTGTACACGATTGTACACCCTTGTACACACTTGTGCACCCTTGTACACACTTGTACACCCTTGTACACACTTGTACAACCTTTTACAAACTTGTACACACTTGTACAAACTTGTACATTCTTGTACATACTTGTACACCCTTGTAAACACTTGTACAACCTTGTACAAACCTGTACACCCTTGTACACACTTGTACAAGCTTGTACACACTTGTACAAGCTTGTACACACTTGTACACCCTTGTACAAACTTGTGCACCCTTGTACACTTTTGTACACCCTTGTATACATTTGTACAAACTTGTACAAACTTGTACACACTTGTACAAACTTGTACACACTTGTACAAACTTGTACACCCTTGTACACACTTGTACAACCTTGTACACACTTGTACAACCTTGTACACACTTGTACAACCTTGTACAAACCTGTACACCCTTGTACACACTTGTACAAGCTTGTACACGATTGTACACTCTTGTACACACTTGTGCAACCTTGTACACACTTGTACAACCTTGTACACACTTGTACAACCTTGTACACACTTGTTCAAGCTTGTACACACTTGTACAACCTTGTACACACTTGTACAACCTTGTACACACTTGTACAACCTTGTACACACTTGTACAACCTTTTACAAACTTGTACACACTTGTACAAAATTGTACATTCTTGTACATACTTGTACACCCTTGTACACACTTGTACACCCTTGTACAAACTTGTGCACCCTTGTACACTTTTGTACACCCTTGTACACATTTGTACAAACTTGTACAAACTTGTACACACTTGTACAAACTTGTACACACTTGTACAAACTTGTGTACACTTGTACAACCTTGTACACACTTGTACAACCTTGTACACACTTGTACAACCTTGTACACACTTGTACAACCTTGTACACACTTGTACAACCTTGTACACACTTGTACAACCTTGTACACAATTGTAAAACCTTGTACACACGTGTACAACCTTGTACAAACTTGTACACACTTGTACAACCTTGTACACACTTGTACAACCTTGTACACACTTGTACAACCTCGTACACACTTGTACAACCTTGTACACACTTGTACAACCTTGTACACAATTGTACAACCTTGTACACAATTGTAAAACCTTGTACACACTTGTACAACCTTGTACACACTTGTACACCCTTGTACACACTTGTACAAAATTTTACATTCTTGTACATACTTGTACACCCTTGTACACACTTGTACAACCTTGTACAAACCTGTACACCCTTGTACACACTTGTAAAAGCTTGTACACACTTGTACAAGCTTGTACACACTTGTACAAGCTTGTACACACTTGTACAAGCTTGTACACACTTGTACACCCTTGTACAAACTTGTGCACCCTTGAACACTTTTGTACACCCTTGTACACATTTGTACAACCTTGTACAAACATGTACACACTTGAACAACCTTGTACACACTTGTACAACCTTGTACACACTTGTACAAGCTTGTACACACTTGTACAACCTTGTACACACTTGTACAACCTTTTACACAATTGTAAAACCTTGTACACACTTGTACATTCTTGTACAAACTTGTACTTACTTGTACAACCTTGTACAAACTTGTACACACTTGTACATACTTTTACAAACTTGTATACATTTGTACACCCTTGTACACACTTGTACAACCTTGTACAAACCTGTACACCCTTGTACACACTTGTACAAGCTTGTACACGATTGTACACCCTTGTACACACTTGTGCACCCTTGTACACACTTGTACACCCTTGTACACACATGTACAATTTTTTACAAACTTGTACACACTTGTACAAACTTGTACATTCTTGTACATACTTGTACACCCTTGTATACATTTGTACAAACTTGTACAAACTTGTACACACTTGTACAAACTTGTACACACTTGTACAAACTTGTACACCCTTGTACACACTTGTACAACCTTGTACACACTTGTACAACCTTGTACAAACCTGTACACCCTTGTACACACTTGTACAAGCTTGTACACGATTGTACACTCTTGTACACACTTGTGCAACCTTGTACACACTTGTACAACCTTGTACACACTTGTACAACCTTGTACACACTTGTTCAAGCTTGTACACACTTGTACAACCTTGTACACACTTTTACACCCTTGTACACACTTGTACAACCTTTTACAAACTTGTACACACTTGTACAAAATTGTAAATTCTTGTACATACTTGTACACCCTTGTACACACTTGTACAACCTTGTACAAACCTGTACACCCTTGTACACACTTGTACAAGCTTGTACACACTTGTACAAGCTTGTACACACTTGTACACCCTTGTACAAACTTGTGCACCCTTGTACACTTTTGTACACCCTTGTACACATTTGTACAACCTTGTACAAACTTGTACACACTTGTACAAACTTGTACACACTTGTACAAACTTGTGTACACTTGTACAACCTTGTACACACTTGTACAACCTTGTACACACTTGTACAACCTTGTACACACTTGTACAACCTCGTACACACTTGTACAACCTTGTACACACTTGTACAACCTTGTACACAATTGTAAAACCTTGTACACACTTGTACAACCTTGTACACACTTGTACACCCTTGTACACACTTGTACAAAATTTTACATTCTTGTACATACTTGTACACCCTTGTACACATTTGTACAACCTTGTACAAACCTGTACACCCTTGTACACACTTGTACAAGCTTGTACACACTTGTACAAGCTTGTACACACTTGTACAAGCTTGTACTCACTTGTACACCCTTGTACAAACTTGTGCACCCTTGAACACTTTTGTACACCCTTGTACACATTTGTACAACCTTGTACAAACTTAAACACACTTGTACAAACATGTACACACTTGAACAACCTTGTACACACTTGTACAACCTTGTACACACTTGTACAAGCTTGTACACACTTGTACAACCTTGTACACACTTGTACAACCTTGTACACACTTGTACAACCTTGTACACACTTGTACAAGCTTGTACACACTTGTACAACCTTGTACACTTGTACAACCTTTTACACAATTGTAAAACCTTGTACACACTTGTACATTCTTGTACAAACTTGTACTTACTTGTACAACCTTGTACAAACTTGTACACACTTGTACAAACTTTTACATCCTTGTATACATTTGTACACCCTTGTACACACTTGTACAACCTTGTACAAACCTGTACACCCTTGTACACACTTGTACAAGCTTGTACACGATTGTACACCCTTGTACACACTTGTGCACCCTTGTACACACTTGTACACCCTTGTACACACATGTACAACCTTTTACAAACTTGTACACACTTGTACAAACTTGTACATTCTTGTACATACTTGTACACCCTTGTAAACACTTGTACAAAATTGTACAAACCTGTACACCCTTGTACACACTTGTACAAGCTTGTACACACTTGTACAAGCTTGTACACACTTGTACACCCTTGTACAAACTTGTGCACCCTTGTACACTTTTGTACACCCTTGTATACATTTGTACAAACTTGTACAAACTTGTACACACTTGTACAAACTTGTACACACTTGTACAAACTTGTACACCCTTGTACACACTTGTACAACCTTGTACACACTTGTACAACCTTGTACAAACCTGTACACCCTTGTACACACTTGTACAAGCTTGTACACGATTGTACACTCTTGTACACACTTGTGCAACCTTGTACACTCTTGTACAACCTTGTACACACTTGTACAACCTTGTACACACTTGTTCAAGCTTGTACACACTTGTACAACCTTGTACACACTTGTACACCCTTGTACACACTTGTACAACCTTTTACAAACTTGTACACACTTGTACAAAATTGTACATTCTTGTACATACTTGTACACCCTTGTACACACTTGTACAACCTTGTACAAACCTGTACACCCTTGTACACACTTGTACAAGCTTGTACACACTTGTACAAGCTTGTACACACTTGTACAAGCTTGTACACACTTGTACACCCTTGTACAAACTTGTGCACCCTTGTACACTTTTGTACACCCTTGTACACATTTGTACAACCTTGTACAAACTTGTACACACTTGTACAAACTTGTACACACTTGTACAAACTTGTGTACACTTGTACAACCTTGTACACACTTGTACAACCTTGTACACACTTGTACAACCTTGTACACACTTGTACAACCTCGTACACACTTGTACAACCTTGTACACACTTGTACAACCTTGTACACAATTGTAAAACCTTGTACACACTTGTACAACCTTGTACACACTTGTACACCCTTGTACACACTTGTACAAAATTTTACATTCTTGTACATACTTGTACACCCTTGTACACACTTGTACAACCTTGTACAAACCTGTACACCCTTGTACACACTTGTACAAGCTTGTACACACTTGTACAAGCTTGTACACACTTGTACAAGCTTGTACACACTTGTACACCCTTGTACAAACTTGTGCACCCTTGAACACTTTTGTACACCCTTGTACACATTTGTACAACCTTGTACAAACTTAAACACACTTGTACAAACATGTACACACTTGAACAACCTTGTACACACTTGTACAACCTTGTACACACTTGTACAAGCTTGTACACACTTGTACAACCTTGTACACACTTGTACAACCTTTTACACAATTGTAAAACCTTGTACACACTTGTACATTCTTGTACAAACTTGTACTTACTTGTACAACCTTGTACAAACTTGTACACACTTGTACAAACTTTTACATCCTTGTATACATTTGTACACCCTTGTACACACTTGTACAACCTTGTACAAACCTGTACACCCTTGTACACACTTGTACAAGCTTGTACACGATTGTACACCCTTGTACACACTTGTGCACCCTTGTACACACTTGTACACCCTTGTACACACATGTACAACCTTTTACAAACTTGTACACACTTGTACAAACTTGTACATTCTTGTACATACTTGTACACCCTTGTAAACACTTGTACAAAATTGTACAAACCTGTACACCCTTGTACACACTTGTACAAGCTTGTACACACTTGTACAAGCTTGTACACACTTGTACAAGCTTGTACACACTTGTACACCCTTGTACAAACTTGTGCACCCTTGTACACTTTTGTAAACCCTTGTATACATTTGTACAAACTTGTACAAACTTGTACACACTTGTACAAACTTGTACACACTTGTACAAACTTGTACACCCTTGTACACACTTTTACAACCTTGTACACACTTGTACAACCTTGTACAAACCTGTACACCCTTGTACACACTTGTACAAGCTTGTACACGATTGTACACTCTTGTACACACTTGTGCAACCTTGTACACACTTGTACAACCTTGTACACACTTGTACAACCTTGTACACACTTGTACAACCTTGTACACACTTGTTTAAGCTTGTACACACTTGTACAACCTTGTACACACTTGTACACCCTTGTACACACTTGTACAACCTTTTACAAACTTGTACACACTTGTACAAAATTGTACATTCTTGTACATACTTGTACACCCTTGTACACACTTGTACAACCTTGTACAAACCTGTACACCCTTGTACACACTTGTACAAGCTTGTACACACTTGTACAAGCTTGTACACACTTGTACACCCTTGTACAAACTTGTGCACCCTTGTACACTTTTGTACACCCTTGTACACATTTGTAAAACCTTGTACAAACTTGTACACACTTGTACAAACTTGTACACACTTGTACAAACTTGTGTACACTTGTACAACCTTGTACACACTTGTACAACCTTGTACACACTTGTACAACCTTGTACACACTTGTACAACCTCGTACACACTTGTAAAACCTTGTACACACTTGTACAACCTTGTACACAATTGTAAAACCTTGTACACACTTTTACAACCTTGTACACACTTGTACACCCTTGTACACACTTGTACAAAATTTTACATTCTTGTACATACTTGTACACCCTTGTACACACTTGTACAAGCTTGTACACACTTGTACAAGCTTGTACACACTTGTTCACCCTTGTACAAACTTGTGCACCCTTGAACACTTTTGTACACCCTTGTACACATTTGTACAACCTTGTACAAACTTAAACACACTTGTACAAACATGTACACACTTGAACAACCTTGTACACACTTGTACAAACCTTGTACACACTTGTACAAGCTTGTACACACTTGTACAACCTTGTACACACTTGTACAACCTTGTACACACTTGTACAAGCTTGTACACACTTGTACAAGCTTGTACACACTTGTACAACCTTGTACACACTTGTACAACCTTGTACAAACCTGTACACACTTGTACACACTTGTACAAGCTTGTACACGATTGTACACCCTTGTACACACTTGTGCACCCTTGTACACACTTGTACACCCTTGTACACACTTGTACAACCTTTTACAAACTTGTACACACTTGTACAAACTTGTACATTCTTGTACATACTTGTACACCCTTGTAAACACTTGTACAACCTTGTACAAACCTGTACACCCTTGTACACCCTTGTACAAGCTTGTACACACTTGTACAAGCTTGTACAAGCTTGTACACACTTGTACAAGCTTGTACTCACTTGTACACCCTTGTACAAACTTGTGCACCCTTGTACACTTTTGTACACCCTTGTATACATTTGTACAAAAATGTACAAGTTTGTACAAGTGTGTACAAGTTTGTAAAAGGTTTTACAAGTGTGTACAAGGTTGTACAAGTGTGTACAAGGTTGTACAAGTGTGTACAAGGTTGTACAAGTGTGTACAAAGGTGTACAAGTGTGTACAAGGTTGTACAAGTGTGTACAAGGTTGTACAAGTGTGTACAAGGTTGTACAAGGTTGTACAATTGTGTACAAGGTTGTACAAGTGTGTACAAGGTTGTACAAGTGTGTACAAGGGTGTACAAGTTTGTACAAGTGTGTACAAGTTTGTACAAGTGTGTACGAGTTTGTACAAGTGTGTACAAGCTTGTACAAGTGTGTACAAGGGTGTACAAGTGTGTACAAGGTTGTACATGTTTTTACAAGGTTGTACAAGTGTGTACAAGGTTGTACAAGTGTGTACAAGGTTGTACAAGTGTGTACAAGGTTGTACAAGTGTGTACAAGGTTGTACAAGTGTGTACAAGGTTGTATAAGTGTGTACAAGGTTGAAAAAGTGTGTACAAGGTTTACAAGTGTGTACAAGGTTGTACAAGTGTGTACAAGGTTGTACAAGTGTTTACAAAGGTGTACAAGTGTGTACAAGGTTGTACAAGTGTGTACAAGGTTGTACAAGTGTGTACAAGGTTGTACAAGTGTGTACAAGGTTGTACAAGGTTGTACAATTGTGTACAAGGTTGTACAAGTGTGTACAAGGTTGTACAAGTGTGTACAAGGGTGTACAAGTTTGTACAAGTGTGTACAAGTTTGTACAAGTGTGTACAAGTTTGTACAAGGGTGTACAAAAGTGTACAAGGGTGCACAAGTTTGTACAAGGGTGTACAAGTGTGTACAAGCTTGTACAAGTGTGTACAAGCTTGTACAAGTGTGTACAAGCTTGTACAAGTGTGTACAAGCTTGTACAAGTGTGTACAAGGGTGCACAGGTTTGTACAAGGTTGTACAAGTGTTTACAAGGGTGTACAAGTGTGTACAAGGTTGTACAAGTGTGTACAAGGTTGTACAAGTGTGTACTAGGTTGTACAAGGTTGTACAATTGTGTACAAGGTTGTACAAGTGTGTACAAGGTTGAACAAGTGTGTACAAGGTTGTACAAGTGTGTACAAGGGTGTACAAGTTTGTACAAGTGTGTACAAGTTTGTACAAGTGTGTACAAGTTTGTACAAGGTTGTACAAATGTATACAAGGGTGTACAAAAGTGTACAACGGTGCACAAGTTTGTACAAGGGTGTACAAGTGTGTACAAGCTTGTACAAGTGTGTACAAGCTTGTACAAGTGTGTTCAAGGGTGTACAGGTTTGTACAAGGTTGTACAAGTGTTTACAAGGGTGTACAAGTATGTACAAGAATGTACAAGTTTGTACAAGTGTGTACAAGTTTGTAAAAGGTTGTACAAGTGTGTACAAGGGTGTACAAGTGTGTACAAGGGTGCACAAGTGTGTACAAGGGTGTACAATCGTGTACAAGCTTGTACAAGTGTGTACAAGGGTGTACAGGTTTGTACAAGGTTGTACAAGTGTGTACAAGGTTGTACAAGTGTGTACTAGGTTGTACAAGGTTGTACAATTGTGTACAAGTTTGTACAAGTGTGTACAAGTTTGTACAAGTGTGTACAAGTTTGTACAAGGTTGTACAAATGTATACAAGGGTGTACAAAAGTGTACAAGGTTGTACAAGTGTTTACAAGGGTGTACAAGTATGTACAAGAATGTACAAGTTTGTACAAGTGTGTACAAGTTTGTAAAAGGTTGTACAAGTGTATACAAGAGTGTACAAGTGTATACAAGGGTGCACAAGTGTGTACAAGGGTGTACAATCGTGTACAAGCTTGTACAAGTGTGTACAAGGTTGTACAGGTTTGTATAAGGTTGTACAAGTGTGTACAAGGGTGTACAAATGTGTACAAGGATGTAAAAGTTTGTACAAGTGTGTACAAGTTTGTACAAGGTTGTACAAGTAAGTACAAGTTTGTACAAGAATGTACAAGTGTGTACAAGGTTTTACAATTGTGTAAAAGGTTGTACAAGTGTGTACAAGGTTGTACAAGTGTGTACAAGCTTGTACAAGTGTGTACAAGGTTGTACAAGTGTGTACAAGGTTGTACAAGTGTGTACAAGGTTGTACAAGTGTGTACAAGGTTGTACAAGTGTGTACAAGGTTGTACAAGTGTGTACAAGGTTGTACAAGTGTGTACAAGGTTGTACAAGTGTGTACAAGGTTGTACAAGTGTGTACAAGGGTGTACAATCGTGTACAAGCTTGTACAAGTTTTTACAAGGTTGTACAAGTGTGTACAAGGTTGTACAAGTGTGTACAAGGTTGTACAAGTGTGTACAAGGTTGTACAAGTGTGTACAAGGTTGTACAAGTGTGTACAAGGTTGTATAAGTGTGTACAAAGGTGTACAAGTGTGTACAAGGTTGTACAAGTGTGTACAAGGTTGTACAAGTGTGTACATGGTTGTACAAGGTTGTACAATTGTGTACAAGGTTGTACAAGTGTGTACAAGGTTGTACAAGTGTGTACAAGGGTGTACAAGTTTGTACAAGTGTGTACAAGTTTGTACAAGTGTGTACAAGTTTGTACAAGGTTGTACAAATTAATACAAGGGTGTACAAAAGTGTACAAGGGTGCACAAGTTTGTACAAGGGTGTACAAGTGTGTACAAGCTTGTACAAGTGTGTACAAGCTTGTACAAGTGTGTACAAGGTTGTACAGGTTTGTACAAGGTTGTACAAGTGTTTACAAGGGTGTACAAAAGAATGTACAAGTTTGTACAAGTGTGTACAAGTTTGTAAAAGGTTGTACAAGTGTGTACAAGGGTGTACAAGTGTGTACAATGGTGCACAAGTGTGTACAAGGGTGTACAATCGTGTACAAGCTTGTACAAGTGTGTACAAGGGTGTACAGGTTTGTACAAGGTTGTACAAGTGTGTACAAGGGTGTACAAATGTGTACAAGGCTGTAAAAGTTTGTACAAGTGTGTACAAGTTTGTACAAGGTTGTACAAGTAAGTACAAGTTTGTACAAGAATGTACAAGTGTGTACAAGGTTTTACAATTGTGTAAAAGGTTGTACAAGTGTGTACAAGGTTGTACAAGTGTGTACAAGGTTGTACAAGTGTGTACAAGCTTGTACAAGTGTGTACAAGGTTGTACAAGTGTGTACAAGGTTGTACAAGTGTGTACAAAGTTGTACAAGTGTGTACAAGGTTGTACAAGTGTGTACAAGTTTGTACAAGTGTGTACAAGTTTGTACAAGGTTGTACAAATGTGTACAAGGGTGTACAAAAGTGTACAAGGGTGCACAAGTTTGTACAAGGGTGTACAAGTGTGTACAAGCTTGTACAAGTGTGTACAAGCTTGTACAAGGGTTTACAGGTTTGTACAAGGTTGTACAAGTGTGTACAAGGTTGTACAAGTATGTACAAGAATGTACAAGTTTGTACAAGTGTGTACAAGTTTGTAAAAGGTTGTACAAGTGTGTACAAGGGTGTACAAATGTGTACAAGGATGTAAAAGTGTGTACAAGTGTGTACAAGTGTGTACAAGGTTGTACAAGTGTGTACAAGGTTGTACAAGTGTGTACAAGGTTGTACAAGTGTGTACAAGGTTGTACAAGTGTACACAAGTTTGTACAAGTGTGTACAAGTTTGTACAAGTGTGTACAAGTTTGTACAAGTTTGTACAAATGTGTACAAGGGTGTACAAAAGTGTACAAGGGTGCACAAGTTTGTACAAGGGTGTACAAGTGTGTACAAGGGTGTACAAGTATGTACAAGAATGTACAATTTTGTACAAGTGTGTACAAGTTTGTAAAAGGTTGTACAAGTGTGTTCAAGGGTGTACAAGTGTGTACAAGGTTGTACAAGTGTGTACAAGCTTGAACAAGTGTGTACAAGGTTGTACAAGTGTGTACAAGGTTGTACAAGTGTGTACAAGGTTGCACAAGTGTGTACAAGAGTGTACAATCGTGTACAAGCTTGTACAAGTGTGTACAAGGGTGTACAGGTTTGTACAAGGTTGTACAAGTGTGTACAAGGTTGTACAAGTGTGTACAAGGTTGTACAAGTGTTTACAAGGGTGTACAAGTTTGTACAAGTGTGTACAAGTTTGTACAAGTGTGTACAAGTTTGTACAAGTTTGTACAAATGTATACAAGGGTGTACAAAAGTGTACAAGGGTGCACAAGTTTGTACAAGGGTGTACAAGTGTGTACAAGCTTGTACAAGTGTGTACAAGCTTGTACAAGTGTGTACAAGGGTGTACAGGTTTGTACAAGGTTGTACAAGTGTTTACAAGGGTGTACAAGTATGTACAAGAATGTACAAGTTTGTACAAGTGTGTACAAGTTTGTAAAAGGTTGTACAAGTGTGTACAAGGGTGTACAAGTGTTTACAAGGGTGCACAAGTGTGTACAAGGGTGTACAGGTTTGTACAAGGTTGTACAAGTGTGTACAAGGTTGTACAAGTGTGTACAAGCTTGTACAAGTGTGTACAAGGTTGTACAAGTGTGTACAAGGTTGTACAAGTGTGTACAAGCTTGTACAAGTGTGTACAAGGTTTGTACAAGTGTGTACAAGGTTGTTCAAGTGTGTACATGTTTGTACAATTGTGTTTAAGTTTGTACAAGGTTGTATAAATGTGTACAAGGGTGTACAAAAGTGTTCAAGGGTGCACAAGTTTGTACAAGGGTGTACAAGTGTGTACAAGCTTGTACAAGTGTGTACAAGCTTGTACAAGTGTGTACAAGCTTGTACAAGTGTGTACAAGGGTGTACAGGTTTGTACAAGGTTGTACAAGTGTGTACAAGGGTGTACAAGTATGTACAAGAATGTAAAATTTTGTACAAGTGTGTACAAGGGTGTACAAGTGTGTACAAGGTTGTAAAAGTGTGTACAAGGTTTTACAATTGTGTACAAGGTTGTACGAGTGTGTACAAGGTTGTACAAGTGTGTACGAGGTTGTACAAGTGTGTACAAGGTTGTACAAGTGTGTACAAGGTTGTACAAGTGTGTACAAGTTTGTACAAGGTTGTACAAATGTGTACAAGGGTGTACAAAAGTGTACAAGGGTGCACAAGTTTGTACAAGGGTGTACAAGTGTGTACAAGCTTGTACAAGTGTGTACAAGCTTGTACAAGTGTGTACAAGGGTGTACAGGTTTGTACAAGGTTGTACAAGTGTGTACAAGGGTGTACAAGTATGTACAAGAATGTACAATTTTGTACAAGTGTGTACAAGTTTGTAAAAGGTTGTACAAGTGTGTACAAGGGTGTACAAGTGTGTACAAGGTTGTACAAGTGTGTACAAGCTTGAACAAGTGTGTACAAGGTTGTACAAGTGTGTACAAGGTTGTACAAGTGTGTACAAGGTTGCACAACTGTGTACAAGAGTGTACAATCGTGTACAAGCTTGTACAAGTATGTACAAGGGTGTACAGGTTTGTACAAGGTTGTACAAGTGTGTACAAGGTTGTACAAGTGTGTACAATGGTGTACAAGTTTGTACAAGTGTGTACAAGTTTGTACAAGTGTGTACAAGTTTGTACAAGTTTGTACAAATGTATACAAGGGTGTACAAAAGTGTACAAGGGTGCACAAGTTTGTACAAGGGTGTACAAGTGTGTACAAGCTTGTACAAGTGTGTACAAGCTTGTACAAGTGTGTACAAGCTTGTACAAGTGTGTACAAGCTTGTACAAGTGTGTACAAGGGTGTACAGGTTTGTACAATTTTGTACAAGTGTTTACAAGGGTGTACAAGTATGTACAAGAATGTACAAGTTTGTACAAGTGTGTACAAGTTTGTAAAAGGTTGTACATGTGTGTACAAGGGTGTACAAGTGTGTACAAGGGTGCACAAGTGTGTACAAGGGTGTACAATCGTGTACAAGCTTGTACAAGTGTGTACAAGGGTGTACAGGTTTGTACAAGGTTGTACAAGTGTGTACAAGGGTGTACAAATGTATACAAGGATGTAAAAGTTTGTACAAGTGTGTACAAGTTTGTACAAGGTTGTACAAGTAAGTACAAGTTTGTACAAGAATGTACAAGTGTGTACAAGGTTTTACAATTGTGTAAAAGGTTGTACAAGTGTGTACAAGGTTGTACAAGTGTGTACAAGCTTGTACAAGTGTGTACAAGGTTGTACAAGTGTGTACAAGGTTGTACAAGTGTGTACAAGGTTGTACAAGTGTGTACAAGCTTGTACAAGTGTGTACAAGGTTGTACAAGTGTGTACAAGGTTGTTCAAGTGTGTACATGTTTGTACAAGTGTGTTTAAGTTTGTACAAGGTTGTACAAATGTGTACAAGGGTGTACAAAAGTGTTCAAGGGTGCACAAGTTTGTACAAGGGTGTACAAGTGTGTACAAGTTTGTACAAGTGTGTACAAGCTTGTACAAGTGTGTACAAGCTTGTACAAGTGTGTACAAGGGTGTACAGGTTTGTACAAGGTTTTACAAGTGTGTGCAAGGGTGTACAAGTATGTACAAGAATGTAAAATTTTGTACAAGTGTGTACAAGGGTGTACAAGTGTGTACAAGGTTGTACAAGTGTGTACAAGGTTTTACAATTGTGTACAAGGTTGTACAAGTGTGTACAAGGTTGTACAAGTGTGTACGAGGTTGTACAATTGTGTACAAGGTTGTACAAGTGTACACAAGTTTGTACAAGTGTGTACAAGTTTGTACAAGTGTGTACAAGTTTGTACAAGGTTTTACAAATGTGTACAAGGGTGTACAAAAGTGTACAAGGGTGCACAAGTTTGTACAAGGGTGTACAAGTGTGTACAAGCTTGTACAAGTGTGTACAAGCTTGTACAAGTGTGTACAAGCTTGTACAAGTGTGTACAAGCTTGTACAAGTGTGTACAAGCTTGTACAAGTGTGTACAAGGGTGTACAGGTTTGTACAAGGTTGTACAAGTGTGTACAAGGGTGTACAAGTATGTACAAGAATGTACAATTTTGTACAAGTGTGTACAAGTTTGTAAAAGGTTGTACAAGTGTGTACAAGGGTGTACAAGTGTGTACAAGGTTGTACAAGTGTGTACAAGCTTGAACAAGTGTGTACAAGGTTGTACAAGTGTGTACAAGGTTGTACAAGTGTGTACAAGGTTGCACAAGTGTGTACAAGAGTGTACAATCGTGTACAAGCTTGTACAAGTGTGTACAAGGGTGTACAGGTTTGTACAAGGTTGTACAAGTGTGTACAAGGTTGTACAAGTGTGTACAAGGGTGTACAAGTTTGTACAAGTGTGTACAAGTTTGTACAAGTGTGTACAAGTTTGTACAAGTTTGTACAAATGTATACAAGGGTGTACAAAAGTGTACAAGGGTGCACAAGTTTGTACAAGGGTGTACAAGTGTGTACAAGCTTGTACAAGTGTGTACAAGCTTGTACAAGTGTGTACAAGGGTGTACAGGTTTGTACAATTTTGTACAAGTGTTTACAAGGGTGTACAAGTATGTACAAGAATGTACAAGTTTGTACAAGTGTGTACAAGTTTGTAAAAGGTTGTACATGTGTGTACAAGGGTGTACAAGTGTGTACAAGGGTGCACAAGTGTGTACAAGGGTGTACAATCGTGTACAAGCTTGTACAAGTGTGTACAAGGGTGTACAGGTTTGTATAAGGTTGTACAAGTGTGTACAAGGGTGTACAAATGTATACAAGGATGTAAAAGTTTGTACAAGTGTGTACAAGTTTGTACAAGGTTGTACAAGTAAGTACAAGTTTGTACAAGAATGTACAAGTGTGTACAAGGTTTTACAATTGTGTAAAAGGTTGTACAAGTGTGTACAAGGTTGTACAAGTGTGTACAAGCTTGTACAAGTGTGTACAAGGTTGTACAAGTGTGTACAAGGTTGTACAAGTGTGTACAAGGTTGTACAAGTGTGTACAAGGTTGTACAAGTGTGTACAAGTTTGTACAAGTGTGTACAAGTTTGTACAAGGTTGTACAAATGTGTACAAGGGTGTACAAAAGTGTACAAGGGTGCACAAGTTTGTACAAGGGTGTACAAGTGTGTACAAGCTTGTACAAGTGTGTACAAGCTTGTACAAGGGTTTACAGGTTTGTACAAGGTTGAACAAGTGTGTACAAGGGTGTACAAAAGTGTACAAGGGTGCACAAGTTTGTACAAGGGTGTACAAGTGTGTACAAGCTTGTACAAGTGTGTACAAGCTTGTACAAGGGTTTACAGGTTTGTACAAGGTTGTACAAGTGTGTACAAGGTTGTACAAGTATGTACAAGAATGTACAAGTTTGTACAAGTGTGTACAAGTTTGTACAAGTGTGTACAAGGTTGTACAAGTGTACACAAGTTTGTACAAGTGTGTACAAGTTTGTACAAGGTTGTACACGTGTGTACAAGGTTTTACAATTGTGTACAAGGTTGTACAAGTGTGTACAAGGTTGTACAAGTGTGTACAAGGTTGTACAAGTGTGTACAAGGTTGTACAAGTGTGTACAAGGTTGTACAAGTGTACACAAGTTTGTACAAGTGTGTACAAGTTTGTACAAGTGTGTACAAGTTTGTACAAGTTTGTACAAATGTGTACAAGGGTGTACAAAAGTGTACAAGGGTGCACAAGTTTGTACAAGGGTGTACAAGTTTGTACAAGGGTGTACAAGTATGTACAAGAATGTACAATTTTGTACAAGTGTGTACAAGTTTGTAAAAGGTTGTACAAGTGTGTACAAGGGTGTACAAGTGTGTACAAGGTTGTACAAGTGTGTACAAGCTTGAACAAGTGTGTACAAGGTTGTACAAGTGTGTACAAGGTTGTACAAGTGTGTACAAGGTTGCACAAGTGTGTACAAGAGTGTACAATCGTGTACAAGCTTGTACAAGTGTGTACAAGGGTGTACAGGTTTGTACAAGGTTGTACAAGTGTGTACAAGGTTGTACAAGTGTGTACAAGGTTGTACAAGTGTGTACAAGGGTGTACAAGTTTGTACAAGTGTGTACAAGTTTGTACAAGTGTGTACAAGTTTGTACAAGTTTGTACAAATGTATAAAGGGTGTACAAAAGTGTACAAGGGTGCACAAGTTTGTACAAGGGTGTACAAGTGTGTACAAGCTTGTACAAGTGTGTACAAGCTTGTACAAGTGTGTACAAGGGTGTACAGGTTTGTACAAGGTTGTACAAGTGTTTACAAGGGTGTACAAGTATGTACAAGAATGTACAAGTTTGTACAAGTGTGTACAAGTTTGTAAAAGGTTGTACAAGTGTGTACAAGGGTGTACAAGTGTGTACAAGGGTGCACAAGTGTGTACAAGGGTGTACAATCGTGTACAAGCTTGTACAAGTGTGTACAAGGGTGTACAGGTTTGTACAAGGTTGTACAAGTGTGTACAAGGTTGTACAAGTGTGTACAAGGTTGTACAAGTGTGTACAAGCTTGTACAAGTGTGTACAAGGTTTGTACAAGTGTGTACAAGGTTGTTCAAGTGTGTACATGTTTGTACAATTGTGTTTAAGTTTGTACAAGGTTGTACAAATGTGTACAAGTGTGTACAAAAGTGTTCAAGGGTGCACAAGTTTGTACAAGGGTGTACAAGTGTGTACAAGCTTGTACAAGTGTGTACAAGCTTGTACAAGTGTGTACAAGCTTGTACAAGTGTGTACAAGGGTGTACAGGTTTGTACAAGGTTGTACAAGTGTGTACAAGGGTGTACAAGTATGTACAAGAATGTAAAATTTTGTACAAGTGTGTACAAGGGTGTACAAGTGTGTACAAGGTTGTAAAAGTGTGTACAAGGTTTTACAATTGTGTACAAGGTTGTACAAGTGTGTACAAGGTTGTACAAGTGTGTACGAGGTTGTACAAGTGTGTACAAGGTTGTACAAGTGTGTACAAGGTTGTACAAGTGTGTACAAGGTTGTACAAGTGTACACAAGTTTGTACAAGTGTGTACAAGTTTGTACAAGTGTGTACAAGTTTGTACAAGGTTGTACAAATGTGTACAAGGGTGTACAAAAGTGTACAAGGGTGCACAAGTTTGTACAAGGGTGTACAAGTGTGTACAAGCTTGTACAAGTGTGTACAAGCTTGTACAAGTGTGTACAAGGGTGTACAGGTTTGTACAAGGTTGTACAAGTGTGTACAAGGGTGTACAAGTATGTACAAGAATGTACAATTTTGTACAAGTGTGTACAAGTTTGTAAAAGGTTGTACAAGTGTGTACAAGGGTGTACAAGTGTGTACAAGGTTGTACAAGTGTGTACAAGCTTGAACAAGTGTGTACAAGGTTGTACAAGTGTGTACAATGTTGTACAAGTGTGTACAAGGTTGCACAAGTGTGTACAAGAGTGTACAATCGTGTACAAGCTTGTACAAGTGTGTACAAGGGTGTACAGGTTTGTACAAGGTTGTACAAGTGTGTACAAGGTTGTACAAGTGTGTACAAGGGTGTACAAGTTTGTACAAGTGTGTACAAGTTTGTACAAGTGTGTACAAGTTTGTACAAGTTTGTACAAATGTATACAAGGGTGTACAAAAGTGTACAAGGGTGCACAAGTTTGTACAAGCGTGTACAAGTGTGTACAAGCTTGTACAAGTGTGTACAAGGGTGTACAGGTTTGTACAATTTTGTACAAGTGTTTACAAGGGTGTACAAGTATGTACAAGAATGTACAAGTTTGTACAAGTGTGTACAAGTTTGTAAAAGGTTGTACATGTGTGTACAAGGGTGTACAAGTGTGTACAAGGATGCACAAGTGTGTACAAGGGTGTACAATCGTGTACAAGCTTGTACAAGTGTGTACAAGGGTGTACAGGTTTGTACAAGGTTGTACAAGTGTGTACAAGGGTGTACAAATGTATACAAGGATGTAAAAGTTTGTACAAGTGTGTACAAGTTTGTACAAGGTTGTACAAGTAAGTACAAGTTTGTACAAGAATGTACAAGTGTGTACAAGGTTTTACAATTGTGTAAAAGGTTGTACAAGTGTGTACAAGGTTGTACAAGTGTGTACAAGCTTGTACAAGTGTGTACAAGGTTGTACAAGTGTGTACAAGGTTGTACAAGTGTGTACAAGCTTGTACAAGTGTGTACAAGGTTGTACAAGTGTACACAAGTTTGTACAAGTGTGTACAAGTTTGTACAAGGTTGTACACGTGTGTACAAGGTTTTACAATTGTGTACAAGGTTGTACAAGTGTGTACAAGGTTGTACAAGTGTGTACAAGGTTGTACAAGTGTGTACAAGGTTGTACAAGTGTGTACAAGGTTGTACAAGTGTACACAAGTTTGTACAAGTGTGTACAAGTTTGTACAAGTGTGTACAAGTTTGTACAAGTTTGTACAAATGTGTACAAGGGTGTACAAAAGTGTACAAGGGTGCACAAGTTTGTACAAGGGTGTACAAGTTTGTACAAGGGTGTACAAGTATGTACAAGAATGTACAATTTTGTACAAGTGTGTACAAGTTTGTAAAAGGTTGTACAAGTGTGTACAAGGGTGTACAAGTGTGTACAAGGTTGTACAAGTGTGTACAAGCTTGAACAAGTGTGTACAAGGTTGTACAAGTGTGTACAAGGTTGTACAAGTGTGTACAAGGTTGCACAAGTGTGTACAAGAGTGTACAATCGTGTACAAGCTTGTACAAGTGTGTACAAGGGTGTACAGGTTTGTACAAGGTTGTACAAGTGTGTACAAGGTTGTACAAGTGTGTACAAGGTTGTACAAGTGTGTACAAGGGTGTACAAGTTTGTACAAGTGTGTACAAGTTTGTACAAGTGTGTACAAGTTTGTACAAGTTTGTACAAATGTATAAAGGGTGTACAAAAGTGTACAAGGGTGCACAAGTTTGTACAAGGGTGTACAAGTGTGTACAAGCTTGTACAAGTGTGTACAAGCTTGTACAAGTGTGTACAAGGGTGTACAGGTTTGTACAAGGTTGTACAAGTGTTTACAAGGGTGTACAAGTATGTACAAGAATGTACAAGTTTGTACAAGTGTGTACAAGTTTGTAAAAGGTTGTACAAGTGTGTACAAGGGTGTACAAGTGTGTACAAGGGTGCACAAGTGTGTACAAGGGTGTACAATCGTGTACAAGCTTGTACAAGTGTGTACAAGGGTGTACAGGTTTGTACAAGGTTGTACAAGTGTGTACAAGGTTGTACAAGTGTGTACAAGGTTGTACAAGTGTGTACAAGCTTGTACAAGTGTGTACAAGGTTTGTACAAGTGTGTACAAGGTTGTTCAAGTGTGTACATGTTTGTACAATTGTGTTTAAGTTTGTACAAGGTTGTACAAATGTGTACAAGTGTGTACAAAAGTGTTCAAGGG
This sequence comes from Macrosteles quadrilineatus, assembly GCF_028750875.1. Taxonomy (NCBI): domain Eukaryota; kingdom Metazoa; phylum Arthropoda; class Insecta; order Hemiptera; family Cicadellidae; genus Macrosteles; species Macrosteles quadrilineatus. The sequence continues at coordinate 5,671,347 of NW_026542602.1, forward strand.
TGCACAAGTTTGTACAAGGGTGTACAAGTGTGTACAAGCTTGTACAAGTGTGTACAAGCTTGTACAAGTGTGTACAAGCTTGTACAAGTGTGTACAAGGGTGTACAGGTTTGTACAAGGTTGTACAAGTGTGTACAAGGGTGTACAAGTATGTACAAGAATGTAAAATTTTGTACAAGTGTGTACAAGGGTGTACAAGTGTGTACAAGGTTGTAAAAGTGTGTACAAGGTTTTACAATTGTGTACAAGGTTGTACAAGTGTGTACAAGGTTGTACAAGTGTGTACGAGGTTGTACAAGTGTGTACAAGGTTGTACAAGTGTGTACAAGGTTGTACAAGTGTGTACAAGGTTGTACAAGTGTACACAAGTTTGTACAAGTGTGTACAAGTTTGTACAAGTGTGTACAAGTTTGTACAAGGTTGTACAAATGTGTACAAGGGTGTACAAAAGTGTACAAGGGTGCACAAGTTTGTACAAGGGTGTACAAGTGTGTACAAGCTTGTACAAGTGTGTACAAGCTTGTACAAGTGTGTACAAGGGTGTACAGGTTTGTACAAGGTTGTACAAGTGTGTACAAGGGTGTACAAGTATGTACAAGAATGTACAATTTTGTACAAGTGTGTACAAGTTTGTAAAAGGTTGTACAAGTGTGTACAAGGGTGTACAAGTGTGTACAAGGTTGTACAAGTGTGTACAAGCTTGAACAAGTGTGTACAAGGTTGTACAAGTGTGTACAATGTTGTACAAGTGTGTACAAGGTTGCACAAGTGTGTACAAGAGTGTACAATCGTGTACAAGCTTGTACAAGTGTGTACAAGGGTGTACAGGTTTGTACAAGGTTGTACAAGTGTGTACAAGGTTGTACAAGTGTGTACAAGGGTGTACAAGTTTGTACAAGTGTGTACAAGTTTGTACAAGTGTGTACAAGTTTGTACAAGTTTGTACAAATGTATACAAGGGTGTACAAAAGTGTACAAGGGTGCACAAGTTTGTACAAGCGTGTACAAGTGTGTACAAGCTTGTACAAGTGTGTACAAGGGTGTACAGGTTTGTACAATTTTGTACAAGTGTTTACAAGGGTGTACAAGTATGTACAAGAATGTACAAGTTTGTACAAGTGTGTACAAGTTTGTAAAAGGTTGTACATGTGTGTACAAGGGTGTACAAGTGTGTACAAGGATGCACAAGTGTGTACAAGGGTGTACAATCGTGTACAAGCTTGTACAAGTGTGTACAAGGGTGTACAGGTTTGTACAAGGTTGTACAAGTGTGTACAAGGGTGTACAAATGTATACAAGGATGTAAAAGTTTGTACAAGTGTGTACAAGTTTGTACAAGGTTGTACAAGTAAGTACAAGTTTGTACAAGAATGTACAAGTGTGTACAAGGTTTTACAATTGTGTAAAAGGTTGTACAAGTGTGTACAAGGTTGTACAAGTGTGTACAAGCTTGTACAAGTGTGTACAAGGTTGTACAAGTGTGTACAAGGTTGTACAAGTGTGTACAAGCTTGTACAAGTGTGTACAAGGTTGTACAAGTGTGTACAAGGTTGTTCAAGTGTGTACATGTTTGTACAAGTGTGTTTAAGTTTGTACAAGGTTGTACAAATGTGTACAAGGGTGTACAAAAGTGTTCAAGGGTGCACAAGTTTGTACAAGAGTGTACAAGTGTGTACAAGCTTGTACAAGTGTGTACAAGCTTGTACAAGTGTGTACAAGCTTGTACAAGTGTGTACAAGGGTGTACAGGTTTGTACAAGGTTGTACAAGTGTGTACAAGGGTGTACAAGTATGTACAAGAATGTAAAATTTTGTACAAGTGTGTACAAGGGTGTACAAGTGTGTACAAGGTTGTACAAGTGTGTACAAGGTTTTACAATTGTGTACAAGGTTGTACAAGTGTGTACAAGGTTGTACAAGTGTGTACGAGGTTGTACAAGTGTGTACAAGGTTGTACAAGTGTGTACAAGGTTGTACAAGTGTGTACAAGGTTGTACAAGTGTACACAAGTTTGTACAAGTGTGTACAAGTTTGTACAAGTGTGTACAAGTTTGTACAAGGTTGTACAAATGTGTACAAGGGTGTACAAAAGTGTACAAGGGTGCACAAGTTTGTACAAGGGTGTACAAGTGTGTACAAGCTTGTACAAGTGTGTACAAGCTTGTACAAGTGTGTACAAGCTTGTACAAGTGTGTACAAGGGTGTACAGTTTTGTACAAGGTTGTACAAGTGTGTACAAGGGTGTACAAGTATGTACAAGAATGTACAATTTTGTACAAGTGTGTACAAGTTTGTAAAAGGTTGTACAAGTGTGTACAAGGGTGTACAAGTGTGTACAAGGTTGTACAAGTGTGTACAAGCTTGAACAAGTGTGTACAAGGTTGTACAAGTGTGTACAAGGTTGTACAAGTGTGTACAAGGTTGCACAAGTGTGTACAAGAGTGTACAATCGTGTACAAGCTTGTACAAGTGTGTACAAGGGTGTACAGGTTTGTACAAGGTTGTACAAGTGTGTACAAGGTTGTACAAGTGTGTACAAGGGTGTACAAGTTTGTACAAGTGTGTACAAGTTTGTACAAGTGTGTACAAGTTTGTACAAGTTTGTACAAATGTATACAAGGGTGTACAAAAGTGTACAAGGGTGCACAAGTTTGTACAAGGGTGTACAAGTGTGTACAAGCTTGTACAAGTGTGTACAAGCTTGTACAAGTGTGTACAAGGGTGTACAGGTTTGTACAATTTTGTACAAGTGTTTACAAGGGTGTACAAGTATGTACAAGAATGTACAAGTTTGTACAAGTGTGTACAAGTTTGTAAAAGGTTGTACATGTGTGTACAAGGGTGTACAAGTGTGTACAAGGGTGCACAAGTGTGTACAAGGGTGTACAATCGTGTACAAGCTTGTACAAGTGTGTACAAGGGTGTACAGGTTTGTACAAGGTTGTACAAGTGTGTACAAGGGTGTACAAATGTATACAAGGATGTAAAAGTTTGTACAAGTGTGTACAAGTTTGTACAAGGTTGTACAAGTAAGTACAAGTTTGTACAAGAATGTACAAGTGTGTACAAGGTTTTACAATTGTGTAAAAGGTTGTACAAGTGTGTACAAGGTTGTACAAGTGTGTACAAGCTTGTACAAGTGTGTACAAGGTTGTACAAGTGTGTACAAGGTTGTACAAGTGTGTACAAGCTTGTACAAGTGTGTACAAGGTTGTACAAGTGTGTACAAGGTTGTTCAAGTGTGTACATGTTTGTACAAGTGTGTTTAAGTTTGTACAAGGTTGTACAAATGTGTACAAGGGTGTACAAAAGTGTTCAAGGGTGCACAAGTTTGTACAAGGGTGTACAAGTGTGTACAAGCTTGTACAAGTGTGTACAAGCTTGTACAAGTGTGTACAAGCTTGTACAAGTGTGTACAAGGGTGTACAGGTTTGTACAAGGTTGTACAAGTGTGTACAAGGGTGTACAAGTATGTACAAGAATGTAAAATTTTGTACAAGTGTGTACAAGGGTGTACAAGTGTGTACAAGGTTGTAAAAGTGTGTACAAGGTTTTACAATTGTGTACAAGGTTGTACAAGTGTGTACAAGGTTGTACAAGTGTGTACGAGGTTGTACAAGTGTGTACAAGGTTGTACAAGTGTGTACGAGGTTGTACAAGTGTGTACAAGGTTGTACAAGTGTGTAAAAGGTTGTACAAGTGTGTACAAGGTTCTACAAGTGTACACAAGTTTATACAAGTGTGTACAAATTTGTACAAGTGTGTACAAGTTTGTACAAGGTTGTACAAATGTGTACAAGGGTGTACAAAAGTGTACAAGGGTGCACAAGTTTGTACAAGGGTGTACAAGTGTGTACAAGGGTGTACAGGTTTGTACAAGGTTGTACAAGTGTGTACAAGGGTGTACAAGTATGTACAAGAATGTACAATTTTGTACAAGTGTGTACAAGTTTGTAAAAGGTTGTACAAGTGTGTACAAGGGTGTACAAGTGTGTACAAGGTTGTACAAGTGTGTACAAGCTTGAACAAGTGTGTACAAGGTTGTACAAGTGTGTACAAGGTTGTACAAGTGTGTACAAGGTTGCACAAGTGTGTACAAGAGTGTACAATCGTGTACAAGCTTGTACAAGTGTGTACAAGGGTGTACAGGTTTGTACAAGGTTGTACAAGTGTGTACAAGGTTGTACAAGTGTGTACAAGGGTGTACAAGTTTGTACAAGTGTGTACAAGTTTGTACAAGGGTGTACAAGTGTGTACAAGCTTGTACAAGTGTGTACAAGCTTGTACAAGTGTGTACAAGGGTGTACAGGTTTGTACAATTTTGTACAAGTGTTTACAAGGGTGTACAAGTATGTACAAGAATGTAAAATTTTGTACAAGTGTGTAAAAGGTTGTACAAGTGTGTACAAGGTTGTACAAGTGTACACAAGTTTATACAAGTGTGTACAAATTTGTACAAGTGTGTACAAGTTTGTACAAGGTTGTACAAATGTGTACAAGGGTGTACAAAAGTGTACAAGGGTGCACAAGTTTGTACAAGGGTGTACAAGTGTGTACAAGGGTGTACAGGTTTGTACAAGGTTGTACAAGTGTGTACAAGGGTGTACAAGTATGTACAAGAATGTACAATTTTGTACAAGTGTGTACAAGTTTGTAAAAGGTTGTACAAGTGTGTACAAGGGTGTACAAGTGTGTACAAGGTTGTACAAGTGTGTACAAGCTTGAACAAGTGTGTACAAGGTTGTACAAGTGTGTACAAGGTTGTACAAGTGTGTACAAGGTTGCACAAGTGTGTACAAGAGTGTACAATCGTGTACAAGCTTGTACAAGTGTGTACAAGGGTGTACAGGTTTGTACAAGGTTGTACAAGTGTGTACAAGGTTGTACAAGTGTGTACAAGGGTGTACAAGTTTGTACAAGTGTGTACAAGTTTGTACAAGTGTGTACAAGTTTGTACAAGTTTGTACAAATGTATACAAGGGTGTACAAAAGTGTACAAGGGTGCACAAGTTTGTACAAGGGTGTACAAGTGTGTACAAGCTTGTACAAGTGTGTACAAGCTTGTACAAGTGTGTACAAGGGTGTACAGGTTTGTACAATTTTGTACAAGTGTTTACAAGGGTGTACAAGTATGTACAAGAATGTACAAGTTTGTACAAGTGTGTACAAGTTTGTAAAAGGTTGTACATGTGTGTACAAGGGTGTACAAGTGTGTACAAGGGTGCACAAGTTTGTACAAGGGTGTACCATCGTGTACAAGCTTGTACAAGTGTGTACAAGGGTGTACAGGTTTGTACAAGGTTGTACAAGTGTGTACAAGGGTGTACAAATGTATACAAGGATCTAAAAGTTTGTACAAGTGTGTACAAGTTTGTACAAGGTTGTACAAGTAAGTACAAGTTTGTACAAGAATGTACAAGTGTGTACAAGGTTTTACAATTGTGTAAAAGGTTGTACAAGTGTGTACAAGGTTGTACAAGTGTGTACAAGCTTGTACAAGTGTGTACAAGGTTGTACAAGTGTGTACAAGGTTGTACAAGTGTGTACAAGCTTGTACAAGTGTGTACAAGGTTGTACAAGTGTGTACAAGGTTGTTCAAGTGTGTACATGTTTGTACAAGTGTGTTTAAGTTTGTACAAGGTTGTACAAATGTGTACAAGGGTGTACAAAAGTGTTCAAGGGTGCACAAGTTTGTACAAGGGTGTACAAGTGTGTACAAGCTTGTACAAGTGTGTACAAGGGTGTACAGGTTTGTACAAGGTTGTACAAGTGTGTACAAGGGTGTACAAGTATGTACAAGAATGTAAAATTTTGTACAAGTGTGTACAAGGGTGTACAAGTGTGTACAAGGTTGTACAAGTGTGTACAATGTTTTACAATTGTGTACAAGGTTGTACAAGTGTGTACAAGGTTGTACAAGTGTGTACGAGGTTGTACAAGTGTGTACAAGGTTGTACAAGTGTGTACAAGGTTGTACAAGTGTGTACAAGGTTGTACAAGTGTACACAAGTTTGTACAAGTGTGTACAAGTTTGTACAAGTGTGTACAAGTTTGTACAAGGTTGTACAAATGTGTACAAGGGTGTACAAAAGTGTACAAGGGTGCACAAGTTTGTACAAGGGTGTACAAGTGTGTACAAGCTTGTACAAGTGTGTACAAGCTTGTACAAGTGTGTACAAGGGTGTACAGGTTTGTACAAGGTTGTACAAGTGTGTACAAGGGTGTACAAGTATGTACAAGAATGTACAATTTTGTACAAGTGTGTACAAGTTTGTAAAAGGTTGTACAAGTGTGTACAAGGGTGTACAAGTGTGTACAAGGTTGTAAAAGTGTGTACAAGGTTTTACAATTGTGTACAAGGTTGTACAAGTGTGTACAAGGTTGTACAAGTGTGTACGAGGTTGTACAAGTGTGTACAAGGTTGTACAAGTGTGTAAAAGGTTGTACAAGTTTGTACAAGGTTGTACAAGTGTGTACAAGCTTGAACAAGTGTGTACAAGGTTGTACAAGTGTGTACAAGGTTGTACAAGTATGTACAAGAATGTAAAATTTTGTACAAGTGTGTACAAGGGTGTACAAGTGTGTACAAGGTTGTAAAAGTGTGTACAAGGTTTTACAATTGTGTACAAGGTTGTACAAGTGTGTACAAGGTTGTACAAGTGTGTACGAGGTTGTACAAGTGTGTACAAGGTTGTACAAGTGTGTAAAAGGTTGTACAAGTGTGTACAAGGTTGTACAAGTGTACACAAGTTTATACAAGTGTGTACAAATTTGTACAAGTGTGTACAAGTTTGTACAAGGTTGTACAAATGTGTACAAGGGTGTACAAAAGTGTACAAGGGTGCACAAGTTTGTACAAGGGTGTACAAGTGTGTACAAGGGTGTACAGGTTTGTACAAGGTTGTACAAGTGTGTACAAGGGTGTACAAGTATGTACAAGAATGTACAATTTTGTACAAGTGTGTACAAGTTTGTAAAAGGTTGTACAAGTGTGTACAAGGGTGTACAAGTGTGTACAAGGTTGTACAAGTGTGTACAAGCTTGAACAAGTGTGTACAAGGTTGTACAAGTGTGTACAAGGTTGTACAAGTGTGTACAAGGTTGCACAAGTGTGTACAAGAGTGTACAATCGTGTACAAGCTTGTACAAGTGTGTACAAGGGTGTACAGGTTTGTACAAGGTTGTACAAGTGTGTACAAGGTTGTACAAGTGTGTACAAGGGTGTACAAGTTTGTACAAGTGTGTACAAGTTTGTACAAGTGTGTACAAGTTTGTACAAGTTTGTACAAATGTATACAAGGGTGTACAAAAGTGTACAAGGGTGCACAAGTTTGTACAAGGGTGTACAAGTGTGTACAAGCTTGTACAAGTGTGTACAAGCTTGTACAAGTGTGTACAAGGGTGTACAGGTTTGTACAATTTTGTACAAGTGTTTACAAGGGTGTACAAGTATGTACAAGAATGTACAAGTTTGTACAAGTGTGTACAAGTTTGTAAAAGGTTGTACATGTGTGTACAAGGGTGTACAAGTGTGTACAAGGGTGCACAAGTGTGTACAAGGGTGTACCATCGTGTACAAGCTTGTACAAGTGTGTACAAGGGTGTACAGGTTTGTACAAGGTTGTACAAGTGTGTACAAGGGTGTACAAATGTATACAAGGATCTAAAAGTTTGTACAAGTGTGTACAAGTTTGTACAAGGTTGTACAAGTAAGTACAAGTTTGTACAAGAATGTACAAGTGTGTACAAGGTTTTACAATTGTGTAAAAGGTTGTACAAGTGTGTACAAGGTTGTACAAGTGTGTACAAGCTTGTACAAGTGTGTACAAGGTTGTACAAGTGTGTACAAGGTTGTACAAGTGTGTACAAGCTTGTACAAGTGTGTACAAGGTTGTACAAGTGTGTACAAGGTTGTTCAAGTGTGTACATGTTTGTACAAGTGTGTTTAAGTTTGTACAAGGTTGTACAAATGTGTACAAGGGTGTACAAAAGTGTTCAAGGGTGCACAAGTTTGTACAAGGGTGTACAAGTGTGTACAAGCTTGTACAAGTGTGTACAAGGGTGTACAGGTTTGTACAAGGTTGTACAAGTGTGTACAAGGGTGTACAAGTATGTACAAGAATGTAAAATTTTGTACAAATGTGTACAAGGGTGTACAAGTGTGTACAAGGTTGTACAAGTGTGTACAAGGTTTTACAATTGTGTACAAGGTTGTACAAGTGTGTACAAGGTTGTACAAGTGTGTACGAGGTTGTACAAGTGTGTACAAGGTTGTACAAGTGTGTACAAGGTTGTACAAGTGTGTACAAGGTTGTACAAGTGTACACAAGTTTGTACAAGTGTGTACAAGTTTGTACAAGTGTGTACAAGTTTGTACAAGGTTGTACAAATGTGTACAAGGGTGTACAAAAGTGTACAAGGGTGCACAAGTTTGTACAAGGGTGTACAAGTGTGTACAAGCTTGTACAAGTGTGTACAAGCTTGTACAAGTGTGTACAAGGGTGTACAGGTTTGTACAAGGTTGTACAAGTGTGTACAAGGGTGTACAAGTATGTACAAGAATGTACAATTTTGTACAAGTGTGTACAAGTTTGTAAAAGGTTGTACAAGTGTGTACAAGGGTGTACAAGTGTGTACAAGGTTGTACAAGTGTGTACAAGCTTGAACAAGTGTGTACAAGGTTGTACAAGTGTGTACAAGGTTGTACAAGTGTGTACAAGGTTGTACAAGTGTGTACAAGGTTGCACAAGTGTGTACAAGGTTGCACAAGTGTGTACAAGAGTGTACAATCGTGTACAAGCTTGTACAAGTGTGTACAAGGGTGTACAGGTTTGTACAAGGTTGTACAAGTGTGTACAAGGTTGTACAAGTGTGTACAAGGGTGTACAAGTTTGTACAAGTGTGTACAAGTTTGTACAAGTTTGTACAAATGTATACAAGGGTGTACAAAAGTGTACAAGGGTGCACAAGTTTGTACAAGGGTGTACAAGTGTGTACAAGCTTGTACAAGTGTGTACAAGCTTGTACAAGTGTGTACAAGGGTGTACAGGTTTGTACAATTTTGTACAAGTGTTTACAAGGGTGTACAAGTATGTACAAGAATGTACAAGTTTGTACAAGTGTGTACAAGTTTGTAAAAGGTTGTACATGTGTGTACAAGGGTGTACAAGTGTGTACAAGGGTGCACAAGTGTGTACAAGGGTGTACAATCGTGTACAAGCTTGTACAAGTGTGTACAAGGGTGTACAGGTTTGTACAAGGTTGTACAAGTGTGTACAAGGGTGTACAAATGTATACAAGGATGTAAAAGTTTGTACAAGTGTGTACAAGTTTGTACAAGGTTGTACAAGTAAGTACAAGTTTGTACAAGAATGTACAAGTGTGTACAAGGTTTTACAATTGTGTAAAAGGTTGTACAAGTGTGTACAAGGTTGTACAAGTGTGTACAAGCTTGTACAAGTGTGTACAAGGTTGTACAAGTGTGTACAAGGTTGTACAAGTGTATACAAGCTTGTACAAGTGTGTACAAGGTTGTACAAGTGTGTACAAGGTTGTTCAAGTGTGTACATGTTTGTACAAGTGTGTTTAAGTTTGTACAAGGTTGTACAAATGTGTACAAGGGTGTACAAAAGTGTTCAAGGGTGCACAAGTTTGTACAAGGGTGTACAAGTGTGTACAAGCTTGTACAAGTGTGTACAAGCTTGTACAAGTGTGTACAAGCTTGTACAAGTGTGTACAAGGGTGTACAGGTTTGTACAAGGTTGTACAAGTGTGTACAAGTTTGTAAAAGGTTGTACAAGTGTGTACAAGGGTGTACAAGTGTGTACAAGGTTGTACAAGTGTGTACAAGCTTGAACAAGTGTGTACAAGGTTGTACAAGTGTGTACAAGGTTGTACAAGTGTGTACAAGGTTGTACAAGTGTGTACAAGGTTGCACAAGTGTGTACAAGGTTGCACAAGTGTGTACAAGAGTGTACAATCGTGTACAAGCTTGTACAAGTGTGTACAAGGGTGTACAGGTTTGTACAAGGTTGTACAAGTGTGTACAAGGTTGTACAAGTGTGTACAAGGGTGTACAAGTTTGTACAAGTGTGTACAAGTTTGTACAAGTTTGTACAAATGTATACAAGGGTGTACAAAAGTGTACAAGGGTGCACAAGTTTGTACAAGGGTGTACAAGTGTGTACAAGCTTGTACAAGTGTGTACAAGCTTGTACAAGTGTGTACAAGGGTGTACAGGTTTGTACAATTTTGTACAAGTGTTTACAAGGGTGTACAAGTATGTACAAGAATGTACAAGTTTGTACAAGTGTGTACAAGTTTGTAAAAGGTTGTACATGTGTGTACAAGGGTGTACAAGTGTGTACAAGGGTGCACAAGTGTGTACAAGGGTGTACAATCGTGTACAAGCTTGTACAAGTGTGTACAAGGGTGTACAGGTTTGTACAAGGTTGTACAAGTGTGTACAAGGGTGTACAAATGTATACAAGGATGTAAAAGTTTGTACAAGTGTGTACAAGTTTGTACAAGGTTGTACAAGTAAGTACAAGTTTGTACAAGAATGTACAAGTGTGTACAAGGTTTTACAATTGTGTAAAAGGTTGTACAAGTGTGTACAAGGTTGTACAAGTGTGTACAAGCTTGTACAAGTGTGTACAAGGTTGTACAAGTGTGTACAAGGTTGTACAAGTGTATACAAGCTTGTACAAGTGTGTACAAGGTTGTACAAGTGTGTACAAGGTTGTACAAGTGTGTACAAGGTTGTTCAAGTGTGTACATGTTTGTACAAGTGTGTTTAAGTTTGTACAAGGTTGTACAAATGTGTACAAGGGTGTACAAAAGTGTTCAAGGGTGCACAAGTTTGTACAAGGGTGTACAAGTGTGTACAAGCTTGTACAAGTGTGTACAAGCTTGTACAAGTGTGTACAAGCTTGTACAAGTGTGTACAAGGGTGTACAGGTTTGTACAAGGTTGTACAAGTGTGTACAAGGGTGTACAAGTATTTACAAGAATGTAAAATTTTGTACAAGTGTGTACAAGGGTGTACAAGTGTGTACAAGGTTGTACAAGTGTGTACAAGGTTTTACAATTGTGTACAAGGTTGTACAAGTGTGTACAAGGTTGTACAAGTGTGTACGAGGTTGTACAAGTGTGTACAAGGTTGTACAAGTGTGTACAAGGTTGTACAAGTGTGTACAAGTTTGTACAAGTGTGTACAAGTTTGTACAAGTGTGTACAAGTTTGTACAAGGTTGTACAAATAAGACATCCCTCTAAATTACAAGACATCCCTCCAAATATTAAGACATCCCTCTAAATAACAAGACATCCCTCTAAATAACAAGACATCCCTCTAATAAACTAGACATTCCGCTAAATATTAAGACATCCCTCTAAATAACAAGACATCCCTCCAAATACCAAGACATCCCTCTAAATATTAAGACATCCCTCCAAATAACAAGACAACCCTTTAAAAAACAAGACATCCCTCTAAATAACAAGACATCCCTCTAAATAACAAGACATCCCTCTAAATATTAAGACATCCCTCCAAATAACAAGACATCCCTCTAAATATTAAGACATCCCTCTAAATAACAAGACATCCCTCTAAATATTAAGACATCCCTTTAAATAACAAGACATCTCTCTAAATAACAAGACATCCCTCTAAATAACAAGACATCCCACTAAATAACAAGACGTCCCTCTAAATAACAAGACATCCCTTTTAAATAACAAGACATTCCTCTAAATAACAAGACATCCCTCTAAATAACAAGACATCCCTCCAAATAAAAAGACATCCCTCTAAATAGCAAGACATCCCTCTAAATAACAAGACATCCCTCCAAATAACAAGATATCCCTCTAAATAACAAGACATTCCTCCAAATAACAAGACTTCCCTCCAAATAAGAAGACATCCCTCTAAATAACAAGACATCCCTCTAAATAACAAGACATCCCTCTAAATACCAAGACAACCCTCTAAAAAACAAGACATCCCTCCAAATAACAAGACAACCCTCTAAAAAACAAGACATCCCTCTAAATAAAAAGACATCTCTCCAAATAACAAGACATCCCTCTAAATAACAAGACATCCCACTAAAAAACAAGACATCCCTCTAATAAACTAGACATTCCGCTAAATATTAAGACATCCCTCTAAATAACAAGACATCCCTTTAAATAACAAGACATCCCTCCAAATATGAAGACATCCCTCTAAATAACAAGACATCCCTCTAAATAACAAGACATCCCTCTAAATAATAAGACATCTCTCTAAATATTAAGACATCCCTTCAAATAACAAGACATCCTTCTAAATAACAAGACATCCCTCTAAATAACAAGACATCCCTCTAAATAACAAGACATCCCTCTAAATAACAAGACATCCCTCTAAAAAACAAGATATCCCTCTAAATATTAAGACATCAATCTAAATAACAAGACATCCCTCCAAATAACAAGACAACCCTCTAAAAAACAAAAAAACCCTCTAAATAACAAGACATCTCTCTAAAAAACAAGACATCCCTCTAAATATCAAGACATCCCTCTAAATAACAAGACATCCATCTATATAACAAGACATTCCTCTAAATATTAAGACATCCCTCTAAATAACAAGACATACCTGTAAATAACAAGACATCCCTCTAAATAACAAGACATCCCTCTAATAAACTAGACATTCCGCTAAATATTAAGACATCCCTCTAAATAACAAGACATCCCTCTAAATACCAAGACATCCCTCTAAATATTAAGACATCCCTCCAAATAACAAGACAACCCTTTAAAAAACAAGACATCCCTCTAAATAACAAGACATCCCTCTAAATAACAAGACATCCCTCTAAATATAAGGACATCCCTTCAAATAACAAGACATCCCTCTAAATATTAAGACATCCCTCTAAATAACAAGACATCCCTCTAAATATTAAGACATCCCTTTAAATAACAAGACATCTCTCTAAATAACAAGACATCCCTCTAAATAACAAGACATCCCACTAAATAACAAGACATCCCTCTAAATAACAAGACATCCCTTTTAAATAACAAGACATTCCTCTAAATAACAAGACATCCCTCTAAATAACAAGACATCCCTCCAAATAAAAAGACATCCCTCTAAATAGCAAGACATCCCTCTAATAAACAAGACATTCCGCTAAATATTAAGACATCCCTCTAAATAACAAGACATCCCTCTAAATATTAAGACATCCCTTTAAATAACAAGACATCTCTCTAAATAACAAGACATCCCTCTAAATAACAAGACATCCCACTAAATAACAAGACATCCCTCTAAATAACAAGACATCCCTTTTAAATAACAAGACATTCCTCTAAATAACAAGACATCCCTCTAAATAACAAGACATCCCTCCAAATAAAAAGACATCCCTCTAAATAGCAAGACATCCCTGTAATAAACAAGACATTCCGCTAAATATTAAGACATCCCTCTAAATAACAAGACATCCCATCTAAATTACAAGACAACCCTCGAAAAAACAAGACATCCCTCCAAATAACAAGACATCCCTCTAAATAACAAGACATCCCACTAAAAAACAAGACATCCCTCTAAATATTAAGACATCCCTCTAAATAACAAGACATCCCTTCAAATATTAAGACATCCCTCTAAATAACAAGACATCCCTCTAAATAACAAGACATCCCTCTAATAAACTAGACATTCCGCTAAATATTAAGACATCCCTCTAAATAACAAGACATCCCTCCAAATACCAAGACATCCCTCTAAATATTAAGACATCCCTCCAAATAACAAGAAAACCCTTTAAAAAACAAGACATCCCTCTAAATAACAAGACATCCCTCTAAATAACAAGACATCCCTCTAAATATTAAGACATCCCTCCAAATAACAAGACATCCCTCTAAATATTAAGACATCCCTCTAAATAACAAGACATCCCTCTAAATATTAAGACATCCCTTTAAATAACAAGACATCCCTCTAAATAACAAGACATCCCTCTAAATAACAAGACATCCCACTAAATAACAAGACGTCCCTCTAAATAACAAGACATCCCTTTTAAATAACAAGACATTCCTCTAAATAACAAGACATCCCTCTAAATAACAAGACATCCCTCCAAATAAAAAGACATCCCTCTAAATAGCAAGACATCCCTCTAAATAACAAGACATCCCTCCAAATAACAAGATATCCCTCTAAATAACAAGACATTCCTCCAAATAACAAGACTTCCCTCCAAATAAGAAGACATCCTTCTAAATAACAAGACATCCCTCTAAATAACAAGACATCCCTCTAAATACCAAGACATCCCTCCAAATAACAAGACAACCCTTTAAAAAACAAGACATCCCTCTAAATAACAAGACATCCCTCTAAATAACAAGACATCCCTCTAAATATTAAGACATCCCTTCAAATAACAAGACATCCCTCTAAATATTAAGACATCCCTCTAAATAACAAGACATCCCTCTAAATATTAAGACATCCCTTTAAATAACAAGACATCTCTCTAAATAACAAGACATCCCTCTAAATAACAAGACATCCCTCTAAATATTAAGACATCCCTCCAAATAACAAGACATCCCTCTAAATATTAAGACATCCCTCTAAATAACAAGACATCCCTCTAAATATTAAGACATCCCTTTAAATAACAAGACATCTCTCTAAATAACAAGACATCCCTCTAAATAACAAGACATCCCACTAAATAACAAGACATCCCTCTAAATAACAAGACATCCCTTTTAAATAACAAGACATTCCTCTAAATAACAAGACATCCCTCTAAATAACAAGACATCCCTCCAAATAACAAGAAATCCCTCAAAATAGCAAGACATCCCTCTAAATATTAAGACATCCCTTCAAATAACAAGACATCCCTCTAAATAACAAGACATCCCTCTAAATAACAAGACATCCCTCTAAATAAAAAGACATCCCTCTAAATAACTAGACATCCCTCCAAATACCAAGACATCCCTCTAAATAACAAGACATCCCTCTAAATAAAAAGATATCCCTCTAAATAACTAGACATCCCTCCAAATACCAAGACATCCCTCTAAATAACAAGACATCCCTCTAAATAACAAGACATACCTCCAAATAACAAGACATCCCTCTAAATTATAAGACATCCCTCTTAATAACAAGCATCCCTCCAAATAACAAGACATCCCTCTAAATAACAAGACATCCCTCCAAATATGAAGACATCCCTTCAAATATGAAGACATCCCTCTAAATAACAAGACATCCCTCTAAATAACAAGACATCTCTCTAAATATTAAGACATCCCTTCAAATAACAAGACATCCCTCTAAATAACAAGACATCCCTCTAAATAACAAGACATCCCTCTAAATAACAAGACATCCCTCTAAATAACAAGACATCCCTCTAAAAAACAAGACATCCCTCTAAATATTAAGACATCAATCTAAATAACAAGACATCCCTCCAAATAACAAGACAACCCTCTAAAAAACAAAAAACCCTTTAAATAACAAGACATCCCTCTAAATAACAAGACATCCCACTAAAAAACAAGACATCCCTCTAAATATTAAGACATCCCTCTAAATAACAAGTCATCCCTTCAAATATTAAGACATCTCTCTAAATAACAAGACATCCCTCTAAATAACAAGACATCCCTCTAATAAACTAGACATTCCGCTAAATATTAAGACATCCCTCTAAATAACAAGACATCCCTCCAAATACCAAGACATCCCTCTAAATATTAAGACATCCCTCCAAATAACAAGAAAACCCTTTAAAAAACAAGACATCCCTCTAAATAACAAGACATCCCTCTAAATAACAAGACATCCCTCTAAATATTAAGACATCCCTCCAAATAACAAGACATCCCTCTAAATATTAAGACATCCCTCTAAATAACAAGACATCCCTCTAAATATTAAGACATCCCTTTAAATAACAAGACATCTCTCTAAATAACAAGACATCCCTCTAAATAACAAGACATCCCACTAAATAACAAGACGTCCCTCTAAATAACAAGACATCCCTTTTAAATAACAAGACATTCCTCTAAATAACAAGACATCCCTCTAAATAACAAGACATCCCTCCAAATAAAAAGACATCCCTCCAAATAAGAAGACATCCCTCTAAATAACAAGACATCCCTCTAAATAACAAGACATCCCTCTAAATACCAAGACATCCCTCTAAATATTAAGACATCCCTCCAAATAACAAGACAACCCTTTAAAAAACAAGACATCCCTCTAAATAACAAGACATCCCTCTAAATAACAAGACATCCCTCTAAATATTAAGACATCCCTTCAAATAACAAGACATCCCTCTAAATATTAAGACATCCCTCTAAATAACAAGACATCCCTCTAAATATTAAGACATCCCTTTAAATAACAAGACATCTCTCTAAATAACAAGACATCCCTCTAAATAACAAGACATCCCTCTAAATATTAAGACATCCCTCCAAATAACAAGACATCCCTCTAAATATTAAGACATCCCTCTAAATAACAAGACATCCCTCTAAATATTAAGATATCCCTTTAAATAACAAGACATCTCTCTAAATAACAAGACATCCCTCTATATAACAAGACATCCCACTAAATAACAAGACATCCCTCTAAATAACAAGACATCCCTTTTAAATAACAAGACATTCCTCTAAATAACAAGACATCCCTCTAAATAACAAGACATCCCTCCAAATAACAAGAAATCCCTCAAAATAGCAAGACATCCCTCTAAATATTAAGACATTCCTTCAAATAACAAGACATCCCTCTAAATAACAAGACATCCCTCTAAATAACAAGACATCCCTCTAAATAAAAAGACATCCCTCTAAATAACTAGACATCCCTCCAAATACCAAGACATCCCTCTAAATAACAAGACATCCCTCTAAATAAAAAGACATCCCTCTAAATAACTAGACATCCCTCCAAATACCAAGACATCCCTCTAAATAACAAGACATCCCTCTAAATAACAAGACATACCTCCAAATAACAAGACATCCCTCTAAATTATAAGACATCCCTCTTAATAACAAGCATCCCTCCAAATAACAAGACATCCCTCTAAATAACAAGACATCCCTCCAAATATGAAGACATCCCTCCAAATATGAAGACATCCCTCTAAATAACAAGACATCCCTCTAAATAACAAGACATCCCTCTAAATAACAAGACATCCCTCTAAATAAAAAGACATCTCTCCAAATAACAAGACATCCCTCTAAATAACAAGACATCCCACTAAAAAACAAGACATCCCTCTAAATATTAAGACATCCCTCTAAATAACAAGACATCCCTCCAAATATTAAGACATCCCTCTAAATAACAAGACATCCCTCTAAATAACAAGACATCCCTCTAATAAACTAGACATTCCGCTAAATATTAAGACATCCCTCTAAATAACAAGACATCCCTCCAAATACCAAGACATCCCTCTAAATATTAAGACATCCCTCCAAATAACAAGAAAACCCTTTAAAAAACAAGACATCCCTCTAAATAACAAGACATCCCTCTAAATAACAAGACATCCCTCTAAATATTAAGACATCCCTCCAAATAACAAGACATCCCTCTAAATATTAAGACATCCCTCTAAATAACAAGACATCCCTCTAAATATTAAGACATCCCTTTAAATAACAAGACATCCCTCTAAATAACAAGACATCCCTCTAAATAACAAGACATCCCACTAAATAACAAGACGTCCCTCTAAATAACAAGACATCCCTTTTAAATAACAAGACATTCCTCTAAATAACAAGACATCCCTCTAAATAACAAGACATCCCTCCAAATAAAAAGACATCCCTCTAAATAGCAAGACATCCCTCTAAATAACAAGACATCCCTCCAAATAACAAGATATCCCTCTAAATAACAAGACATTCCTCCAAATAACAAGACTTCCCTCCAAATAAGTAGACATCCTTCTAAATAACAAGACATCCCTCTAAATAACAAGACATCCCTCTAAATACCAAGACATCCCTCCAAATAACAAGACAACCCTTTAAAAAACAAGACATCCCTCTAAATAACAAGACATCCCTCTAAATAACAAGACATCCCTCTAAATATTAAGACATCCCTTCAAATAACAAGACATCCCTCTAAATATTAAGACATCCCTCTAAATAACAAGACATCCCTCTAAATATTAAGACATCCCTTTAAATAACAAGACATCTCTCTAAATAACAAGACATCCCTCTAAATAACAAGACATCCCTCTAAATATTAAGACATCCCTCCAAATAACAAGACATCCCTCTAAA
The DNA here is from genome assembly GCF_028750875.1 of Macrosteles quadrilineatus. Taxonomy (NCBI): domain Eukaryota; kingdom Metazoa; phylum Arthropoda; class Insecta; order Hemiptera; family Cicadellidae; genus Macrosteles; species Macrosteles quadrilineatus. The sequence goes on from NW_026542602.1 coordinate 5,689,728, forward strand.
TATTAAGACATCCCTCTAAATAACAAGACATCCCTCTAAATATTAAGACATCCCTTTAAATAACAAGACATCTCTCTAAATAACAAGACATCCCTCTAAATAACAAGACATCCCACTAAATAACAAGACATCCCTCTAAATAACAAGACATCCCTTTTAAATAACAAGACATTCCTCTAAATAACAAGACATCCCTCTAAATAACAAGACATCCCTCCAAATAACAAGAAATCCCTCAAAATAGCAAGACATCCCTCTAAATATTAAGACATCCCTTCAAATAACAAGACATCCCTCTAAATAACAAGACATCCCTCTAAATAACAAGACATCCCTCTAAATAAAAAGACATCCCTCTAAATAACTAGACATCCCTCCAAATACCAAGACATCCCTCTAAATAACAAGACATCCCTCTAAATAAAAAGACATCCCTCTAAATAACTAGACATCCCTCCAAATACCAAGACATCCCTCTAAATAACAAGACATCCCTCTAAATAACAAGACATACCTCCAAATAACAAGACATCCCTCTAAATTATAAGACATCCCTCTTAATAACAAGCATCCCTCCAAATAACAAGACATCCCTCTAAATAACAAGACATCCCTCCAAATATGAAGACATCCCTTCAAATATGAAGACATCCCTCTAAATAACAAGACATCCCTCTAAATAACAAGACATCTCTATAAATATTAAGACATCTCTCTAAATAACAAGACATCCCTCTAAATAACAAGACATCCCTCTAATAAACTAGACATTCCGCTAAATATTAAGACATCCCTCTAAATAACAAGACATCCCTCCAAATACCAAGACATCCCTCTAAATATTAAGACATCCCTCCAAATAACAAGAAAACCCTTTAAAAAACAAGACATCCCTCTAAATAACAAGACATCCCTCTAAATAACAAGACATCCCTCTAAATATTAAGACATCCCTCCAAATAACAAGACATCCCTCTAAATATTAAGACATCCCTCTAAATAACAAGACATCCCTCTAAATATTAAGACATCCCTTTAAATAACAAGACATCTCTCTAAATAACAAGACATCCCTCTAAATAACAAGACATCCCACTAAATAACAAGACGTCCCTCTAAATAACAAGACATCCCTTTTAAATAACAAGACATTCCTCTAAATAACAAGACATCCCTCCAAATAAAAAGACATCCCTCCAAATAAGAAGACATCCCTCTAAATAACAAGACATCCCTCTAAATAACAAGACATCCCTCTAAATACCAAGACATCCCTCTAAATATTAAGACATCCCTCCAAATAACAAGACAACCCTTTAAAAAACAAGACATCCCTCTAAATAACAAGACATCCCTCTAAATAACAAGACATCCCTCTAAATATTAAGACATCCCTTCAAATAACAAGACATCCCTCTAAATATTAAGACATCCCTCTAAATAACAAGACATCCCTCTAAATATTAAGACATCCCTTTAAATATCAAGACATCTCTCTAAATAACAAGACATCCCTCTAAATAACAAGACATCCCTCTAAATATTAAGACATCCCTCCAAATAACAAGACATCCCTCTAAATATTAAGACATCCCTCTAAATAACAAGACATCCCTCTAAATATTAAGATATCCCTTTAAATAACAAGACATCTCTCTAAATAACAAGACATCCCTCTAAATAACAAGACATCCCACTAAATAACAAGACATCCCTCTAAATAACAAGACATCCCTTTTAAATAACAAGACATTCCTCTAAATAACAAGACATCCCTCTAAATAACAAGACATCCCTCCAAATAACAAGAAATCCCTCAAAATAGCAAGACATCCCTCTAAATATTAAGACATTCCTTCAAATAACAAGACATCCCTCTAAATAACAAGACATCCCTCTAAATAACAAGACATCCCTCTAAATAAAAAGACATCCCTCTAAATAACTAGACATCCCTCCAAATACCAAGACATCCCTCTAAATAACAAGACATCCCTCTAAATAAAAAGACATCCCTCTAAATAACTAGACATCCCTCCAAATACCAAGACATCCCTCTAAATAACAAGACATCCCTCTAAATAACAAGACATACCTCCAAATAACAAGACATCCCTCTAAATTATAAGACATCCCTCTTAATAACAAGCATCCCTCCAAATAACAAGACATCCCTCTAAATAACAAGACATCCCTCCAAATATGAAGACATCCCTCCAAATATGAAGACATCCCTCTAAATAACAAGACATCCCTCTAATAAACTAGACATTCCGCTAAATATTAAGACATCCCTCTAAATAACAAGACATCCCTCCAAATACCAAGACATCCCTCTAAATATTAAGACATCCCTCCAAATAACAAGAAAACCCTTTAAAAAACAAGACATCCCTCTAAATAACAAGACATCCCTCTAAATAACAAGACATCCCTCTAAATATTAAGACATCCCTCCAAATAACAAGACATCCCTCTAAATATTAAGACATCCCTCTAAATAACAAGACATCCCTCTAAATATTAAGACATCCCTTTAAATAACAAGACATCTCTCTAAATAACAAGACATCCCTCTAAATAACAAGACATCCCACTAAATAACAAGACGTCCCTCTAAATAACAAGACATCCCTTTTAAATAACAAGACATTCCTCTAAATAACAAGACATCCCTCCAAATAAAAAGACATCCCTCCAAATAAGAAGACATCCCTCTAAATAACAAGACATCCCTCTAAATAACAAGACATCCCTCTAAATACCAAGACATCCCTCTAAATATTAAGACATCCCTCCAAATAACAAGACAACCCTTTAAAAAACAAGACATCCCTCTAAATAACAAGACATCCCTCTAAATAACAAGACATCCCTCTAAATATTAAGACATCCCTTCAAATAACAAGACATCCCTCTAAATATTAAGACATCCCTCTAAATAACAAGACATCCCTCTAAATATTAAGACATCCCTTTAAATATCAAGACATCTCTCTAAATAACAAGACATCCCTCTAAATAACAAGACATCCCTCTAAATATTAAGACATCCCTCCAAATAACAAGACATCCCTCTAAATATTAAGACATCCCTCTAAATAACAAGACATCCCTCTAAATATTAAGATATCCCTTTAAATAACAAGACATCTCTCTAAATAACAAGACATCCCTCTAAATAACAAGACATCCCACTAAATAACAAGACATCCCTCTAAATAACAAGACATCCCTTTTAAATAACAAGACATTCCTCTAAATAACAAGACATCCCTCTAAATAACAAGACATCCCTCCAAATAACAAGAAATCCCTCAAAATAGCAAGACATCCCTCTAAATATTAAGACATTCCTTCAAATAACAAGACATCCCTCTAAATAACAAGACATCCCTCTAAATAACAAGACATCCCTCTAAATAAAAAGACATCCCTCTAAATAACTAGACATCCCTCCAAATACCAAGACATCCCTCTAAATAACAAGACATCCCTCTAAATAAAAAGACATCCCTCTAAATAACTAGACATCCCTCCAAATACCAAGACATCCCTCTAAATAACAAGACATCCCTCTAAATATTAAGACATCCCTCCAAATAACAAGAAAACCCTTTAAAAAACAAGACATCCCTCTAAATAACAAGACATCCCTCTAAATAACAAGACATCCCTCTAAATATTAAGACATCCCTCCAAATAACAAGACATCCCTCTAAATATTAAGACATCCCTCTAAATAACAAGACATCCCTCTAAATATTAAGACATCCCTTTAAATAACAAGACATCTCTCTAAATAACAAGACATCCCTCTAAATAACAAGACATCCCACTAAATAACAAGACGTCCCTCTAAATAACAAGACATCCCTTTTAAATAACAAGACATTCCTCTAAATAACAAGACATCCCTCCAAATAAAAAGACATCCCTCCAAATAAGAAGACATCCCTCTAAATAACAAGACATCCCTCTAAATAACAAGACATCCCTCTAAATACCAAGACATCCCTCTAAATATTAAGACATCCCTCCAAATAACAAGACAACCCTTTAAAAAACAAGACATCCCTCTAAATAACAAGACATCCCTCTAAATAACAAGACATCCCTCTAAATATTAAGACATCCCTTCAAATAACAAGACATCCCTCTAAATATTAAGACATCCCTCTAAATAACAAGACATCCCTCTAAATATTAAGACATCCCTTTAAATATCAAGACATCTCTCTAAATAACAAGACATCCCTCTAAATAACAAGACATCCCTCTAAATATTAAGACATCCCTCCAAATAACAAGACATCCCTCTAAATATTAAGACATCCCTCTAAATAACAAGACATCCCTCTAAATATTAAGATATCCCTTTAAATAACAAGACATCTCTCTAAATAACAAGACATCCCTCTAAATAACAAGACATCCCACTAAATAACAAGACATCCCTCTAAATAACAAGACATCCCTTTTAAATAACAAGACATTCCTCTAAATAACAAGACATCCCTCTAAATAACAAGACATCCCTCCAAATAACAAGAAATCCCTCAAAATAGCAAGACATCCCTCTAAATATTAAGACATTCCTTCAAATAACAAGACATCCCTCTAAATAACAAGACATCCCTCTAAATAACAAGACATCCCTCTAAATAAAAAGACATCCCTCTAAATAACTAGACATCCCTCCAAATACCAAGACATCCCTCTAAATAACAAGACATCCCTCTAAATAAAAAGACATCCCTCTAAATAACTAGACATCCCTCCAAATACCAAGACATCCCTCTAAATAACAAGACATCCCTCTAAATAACAAGACATACCTCCAAATAACAAGACATCCCTCTAAATTATAAGACATCCCTCTTAATAACAAGCATCCCTCCAAATAACAAGACATCCCTCTAAATAACAAGACATCCCTCCAAATATGAAGACATCCCTCCAAATATGAAGACATCCCTCTAAATAACAAGACATCCCTCCAAATACCAAGACATCCCTCTAAATAACAAGACATCCCTCTAAATAACAAGACATACCTCCAAATAACAAGACATCCCTCTAAATTATAAGACATCCCTCTTAATAACAAGCATTCCCCCAAATAACAAGACATCCCTCTAAATAACAAGACATCCCTCCAAATATGAAGACATCCCTTCAAATATGAAGACATCCCTCTAAATAACAAGACATCCCTCTAAATAACAAGACATCTCTCTAAATATTAAGACATCTCTCTAAATAACAAGACATCCCTCTAAATAACAAGACATCCCTCTAATAAACTAGACATTCCGCTAAATATTAAGACATCCCTCTAAATAACAAGACATCCCTCCAAATACCAAGACATCCCTCTAAATATTAAGACATCCCTCCAAATAACAAGAAAACCCTTTAAAAAACAAGACATCCCTCTAAATAACAAGACATCCCTCTAAATAACAAGACATCCCTCTAAATATTAAGACATCCCTCCAAATAACAAGACATCCCTCTAAATATTAAGACATCCCTCTAAATAACAAGACATCCCTCTAAATATTAAGACATCCCTTTAAATAACAAGACATCTCTCTAAATAACAAGACATCCCTCTAAATAACAAGACATCCCACTAAATAACAAGACGTCCCTCTAAATAACAAGACATCCCTTTTAAATAACAAGACATTCCTCTAAATAACAAGACATCCCTCTAAATAACAAGACATCCCTCCAAATAAAAAGACATCCCTCCAAATAAGAAGACATCCCTCTAAATAAAAAGACATCCCTCTAAATAACAAGACATCCCTCTAAATACCAAGACATCCCTCTAAATATTAAGACATCCCTCCAAATAACAAGACAACCCTTTAAAAAACAAGACATCCCTCTAAATAACAAGACATCCCTCTAAATAACAAGACATCCCTCTAAATATTAAGACATCCCTTCAAATAACAAGACATCCCTCTAAATATTAAGACATCCCTCTAAATAACAAGACATCCCTCTAAATATTAAGACATCCCTTTAAATATCAAGACATCTCTCTAAATAACAAGACATCCCTCTAAATAACAAGACATCCCTCTAAATATTAAGACATCCCTCCAAATAACAAGACATCCCTCTAAATATTAAGACATCCCTCTAAATAACAAGACATCCCTCTAAATATTAAGATATCCCTTTAAATAACAAGACATCTCTCTAAATAACAAGACATCCCTCTAAATAACAAGACATCCCACTAAATAACAAGACATCCCTCTAAATAACAAGACATCCCTTTTAAATAACAAGACATTCCTCTAAATAACAAGACATCCCTCTAAATAACAAGACATCCCTCCAAATAACAAGAAATCCCTCAAAATAGCAAGACATCCCTCTAAATATTAAGACATTCCTTCAAATAACAAGACATCCCTCTAAATAACAAGACATCCCTCTAAATAACAAGACATCCCTCTAAATAAAAAGACATCCCTCTAAATAACTAGACATCCCTCCAAATACCAAGACATCCCTCTAAATAACAAGACATCCCTCTAAATAAAAAGACATCCCTCTAAATAACTAGACATCCCTCCAAATACCAAGACATCCCTCTAAATAACAAGACATCCCTCTAAATAACAAGACATACCTCCAAATAACAAGACATCCCTCTAAATTATAAGACATCCCTCTTAATAACAAGCATCCCTCCAAATAACAAGACATCCCTCTAAATAACAAGACATCCCTCCAAATATGAAGACATCCCTCCAAATATGAAGACATCCCTCTAAATAACAAGACATCCCTCTAAATAACAAGACATCCCTCTAAATAGCAAGACATCTCTCTAAATATTAAGACATCCCTTCAAATAACAAGACATCCCTCTAAATAACAAGACATCCCTCTAAATAACAAGACATCCCTCTAAATAACAAGACATCCCTCTAAATAACAAGACATCCCTCTAAATAACAAGACATCCCTTTTAAATAACAAGACATTCCTCTAAATAACAAGACATCCCTCTAAATAACAAGACATCCCTCCAAATAAAAAGACATCCCTCTAAATATTAAGACATCAATCTAAATAACAAGACATCCCTCCAAATAACAAGACAACCCTCTAAAAAACAAAAAAACCCTCTAAATAACAAGACATCTCTCTAAAAAACAAGACATCCCTCTAAATATCAAGACATCCCTCTAAATAACAAGACATCCATCTATATAACAAGACATTCCTCTAAATATTAAGACATCCCTCTAAATAACAAGACATACCTGTAAATAACAAGACATCCCTCTAAATAACAAGACATCCCATCTAAATTACAAGACAACCCTCTAAAAAACAAGACATCCCTTAAGACATTCCGCTAAATATTAAGACTTCCCTCTAAATAACAAGACATCCCTCTAAATACCAAGACATCCCTCTAAATATTAAGACATCCCTCCAAATAACAAGACAACCCTTTAAAAAACAAGACATCCCTCTAAATAACAAGACATCCCTCTAAATAACAAGACATCCCTCTAAATAACAAGACATCCCTCTAAATATTAAGACATCCCTTCAAATAACAAGACATCCCTCTAAATATTAAGACATCCCTCTAAATAACAAGACATCCCTCTAAATATTAAGACATCCCTTTAAATAACAAGACATCTCTCTAAATAACAAGACATCCCTCTAAATAACAAGACTTTCCACTAAATAACAAGACATCCCTCTAAATAACAAGACATCTTTTTTAAATAACAAGACATTCCTCTAAATGACAAGACATCCCTCTAAATAACAAGACATCCCTCCAAATAAAAAGACATCCCTCTAAATAGCAAGACATCCCTCTAATAAACAAGACATTCCGCTAAATATTAAGACATCCCTCTAAATATTAAGACATCCCTTTAAATAACAAGACATTTCTCTAAATAACAAGACATCCCTCTAAATAACAAGACATCCCACTAAATAACAAGACATCCCTCTAAATAACAAGACATCCCTTTTAAATAACAAGACATTCCTCTAAATAACAAGACATCCCTCTAAATAACAAAACATCCCTCCAAATAAAAAGACATCCCTCTAAATAGCAAGACATCCCACTAATAAACAAGACATTCCGCTAAATATTAAGACATCCCTCTAAATAACAAGACATCCCATCTAAATTACAAGACAACCCTCTAAAAAACAAGACATCCCTCCAAATAACAAGACTACCCTCTAAAAAACAAGACATCCCTCTAAATAAAAAGACATCTCTCCAAATAACAAGACATCCCTCTAAATAACAAGACATCCCATCTAAATTACAAGACAACCCTCTAAAAAACAAGACATCCCTCTTAATAACAAGACATCCCTCTAAATAACAAGACATCCCTCTAAATATTAAGACATCCCTCCAAATAACAAGACATCCCTCTAAATATTAAGACATCCCTCTAAATAACAAGACATCCCTCTAAATATTAAGACATCCCTTTAAATAACAAGACATCTCTCTAAATAACAAGACATCCCTCTAAATAACAAGACATCCTACTAAATAACAAGACGTCCCTCTAAATAACAAGACATCCCTTTTAAATAACAAGACATTCCTCTAAATAACAAGACATCCCTCTAAATAACAAGACATCCCTCCAAATAAAAAGACATCCCTCTAAATAGCAAGACATCCCTCTAAATAACAAGACATCCCTCCAAAAAACAAAATATCCCTCTAAATAACAAGACATTTCTCCAAATAACAAGACTTCCCTCCAAATAAGAAGACATTCCTCTAAATAACAAGACATCCCTCTAAATAACAAGACATCCCTCTAAATACCAAGACATCCCTCTAAATATTAAGACATCCCTCCAAATAACAAGACAACCCTTTAAAAAACAAGACATCCCTCTAAATAACAAGACATCCCTCTAAATAACAAGACATCCCTCTAAATATTAAGACATCCCTTCAAATAACAAGACATCCCTCTAAATATTAAGACATCCCTCTAAATAACAAGACATCCCTCTAAATATTAAGACATCCCTTTAAATAACAAGACATCTCTCTAAATAACAAGACATCCCTCTAAATAACAAGACATCCCTCTAAATATTAAGACATCCCTCCAAATAACAAGACATCCCTCTAAATATTAAGACATCCCTCTAAATAACAAGACATCCCTCTAAATATTAAGACATCCCTTTAAATAACAAGACATCTCTCTAAATAACAAGACATCCCTCTAAATAACAAGACATCTCACTAAAAAACAAGACATCCCTCTAAATAACAAGACATCCCTTTTAAATAACAAGACATTCCTCTAAATAACAAGACTTCCCTCTAAATAACAAGACATCCCTCCAAATAACAAGAAATCCCTCAAAAAAGCAAGACATCCCTCTAAATATTAAGACATCCCTTCAAATAACAAGACATCCCTCTAAATAACAAGACATCCCTCTAAATAACAAGACATCCCTCTAAATAAAAAGACATCCCTCTAAATAACTAGACATCCCTCCAAATACCAAGACATCCCTCTAAATAACAAGACATCCCTCTAAATAACAAGACATACCTCCAAATAACGAATCATCCCTCTAAATTATAAGACATCCCTCTTAATAACAAGCATCCCTCCAAATAACAAGACATCCCTCTAAATAACAAGACATCCCTCCAAATATGAAGACATCCCTCTAAATAACAAGACATCCCTCTAAATAACAAGACATCCCTCTAAATAACAAGACATCTCTCTAAATATTAAGACATCCCTTCAAATAACAAGACATCCCTCTAAATAACAAGACATCCCTCTAAATAACAAGACATCCCTCTAAATAACAAGACATCCCTCTAAATAACAAGACATCCCTCTAAATAACAAGACATCCCTCTAAAAAACAAGACATCCCTCTAAATATTAAGACATCAATCTAAATAACAAGACATCCCTCCAAATAACAAGACAACCCTTAAAAAAACAAAAAAACCCTTTAAATAACAAGACATCTCTCTAAAAAACAAGACATCCCTCTAAATATCAAGACATCCCTCTAAATAACAAGACATCCATCTATATAACAAGACATTCCTCTAAATATTAAGACATCCCTCTAAATAACAAGACATACCTGTAAATAACAAGACATCCCTCTAAATAACAAGACATCCCATCTAAATTACAAGACAACCCTCTAAAAAACAAGACATCCCTCCAAATAACAAGACAACCCTTTTAAAAAACAAGACATCCCTCTAAATAACAAGACATCCCTCTAAATAACAAGACATCACTCTAAATATTAAGACATCCCTCCAAATAACAAGACAACCCTTTAAAAAACAAGACATCCCTCTAAATAACAAGACATCCCTCTAAATAACAAGACATCCCTCTAAATATTAAGACATCCCTTCAAATAACAAGACATCCCTCTAAATATTAAGACATCCCTCTAAATAACAAGACATCCCTCTAAATAACAAGACATCCCACTAAATAACAAGACATCCCTCTAAATAACAAGACATCCCTTTTAAATAACAAGACATTCCTCTAAATAACAAGACATCCCTCTAAATATTAAGACATCCCTCTAAATAACAAGACATCCCTCCAAATAAAAAGACATCCCTCTAAATAGCAAGACATCCCTCTAATAAACAAGACATTCCGCTAAATATTAAGACATCCCTCTAAATAACAAGACATCCCATCTAAATTACAAGAAAACCCTCTAAAAAACAAGACAACCCTCTAAAAAAAACAAGACATCCCTCTAAATAAAAAGACATCTTAGACACAAGTGTGTACAAGGTTGTACAAGTGTGTACAAGGTTGTACAAGTGTGTACAAGGGTGTACAAGTTTGTACAAGTGTGTACAAGTTTGTACAAGTGTGTACAAGTTTGTACAAGGTTGTACAAATGTATACAAGGGTGTACAAAAGTGTACAAGGGTGCACAAGTTTGTACAAGGGTGTACAAGTGTGTACAAGCTTGTAGAAGTGTGTACAAGCTTGTACAAGTGTGTACAAGGGTGTACAGGTTTGTACAAGGTTGTACAAGTGTTTACAAGGGAGTACAAGTATGTACAAGAATGTACAAGTTTGTACAAGTGTGTACAAGTGTGTACAAGGTTGTACAAGTGTGTACAAGGTTGTACAAGTGTGTACAAGGTTGTACAAGTGTGTACAAGGTTGAACAAGTGTGTACAAAGGTGTACACGTGTGTACAAGGTTGTACAAGTGTGTACAAGGTTGTACAAGTGTGTACAAGGTTGTACAAGTGTGTACAAGGTTGTACAAGGTTGTACAATTGTGTACAAGTTGTACAAGTGTTTACAAGGGTGTACAAGTATGTACAAGAATGTACAAGTTTGTACAAGTGTGTACAAGTTTGTAAAAGGTTGTACAAGTTTGTACAAGGGTGTACAAGTGTGTACAAGGGTGCACAAGTGTGTACAAGGGTGTACAATCGTGTACAAGCTTGTACAAGTGTGTACAAGGGTGTACAGGTTTGTACAAGGTTGTACAAGTGTGTACAAGGTTGTACAAGTGTGTACAAGGGTGTACAAGTTTGTACAAGGTTGTACAAGTGTGTACAAGGGTGTACAAGTTTGTACAAGTGTGTACAAGTTTGTACAATTGTGTACAAGTCTGTACCAGGTTGTACAAATGTATACAAGGGTGTACAAAAGTGTACAAGGGTGCACAAGTTTGTACAAGATGTACAAGTGTGTACAAGCTTGTACAAGTGTGTACAAGCTTGTACAAGTGTGTACAAGGGTGTACAGGTTTGTACAAGGTTGTACAAGTGTTTACAAGGGTGTACAAGTATGCACAAGAATGTACAAGTTTGTACAAGTGTGTACAATTTTGTAAAAGGTTGTACAAGTGTATACAAGGATGTACAAGTGTGTACAAGGGTGCACAAGTGTGTACAAGGGTGTACAATCTTGTACAAGCTTGTACAAGTGTGTAAAAGGGTGTACAGGTTTGTACAAGGTTGTACAAGTGTGTACAAGGGTGTACAAATTTGTACAAGGATGTAAAAGTTTGTACAAGTGTGTACAAGTTTGTACAAGGTTGTACAAGTATATACAAGTTTGTACAAGAATGTACAAGTGTGTACAAGGTTTTACAATTGTGTAAAAGGTTGTACAAGTGTGTACAAGGTTGTACAAGTGTGTACAAGGTTGTACAAGTGTGTACAAGTTTCTACAAGTGTGTACAAGGTTGTACAAGTGTGTACAAGGTTGTACAATTGTGTACAAGGTTGTACAAGTGTGTACAAGGTTGTACAAGTGTGTACAAGGGTGCACAAGTGTGTACAAGGGTGTACAATCGTGTACATGCTTGTACAAGTTTTTACAAGGTTGTACAAGTGTGTACAAGGTTGTACAAGTGTGTACAAGGTTGTACAAACGTGTACAAGGTTGTACAAGAGTGTACAAGGTTGTACAAGTGTGTACAAGGTTGTATAAGTGTGTACAAAGGTGTACAAGTGTGTACAAGGTTGTACAAGTGTGTACAAGGTTGTACAAGTGTGTACATGGTTGTACAAGGTTGTTCAATTGTGTACAAGGTTGTACAAGTGTGTACAAGGTTGTACAAGTGTGTACAAGGGTGTACAAGTTTGTACAAGTTTGTACAAGTTTGTACAAGGTTGTACCAATGTATACAAGGGTGTACAAAAGTGTACAAGGGTGCACAAGTTTGTACAAGGGTGTACAAGTGTGTACAAGCTTGTACAAGTGTGTACAAGAGTGTACAAGGGTGTACAGGTTTGTACAAGGTTGTACAAGTGTTTACAAGGGTGTACAAAAGAATGTACAAGTTTGTACAAGTGTGTACAAGTTTGTAAAAGGTTGTACAAGTGTGTACAAGGTTGTACAAGTGTGTACAAGGTTGTATCATAGTGTACAAGGTTGTACAAGTGTGTACAAAGGTGTACAAGTGTGTACAAGGTTGTACAAGTGTGTACAAAGTTGTACAAGTGTGTACATGGTTGTACAAGGTTGTACAATTGTGTACAAGGTTTTACAAGTGTGTACAAGGGTGCACAAGTTTGTACAAGGGTGTACAAGTGTGTACAAGCTTGTACAAGTGTGTATAAGCTTGTACAAGTGTGTACAAGTGTGTACAAGTTTGTACAAGGTTGTACAAGTGTTTACAAGGGTGTACAAGTATGTACAAGAATGTTCAAGTTTGTACAAGTGTGTACAAGTTTGTAAAAGGTTGTACAAGTGTGTACAAGGGTGTACAAGTGTGTACAAGGGTGCACAAGTGTGTACAAGGGTGTACAATCGTGTACAAGCTTGTACAAGTGTGTACAAGGGTGTACAGGTTTGTACAAGGTTGTACAAGTGTGTACAAGGGTGTACAAATGTGTACAAGGATGTAAAAGTTTGTACAAGTGTGTACAAGTTTGTACAAGGTTGTACAAGTAAGTACAAGTTTGTACAAGAATGTACAAGTGTGTACAAGGTTTTACAATTGTGTAAAAGGTTGTACAAGTGTGTACAAGGTTGTACAAGTGTGTACAAGGTTGTACAAGTGTGTACAAGCTTGTACAAGTGTGTACAAGGTTGTACAAGCGTGTACAAGGTTGTACAAGTGTGTACAAGTTTGTTCAAGTGTGTACAAGTTTGTTCAAGTGTGTACAAGTTTGTACAAGGTTGTACAAATGTGTACAAGGGTGTACAAAAGTGTACAAGGGTGCACAAGTTTGTACAAGGGTGTACAAGTGTGTACAAGTTTGTACAAGTGTGTACAAGCTTGTACAAGGGTTTACAGGTTTGTACAAGGTTGTACAAGTGTGTACAAGGGTGTACAAGTATGTACAAGAATGTACAAGTTTGTACAAGTGTGTACAAGGGTGTACAAGTATGTACAAGAATGTACAAGTTTGTACAAGTGTGTACAAGGGTGTACAAATGTGTACAAGGATGTAAAAGTTTGTACAAGTGTGTACAAGTTTGTAGTAGGTTGTACAAGGTTGTACAAGTGTGTACAAGGTTGTACAAGTGTGTACAAGGTTGTACAAGTGTGTACAAGGTTGTAAAAGTGTGTACAAGGTTGTACAAGTGTGTACAAGGTTGTACAAGTGTGTACAAGGGTTCACAAGTGTGTACAAGGGTGTACAATCGTGTACAAGCTTGTACAATCGTGTACAAGCTTGTACAAGTGTGTACAAGGGTTTACAGGTTTGTACAAGGTTGTACAAGTGTGTACAAGGGTGTACAAATGTGTACAAGGATGTAAAAGTTTATACAAGTGTGTACAAGTTTGTACAAGGTTGTTTAAGTGTGTACAATGTTTTACAATTGTGTACAAGGTTGTACAAGTGTGTACAAGGTTGTACAAGTGTGTACAAGGATGTACAAGTGTGTACAAGGTTGTACAAGTGTGTACAAGTTTGGACAAGTGTGTACAAGTTTGTACAAGGTTATACAAATGTGTACAAGGGTGTACAAAAGTGTACAAGGGTGCACAAGTTTGTACAAGGGTGTACAAGTGTGTATAAGGGTGTACAGGTTTGTACAAGGTTGTACAAGTGTGTACAAGCTTGAACAAGTGTGTACAAGGTTGTACAAGTGTTTACAAGGTTGTACAAGTGTGTACAAGGTTGCACAAGTGTGTACAAGGTTGCACAAGTGTGTACAAGAGTGTACAATCGTGTACAAGCTTGTACAAGTGTGTACAAGGGTGTACAGGTTTGTACAAGGTTGTACAAGTTTGTACAAGGTTTTACAATTGTGTACAAGGTTGTACAAGTGTGTACAAGGTTGTACAAGTGTGTACAAGGTTGTACAAGTGTGTACAAGCTTGTACAAGTGTGTACAAGGTTGTACAAGTGTGTACATGGTTGTTCAAGTGTGTAAATGTTTGTACAAGTGTGTTTAAGTTTGTACAAGGTTGTACAAATGTGTACAAGGGTGTACAAAAGTGTACAAGGGTGTACAAGTTTGTACAAGGGTGTACAAGTGTGTACAAGCTTGTACAAGTGTGTACAATGGTGTACAGGTTTGTACTAGGTTGTACAAATGTGTACAAGGATGTACAAGTATGTACAAGAATGTACAATTTTGTACAAGTGTGTACAAGTTTGTAAAAGGTTGTACAAGTGTGTACAAGGGTGAACAAGTGTGTACAAGGTTGTACAAGTGTGTACAAGCTTGTACAAGTGTGTACAAGCTTGTACAAGTGTGTACAAGGGTGTACAAGTGTGTACAAGGCTGTACAAGTTTTTACAAGGTTGTACAAGTTCGTACAAGGTTGTACAAGTGTGTACAAGGTTGTACATGTGTGTACAAGGTTGTACAAGGTTGTACAATTGTGTACAAGGTTGTACAAGGTTGTACAATTGTGTACAAGGTTGTACAAGTGTGTACAAGGTTGTACAAGTGTGTACAAGGTTGTACAAGTGTGTACAAGGTTGTACAAGTGTGTACAAGGGTGTACAAGTTTGTACAAGTGTGTACAAGGTTGTACAAGTGTGTACAAGGGTGTACAAGTTTGTACAAGTGTGTACAAGTTTGTACAATTGTGTACAAGTTTGTACAAGGTTGTACAAATGTATACAAGGGTGCACAAGTGTGTACAAGGGTGTACAATCGTGTACAAGCTTGTACAAGTGTGTACAAGGGTGTACAGGTTTGTACAAGGTTGTACAAGTGTGTACAAGGGTGTACAAATGTGTACAAGGATGTAAAAGTTTGTACAAGTGTGTACAAATTTGTACAAGGTTGTACAAGCGTGCACAAGGTTGTACAAGTGGGTACAAGGTTGTACAAGCGTGCACAAGGTTGTACAAGTGTGTACAAGGTTGTACAAGTGTGTACAAGGTTGTACAAGTGTGTACAAGTTTGTACAAGTGTGTACAAGGTTGTACAAGTGTGTACAAGTTTGTTCAAGTGTGTACAAGTTTGTACAAGGTTGTACAAATGTGTACAAGGGTGTACAAAAGTGTACAAGGGTGCACAAGATTGTACAAGGGTGTACAAGTGTGTACAAGTTTGTACAAGTGTGTACAAGCTTGTACAAGGGTTTACAGGTTTGTACAAGGTTGTACAAGTGTGTACAAGGGTGTACAAGTATGTACAAGAATGTACAAGTTTGTACAAGTGTGTACAAGGGTGTACAAGTATGTACAAGAATGTACAAGTTTGTACAAGTGTGTACAAGGGTGTACAAATGTGTACAAGGATGTCAAAGTTTGTACAAGTGTGTACAAGTTTGTAGTAGGTTGTACAAGGTTGTACAAGTGTGTACAAGGTTGTACAAGTGTGTACAAGGTTGTACAAGTGTGTACAAGGTTGTACAAGTGTGTACAAGGTTGTACAAGTGTGTACAAGGTTGTACAAGTGTGTACAAGGTTGTACAAGTGTGTACAAGGTTGTACAAGTGTGTACAAGGGTTCACAAGTGTGTACAAGGGTGTACAATCGTGTACAAGCTTGTACAATCGTGTACAAGCTTGTACAAGTGTGTACAAGGGTTTACAGGTTTGTACAAGGTTGTACAAGTGTGTACAAGGGTGTACAAATGTAAACAAGGATGTAAAAGTTTATACAAGTGTGTACAAGTTTGTACAAGGTTGTTTAAGTGTGTACAATGTTTTACAATTGTGTACAAGGTTGTACAAGTGTGTACAAGGTTGTACAAGTGTGTACAAGGATGTACAAGTGTGTACAAGGTTGTACAAGTGTGTACAAGTTTGTACAAGTGTGTACAAGTTTGTACAAGGTTGTACAAATGTGTACAAGGGTGTACAAAAGTGTACAAGGGTGCACAAGTTTGTACAAGGGTGTACAAGTGTGTACAAGGGTGTACAGTTTTGTACAAGGTTGTACAAGTGTGTACAAGCTTGAACAAGTGTGTACAAGGTTGTACAAGTGTTTACAAGGTTGTACAAGTGTGTACAAGGTTGCACAAGTGTGTACAAGGTTGCACAAGTGTGTACAAGAGTGTACAATCGTGTACAAGCTTGTACAAGTGTGTACAAGGGTGTACAGGTTTGTACAAGGTTGTACAAGTGTGTACAAGGTTTTACCATTGTGTACAAGGTTGTACAAGTGTGTACAAGGTTGTACAAGTTTGTACAAGGTTGTACAAGTGTTTACAAGGGTGTACAAGTATGTACAAGAATGTTCAAGTTTGTACAAGTGTGTACAAGTTTGTAAAAGGTTGTACAAGTGTGTACAAGGGTGTACAAGTGTGTACAAGGGTGCACAAGTGTGTACAAGGGTGTACAATCGTGTACAAGCTTGTACAAGTGTGTACAAGGGTGTACAGGTTTGTACAAGGTTGTACAAGTGTGTACAAGGGTGTACAAATGTGTACAAGGATGTAAAAGTTTGTACAAGTGTGTACAAGTTTGTACAAGGTTGTACAAGTAAGTACAAGTTTGTACAAGAATGTACAAGTGTGTACAAGGTTTTACAATTGTGTAAAAGGTTGTACAAGTGTGTACAAGGTTGTACAAGTGTGTACAAGGTTGTACAAGTGTGTACAAGCTTGTACAAGTGTGTACAAGGTTGTACAAGCGTGTACAAGGTTGTACAAGTGTGTACAAGTTTGTTCAAGTGTGTACAAGTTTGTTCAAGTGTGTACAAGTTTGTACAAGGTTGTACAAATGTGTACAAGGGTGTACAAAAGTGTACAAGGGTGCACAAGTTTGTACAAGGGTGTACAAGTGTGTACAAGTTTGTACAAGTGTGTACAAGCTTGTACAAGGGTTTACAGGTTTGTACAAGGTTGTACAAGTGTGTACAAGGGTGTACAAGTATGTACAAGAATGTACAAGTTTGTACAAGTGTGTACAAGGGTGTACAAGTATGTACAAGAATGTACAAGTTTGTACAAGTGTGTACAAGGGTGTACAAATGTGTACAAGGATGTAAAAGTTTGTACAAGTGTGTACAAGTTTGTAGTAGGTTGTACAAGGTTGTACAAGTGTGTACAAGGTTGTACAAGTGTGTACAAGGTTGTACAAGTGTGTACAAGGTTGTAAAAGTGTGTACAAGGTTGTACAAGTGTGTACAAGGTTGTACAAGTGTGTACAAGGGTTCACAAGTGTGTACAAGGGTGTACAATCGTGTACAAGCTTGTACAATCGTGTACAAGCTTGTACAAGTGTGTACAAGGGTTTACAGGTTTGTACAAGGTTGTACAAGTGTGTACAAGGGTGTACAAATGTGTACAAGGATGTAAAAGTTTATACAAGTGTGTACAAGTTTGTACAAGGTTGTTTAAGTGTGTACAATGTTTTACAATTGTGTACAAGGTTGTACAAGTGTGTACAAGGTTGTACAAGTGTGTACAAGGATGTACAAGTGTGTACAAGGTTGTACAAGTGTGTACAAGTTTGGACAAGTGTGTACAAGTTTGTACAAGGTTATACAAATGTGTACAAGGGTGTACAAAAGTGTACAAGGGTGCACAAGTTTGTACAAGGGTGTACAAGTGTGTATAAGGGTGTACAGGTTTGTACAAGGTTGTACAAGTGTGTACAAGCTTGAACAAGTGTGTACAAGGTTGTACAAGTGTTTACAAGGTTGTACAAGTGTGTACAAGGTTGCACAAGTGTGTACAAGGTTGCACAAGTGTGTACAAGAGTGTACAATCGTGTACAAGCTTGTACAAGTGTGTACAAGGGTGTACAGGTTTGTACAAGGTTGTACAAGTTTGTACAAGGTTTTACAATTGTGTACAAGGTTGTACAAGTGTGTACAAGGTTGTACAAGTGTGTACAAGGTTGTACAAGTGTGTACAAGCTTGTACAAGTGTGTACAAGGTTGTACAAGTGTGTACATGGTTGTTCAAGTGTGTAAATGTTTGTACAAGTGTGTTTAAGTTTGTACAAGGTTGTACAAATGTGTACAAGGGTGTACAAAAGTGTACAAGGGTGTACAAGTTTGTACAAGGGTGTACAAGTGTGTACAAGCTTGTACAAGTGTGTACAATGGTGTACAGGTTTGTACTAGGTTGTACAAATGTGTACAAGGATGTACAAGTATGTACAAGAATGTACAATTTTGTACAAGTGTGTACAAGTTTGTAAAAGGTTGTACAAGTGTGTACAAGGGTGAACAAGTGTGTACAAGGTTGTACAAGTGTGTACAAGCTTGTACAAGTGTGTACAAGCTTGTACAAGTGTGTACAAGGGTGTACAAGTGTGTACAAGGCTGTACAAGTTTTTACAAGGTTGTACAAGTTCGTACAAGGTTGTACAAGTGTGTACAAGGTTGTACATGTGTGTACAAGGTTGTACAAGGTTGTACAATTGTGTACAAGGTTGTACAAGGTTGTACAATTGTGTACAAGGTTGTACAAGTGTGTACAAGGTTGTACAAGTGTGTACAAGGTTGTACAAGTGTGTACAAGGTTGTACAAGTGTGTACAAGGGTGTACAAGTTTGTACAAGTGTGTACAAGGTTGTACAAGTGTGTACAAGGGTGTACAAGTTTGTACAAGTGTGTACAAGTTTGTACAATTGTGTACAAGTTTGTACAAGGTTGTACAAATGTATACAAGGGTGCACAAGTGTGTACAAGGGTGTACAATCGTGTACAAGCTTGTACAAGTGTGTACAAGGGTGTACAGGTTTGTACAAGGTTGTACAAGTGTGTACAAGGGTGTACAAATGTGTACAAGGATGTAAAAGTTTGTACAAGTGTGTACAAGTTTGTACAAGGTTGTACAAGCGTGCACAAGGTTGTACAAGTGTGTACAAGGTTGTACAAGCGTGCACAAGGTTGTACAAGTGTGTACAAGGTTGTACAAGTGTGTACAAGGTTGTACAAGTGTGTACAAGTTTGTACAAGTGTGTACAAGGTTGTACAAGTGTGTACAAGTTTGTTCAAGTGTGTACAAGTTTGTACAAGGTTGTACAAATGTGTACAAGGGTGTACAAAAGTGTACAAGGGTGCACAAGATTGTACAAGGGTGTACAAGTGTGTACAAGTTTGTACAAGTGTGTACAAGCTTGTACAAGGGTTTACAGGTTTGTACAAGGTTGTACAAGTGTGTACAAGGGTGTACAAGTATGTACAAGAATGTACAAGTTTGTACAAGTGTGTACAAGGGTGTACAAGTATGTACAAGAATGTACAAGTTTGTACAAGTGTGTACAAGGGTGTACAAATGTGTACAAGGATGTCAAAGTTTGTACAAGTGTGTACAAGTTTGTAGTAGGTTGTACAAGGTTGTACAAGTGTGTACAAGGTTGTACAAGTGTGTACAAGGTTGTACAAGTGTGTACAAGGTTGTACAAGTGTGTACAAGGTTGTACAAGTGTGTACAAGGTTGTACAAGTGTGTACAAGGTTGTACAAGTGTGTACAAGGTTGTACAAGTGTGTACAAGGGTTCACAAGTGTGTACAAGGGTGTACAATCGTGTACAAGCTTGTACAATCGTGTACAAGCTTGTACAAGTGTGTACAAGGGTTTACAGGTTTGTACAAGGTTGTACAAGTGTGTACAAGGGTGTACAAATGTAAACAAGGATGTAAAAGTTTATACAAGTGTGTACAAGTTTGTACAAGGTTGTTTAAGTGTGTACAATGTTTTACAATTGTGTACAAGGTTGTACAAGTGTGTACAAGGTTGTACAAGTGTGTACAAGGATGTACAAGTGTGTACAAGGTTGTACAAGTGTGTACAAGTTTGTACAAGTGTGTACAAGTTTGTACAAGGTTGTACAAATGTGTACAAGGGTGTACAAAAGTGTACAAGGGTGCACAAGTTTGTACAAGGGTGTACAAGTGTGTACAAGGGTGTACAGTTTTGTACAAGGTTGTACAAGTGTGTACAAGCTTGAACAAGTGTGTACAAGGTTGTACAAGTGTTTACAAGGTTGTACAAGTGTGTACAAGGTTGCACAAGTGTGTACAAGGTTGCACAAGTGTGTACAAGAGTGTACAATCGTGTACAAGCTTGTACAAGTGTGTACAAGGGTGTACAGGTTTGTACAAGGTTGTACAAGTGTGTACAAGGTTTTACCATTGTGTACAAGGTTGTACAAGTGTGTACAAGGTTGTACAAGTGTGTACAAGGTTGTACAAGTGTGTACAAGCTTGTACAAGTGTGTACAAGGTTGTACAAGTGTGTACATGGTTGTTCAAGTGTGTACATGTTTGTACAAGTGTGTATAAGTTTGTACAAGGTTGTACAAATGTGTACAAGGGTGTACAAAAGTGTACAAGCTTGTACAAGTGTGTACAATGGTGTACAGGTTTGTACTAGGTTGTACAAATGTGTACAAGGATGTACAAGTATGTACAAGAATGTACGATTTTGTGCAAGTGTGTACAAGTTTGTAAAAGGTTGTACAAGTGTGTACAAGGGTGAACAAGTGTGTACAAGGTTGTACAAGTGTGTACAAGCTTGTACAAGTGTGTACAAGCTTGTACAAGTGTGTACAAGGGTGTACAAGTGTGTACAAGGTTGTACAAGTTTTTACAAGGTTGTACAAGTGTGTACAAGGTTGTACAAGTGTGTACAAGGTTGTACAAGTGTGTACAAGGTTGTACAAGGTTGTACAATTGTGTACAAGGTTGTACAAGTGTGTACAAGGTTGTACAAGTGTGTACAAGGTTGTACAAGTGTGTACAAGGGGTTACAAGTTTGTACAAGTGTGTACAAGGTTGTACAAGTGTGTACAAGGGTATACAAGTTTGTACAAGTGTGTACAAGTTTGTACAAGGTTGTACAAATGTATACAAGGGTGCACAAGTGTGTACAAGGGTGTACAATCGTGTACAAGCTTGTACAAGTGTGTACAAGGGTGTACAGGTTTGTACAAGGTTGTACAAGTGTGTACAAGGGTGTACAAATGTGTACAAGGATGTAAAAGTTTGTACAAGTGTGTACAAGTTTGTACAAGGTTGTACAAGTAAGTACAAGTTTGTACAAGAATGTACAAGTGTGTACAAGGTTTTACAATTGTGTAAAAGGTTGTACAAGTGTGTACAAGGTTGTACAAGCGTGTACAAGGTTGTACAAGTGTGTACAAGGTTGTACAAGTGTGTACAAGGTTGTACAAGTGTGTACAAGTTTGTTCAAGTGTGTACAAGTTTGTACAAGGTTGTACAAATGTGTACAAGGGTGTACAAAAGTGTACAAGGGTGCACAAGTTTGTACAAGGGTGTACAAGTGTGTACAAGCTTGTACAAGTGTGTACAAGCTTGTACAAGGGTTTACAGGTTTGTACAAGGTTGTACAAGTGTGTACAAGGGTGTACAAGTATGTACAAGAATGTACAAGTTTGTACAAGTGTGTACAAGGGTGTACAAGTATGTACAAGAATGTGCAAGTTTGTACAAGTGTGTACAAGGATGTACAAATGTGTACAAGGATGTAAAAGTTTGTACAAGTGTGTACAAGTTTGTACAAGGTTGTACAAGGTTGTACAAGTGTGTACAAGGTTGTACAAGTGTGTACAAGGTTGTACAAGTGTGTACAAGGTTGTACAAGTGTGTACAAGGTTGTACAAGTGTGTACAAGGTTGTACAAGTGTGTACAAGGGTGCACAAGTGTGTACAAGGGTGTACAATCGTGTACAAGCTTGTACAATCGTGTACATGCTTGTTTCAAGTTTGAACAAGGGTTTACAGGTTTGTACAAGGTTGTACAAGTGTGTACAAGGGTGTACAAGTATGTACAAGAATGTACAAGTTTGTACAAGTGTGTACAAGGGTGTACAAATGTGTACAAGGATGTAAAAGTTTGTACAAGTGTGTACAAGTTTGTACAAGGTTGTACAAGGTTGTACAAGTGTGTACAAGGTTGTACAAGTGTGTACAAGGTTGTACAAGTGTGTACAAGTTTGTACAAGTGTGTACAAGTTTGTACAAGGTTGTACAAATGTGTACAAGGGTGTACAAAAGTGTACAAGGGTGCACAAGTTTGTACAAGGGTGTACAAGTGTGTACAAGGGTGTACAGGTTTGTACAAGGTTGTACAAGTGTTTACAAGGTTGTACAAGTGTGTACAAGGTTGCACAAGTGTGTACAAGAGTGTACAATCGTGTACAAGCTTGTACAAGTGTGTACAAGGGTGTACAGGTTTGTTCAAGGTTGTACAAGTGTGTACAAGGTTTTACAATTGTGTACAAGGTTGTACAAGTGTGTACAAGGTTGTACAAGTGTGTACAAGTTTGTACAAGTGTGTACAAGCTTGTACAAGTGTGTACAAGGTTGTACAAGTGTGTACATGGTTGTTCAAGTGTGTACATGTTTGTACAAGTGTGTTTAAGTTTGTACAAGGTTGTACAAATGTGTACAAGGGTGTACAAAAGTGTACAAGGGTGCACAAGTTTGTACAAGGGTGTACAAGTGTGTACAAGCTTGTACAACTGTGTACAAGGGTGTACAGGTTTGTACAAGGTTGTACAAATGTGTACAAGGATGTACAAGTATGTACAAGAATGTACAATTTTGTACAAGTGTGTACAAGTTTGTAAAAGGTTGTACAAGTGTGTACAAGGGTGAACAAGTGTGTACAAGGTTGTACAAGTGTGTACAAGCTTGTACAAGTGTGTACAAGCTTGTACAAGTGTGTACAAGGGTGTACAAGTGTGTACAAGGTTGTACAAGTTTTTACAAGGTTGTACAAGTGTGTACAAGGTTGTACAAGTGTGTACAAGGTTGTACAAGTGTGTACAAGGTTGTACAAGTGTGTACAAGGTTGTATAAGTGTGTACAAGGTTGAAAAAGTGTGTACAAGGTTGTACAAGTGTGTACAAGGTTGTACAAGTGTGTACACACTTGTACAAACTTTTACATCCTTGTACACATTTGTACACCCTTGTACACACTTGTACAAACTTGTACATTCTTGTACATACTTGTACACCCTTGTACACACTTGTACAACCTTGTACAAACCTGTAAACCCTTGTACAAACTTGAAACAAGCATGTACATGATTGTACAAGCTTGTACACGATTGTACACCCTTGTACACACTTGTGCACCCTTGTAAACACTTGTACAACCTTGTACACACTTGTACAACCTTGTACACACTTGTACAACCTTGTACACACTTGTACAACCTTGTACACACTTGTACAACCTTGTACAACCTTGTACAAACTTGTACACACTTGTACAAACTTTTACATCCTTGTACACATTTGTACATCCTTGTACACACTTGTACAAACTTGTACATTCTTGTACATACTTGTACACCCTTGTACACACTTGTACAAACTTGTACATTCTTGTACATACTTGTACACCCTTGTACACACTTGTACAACCTTGTACAAACCTGTAAACCCTTGTACAAGCTTGTACACACTTGTACAAGCTTGTACACACTTGTACACCCTTGTACAAACTTGTGCACCCTTGTACACTTTTGTACACCCTTGTACACATTTGTACAACCTTGTACAAACTTGTACACACTTGAACAAACTTGTACACACTTGTACAACCTTGTACACACTTGTACAAGCTTGTACACACTTGTACAACCTTGTACACAATTGTAAAACCTTGTACACACTTGTACAACCTTGTACAAACCTGTACACCCTTGTACACACTTGTACAAGCTTGTACACGATTGTACACTCTTGTACACACTTGTGCAACCTTGTAAACACTTGTACAACCTTGTACACACTTGTTCAAGCTTGTACACACTTGTACAACCTTGTACAAACCTGTACACCCTTGTACACACTTGTACACCCTTGTACAAACTTGTGCACCCTTGTACACTTTTGTACACCCTTGTACACATTTGTACAACCTTGTACAAACTTGTACACACTTGTCCAAACTTGTACACACTTGTACAACCTTGTACACACTTGTACATCCTTGTACACACTTGTACAACCTTGTACACACTTGTACAACCTTGTACACAATTGTAAAACATTGTACACCCTTAAACAACCTTGTACAAACTTGTACACACTTGTATAAACTTTTACATCCTTGTACACATTTGTACACCCTTGTACACACTTGTACAACCTTGTACAAACCTGTAAACCCTTGTACACACTTGTACAAGCTTGTACACGATTGTACAAGCTTGTACACGATTGTACACCCTTGTACACACTTGTGAACCCTTGTACACACTTGTACAACCTTGTACACACTTGTACAACCTTGTACACACTTGTACAACCTTGTACACACTTGTACAACCTTGTACACACTTGTACAACCTTGTACACACTTGTACAACCTTGTACACACTTGTACAACCTTGTACACACTTGTACAACCTTGTACAACCTACTACAAACTTGTACACACTTGTACAAACTTTTACATCCTTGTACACATTTGTACACCCTTGTACACACTTGTACAAACTTGTACATTCTTGTACATACTTGTACACCCTTGTACACACTTGTACAAACTTGTACATTCTTGTACATACTTGTACACCCTTGTACACACTTGTACAACCTTGTACAAACCTGTAAACCCTTGTACAAGCTTGTACACACTTGTACAAACTTGTACACACTTGTACACCCTTGTACAAACTTGTGCACCCTTGTACACTTTTGTACACCCTTGTACACATTTGTACAACCTTGTACAAACTTGTACACACTTGAACAAACTTGTACACACTTGTACAACCTTGTACACACTTGTACAACCTTGTACACACTTGTACAACCTTGTACACACTTGTACAAGCTAGTACACACTTGTACAAGCTTGTACACACTTGTACAACCTTGTACACACTTGTACAACCTTGTACACACTTGTACAACCTTTTACACAATTGTAAAACCTTGTACACACTTGTACATTCTTGTACAAAATTGTACTTACTTGTACAACCTTGTACAAACTTGTACACACTTGTACAAACTTTTACATCCTTGTACACATTTGTACATCCTTGTACACACTTGTACAACCTTGTACAAACCTGTACACCCTTGTACACACTTGTACAAGCTTGTACACGATTGTAAACCCTTGTACACACTTGTGCACCCTTGTACACACTTGTACACACTTGTACACACTTGTACAACCTTTTACAAACTTGTACACACTTGTACAAACTTGAACATTCTTGTACATACTTGTACACCCTTGTAAACACTTGTACAACCTTGAACAAACTTGTACACACTTGTACAACCTTGTACACACTTGTACAACCTTGTACACACTTGTACAACCTTGAACACACTTGTACAACCTTGTACACACTTGTACAAGCTTGTACACACTTGTACAAGCTTGTACACACTTTTACAACCTTGTACACACTTGTACAACCTTGTACACATTTGTACAACCTTTTACACAATTGTAAAACCTTGTACACACTTGTACATTCTTGTACAAACTTGTACTTACTTGTACAACCTTGTACAAACTTGTACACACTTGTACAAACTTTTACATCCTTGTACACATTTGTACATCCTTGTACACACTTGTACAACCTTGTACAAACCTGTACACCCTCGTACACACTTGTACAAGCTTGTACACGATTGTACACCCTTGTACACACTTGTGCACCCTTGTACACACTTGTACACCCTTGTACAAGCTTGTACACACTTGTACAAGCTTGTACACACTTGTACACCCTTGTACAAACTTGTGCACCCTTGTACACACTTGTACAACCTTGTACACAATTGTACAACCTTGTACAACCATGTACACACTTGTACAACTTTGTACACACTTGTACAACCTTGTACACACTTGTACACCTTTGTACACACTTGTACAACCTTGTACACTATGATACAACCTTGTACACACTTGTACAACCTTGTACACACTTGTACAACCTTTTACAAACTTGTACACACTTGTACAAACTTGTACATTCTTTTGTACACCCTTGTAAACCTTGTACAACCTTGTACAAACCTGTACACCCTTGTACACACTTGTACAAGCTTGTACACACTTGTACAAGCTTGTACACACTTGTACACCCTTGTACAAACTTGTGCACCCTTGTACACTTTTGTACACCCTTGTATACATTGGTACAACCTTGTACAAACTTGTACACACTTGTACAAACTTGTACACCCTTGTACACACTTGTACAACCTTGTACACACTTGTACAACCTTGTACATAATTGTACAACCTTGTACAACCATGTACACACTTGTACAACCTTGTACACACTTGTACAACCTTGTACACACTTGTACACCTTTGTACACACTTATACAACCTTGTACACACTTGTACAACCTTGTACACACTTGTACAACCTTGTACACGTTTGTACAACCTTGTACACACTTGTACAACCTTGTACACACTTGTACAACCTTGTACACACTTGTACAACCTTGTAAAAACTTGTACAAGCATGTACACGATTGTACACCCTTGTACACACTTGTGCACCCTTGTACACACTTGTACAACCTTGTACACACTTGTACAACCTTGTACACACTTGTACAACCTTGTACACACTTGTACAACCTTGTACACACTTGTACAAACTTGTACACACTTGTACAACCTTGTACACACTTGTACAACCTTGTACACACTTGTACAACCTTGTACACACTTGTACAACCTTTTACACAATTGTAAAACCTTGTACACACTTGTACATTCTTGTACAAACTTGTACTTACTTGTACAACCTTGTACAAACTTGTACACACTTGTACAAACTTTTACATCCTTGTACAAATTTGTACACCTTTGTACACACTTGTACAACCTTGTACAAACCTGTACACCCTTGTACACACTTGTACAAGCTTGTACAAGATTGTACACCCTTGTACACACTTGTGCACCCTTGTATACATTTGTACACATACAACCCTCTAAATAACAAGACATCCATCTATATAACAAGACATTCCTCTAAATATTAAGATATCCCTCTAAATAACAAGACATACCTGTAAATAACAAGACATCCCTCTAAATAACAAGACATCCCATCTAAATTACAAGACAACCCTCTAAAAAACAAGACATCCCTCCAAATAACAAGACAACCTTCTAAAAAACAAGACATCCCTCTAAATAACAAGACATCCCTCTAAATAACAAGACATCACTCTAAATATTAAGACATCCCTCCAAATAACAAGACAACCCTTTAAAAAACAAGACATCCCTCTAAATAACAAGACATCCCTCTAAATAACAAGACATCCCTCTAAATATTAAGACATCCCTTCAAATAACAAGACATCCCTCTAAATAATAAGACATACCTGTAAATAACAAGACATCCCTCTAAATAACAAGACATCCCATCTAAATTACAAGACAACCCTCTAAAAAACAAGACATCCCTCCAAATAACAAGACAACCCTCTAAATAACAAGACATCCCTCTAAATAACAAGACATCCAACTAAATAACAAGACATCCCTCTAAATAACAAGACATCCCTTTTAAATAACAAGACATTCCTCTAAATAACAAGACATCCCTCTAAATATTAAGACATCCCTCTAAATAACAAGACATCCCTCCAAATAAAAAGACATCCCTCTAAATAGCAAGACATCCCTCTAATAAACAAGACATTCCGCTAAATATTAAGACATCCCTCTAAATAACAAGACATCCCATCTAAATTACAAGAAAACCCTCTAAAAAACAAGACAACCCTCTAAAAAACAAGACATCCCTCTAAATAAAAAGACATCTTAGACACAAGTGTGTACAAGGTTGTACAAGTGTGTACAAGGTTGTACAAGTGTGTACAAGGGTGTACAAGTTTGTACAAGTGTGTACAAGTTTGTACAAGTGTGTACAAGTTTGTACAAGGTTGTACAAATGTATACAAGGGTGTACAAAAGTGTACAAGGGTGCACAAGTTTGTACAAGGGTGTACAAGGGTGTACAAGCTTGTAGAAGTGTGTACAAGCTTGTACAAGTGTGTACAAGGGTGTACAGGTTTGTACAAGGTTGTACAAGTGTTTACAAGGGAGTACAAGTATGTACAAGAATGTACAAGTTTGTACAAGTGTGTACAAGTGTGTACAAGGTTGTACAAGTGTGTACAAGGTTGTACAATTGTGTACAAGGTTGTACAAGTGTGTACAAGGTTGAACAAGTG
The DNA here is from genome assembly GCF_028750875.1 of Macrosteles quadrilineatus. Taxonomy (NCBI): domain Eukaryota; kingdom Metazoa; phylum Arthropoda; class Insecta; order Hemiptera; family Cicadellidae; genus Macrosteles; species Macrosteles quadrilineatus. Next base: position 5,718,866 of record NW_026542602.1, read on the forward strand.
TGTACAAAGGTGTACAAGTGTGTACAAGGTTGTACAAGTGTGTACAAGGTTGTACAAGTGTGTACAAGGTTGTACAAGTGTGTACAAGGTTGTACAAGGTTGTACAATTGTGTACAAGGTTGTACAAGTGTTTACAAGGGTGTACAAGTATGTACAAGAATGTACAAGTTTTTACAAGTGTGTACAAGTTTGTAAAAGGTTGTACAAGTGTGTACAAGGATGTACAAGTGTGTACAAGGGTGCACAAGTGTGTACAAGGGTGTACAATCGTGTACAAGCTTGTACAAGTGTGGACAAGGGTGTACAGGTTTGTACAAGGTTGTACAAGTGTGTACAAGGTTGTACAAGTGTGTACAAGGGTGTACAAGTTTGTACAAGTGTGTACAAGTTTGTACAATTGTGTACAAGTTTGTACAAGGTTGTACAAATGTATACAAGGGTGTACAAAAGTGTTCAAGGGTGCACAAGTTTGTACAAGGGTGTACAAGTGTGTACAAGGGTGTACAGGTTTGTACAAGGTTGTACAAGTGTTTACAAGGGTGTACAAGTATGCACAAGAATGTACAAGTTTGTACAAGTGTGTACAAGTTTGTAAAAGGTTGTACAAGTGTATACAAGGGTGTACAAGTGTGTACAAGGGTGCACAAGTGTGTACAAGGGTGTACAATCTTGTACAAGCTTGTACAAGTTTGTACAAGGGTGTACAGGTTTGTACAAAGTTGTACAAGTGTGTACAAGGGTGTACAAATTTGTACAAGGATGTAAAAGTTTGTACAAGGGTGTACAAGTTTGTACAAGGTTGTACAAGTAAGTACAAGTTTGTACAAGAATGTACAAGTGTGTACAAGGTTTTACAATTGTGTAAAAGGTTGTACAAGTGTGTACAAGGTTGTACAAGTGTGTACAAGGTTGTACAAGTGTGTACAAGGTTGTACAAGTGTGTACAACCTTGTACAAACTTGTACACACTTGTCCAAACTTGTACACACTTGTACAACCTTGTACACACTTGTACATCCTTGTACACACTTGTACAACCTTGTACACACTTGTACAACCTTGTACACAATTGTAAAACATTGTACACACTTAAACAACCTTGTACAAACTTGTACACACTTGTATAAACTTTTACATCCTTGTTTACATTTGTACACCCTTGTACACACTTGTACAACCTTGTACAAAACTGTAAACCCTTGTACACACTTGTACAAGCTTGTACACGATTGTACAAGCTTGTACACGATTGTACACCCTTGTACACACTTGTGAACCCTTGTACACACTTGTACAACCTTGTACACACTTGTACAACCTTGTACACACTTGTACAACCTTGTACACACTTGTACAACCTTGTACACACTTGTACAACCTTGTAAACACTTGTACAACCTTGTACAACCTACTACAAACTTGTACACACTTGTACAAACTTTTACATCCTTGTACACATTTGTACACCCTTGTACACACTTGTACAAACTTGTACATTCTTGTACATACTTGTACACCCTTGTACACACTTGTACAAACTTGTACATTCTTGTACATACTTGTACACCCTTGTACACACTTGTACAACCTTGTACAAACCTGTAAACCCTTGTACAAGCTTGTACACACTTGTACAACCTTGTAAAAACTTGTACAAGCATGTACACGATTGTACACCCTTGTACACACTTGTGCACCCTTGTACACACTTGTACAACCTTGTACACACTTGTACAACCTTGTACACACTTGTACAACCTTGTACACACTTGTACAACCTTGTACACACTTGTACAAACTTGTACACACTTGTACAACCTTGTACACACTTGTACAACCTTGTACACACTTGTACAACCTTGTACACACTTGTACAACCTTTTACACAATTGTAAAACCTTGTACACACTTGTACATTCTTGTACAAACTTGTACTTACTTGTACAACCTTGTACAAACTTGTACACACTTGTACAAACTTTTACATCCTTGTACAAATTTGTACACCTTTGTACACACTTGTACAACCTTGTACAAACCTGTACACCCTTGTACACACTTGTACAAGCTTGTACAAGATTGTACACCCTTGTACACACTTGTGCACCCTTGTATACATTTGTACACATACAACCCTCTAAATAACAAGACATCCATCTATATAACAAGACATTCCTCTAAATATTAAGATATCCCTCTAAATAACAAGACATACCTGTAAATAACAAGACATCCCTCTAAATAACAAGACATCCCATCTAAATTACAAGACAACCCTCTAAAAAACAAGACATCCCTCCAAATAACAAGACAACCTTCTAAAAAACAAGACATCCCTCTAAATAACAAGACATCCCTCTAAATAACAAGACATCACTCTAAATATTAAGACATCCCTCCAAATAACAAGACAACCCTTTAAAAAACAAGACATCCCTCTAAATAACAAGACATCCCTCTAAATAACAAGACATCCCTCTAAATATTAAGACATCCCTTCAAATAACAAGACATCCCTCTAAATAATAAGACATCCCTCTAAATAACAAGACATCCCTCTAAATAACAAGACATCCAACTAAATAACAAGACATCCCTCTAAATAACAAGACATCCCTTTTAAATAACAAGACATTCCTCTGTACAAGTTTGTACAAGGTTGTACAAATGTATACAAGGGTGTACAAAAGTGTACAAGGGTGCACAAGTTTGTACAAGGGTGTACAAGGGTGTACAAGCTTGTAGAAGTGTGTACAAGCTTGTACAAGTGTGTACAAGGGTGTACAGGTTTGTACAAGGTTGTACAAGTGTTTACAAGGGAGTACAAGTATGTACAAGAATGTACAAGTTTGTACAAGTGTGTACAAGTGTGTACAAGGTTGTACAAGTGTGTACAAGGTTGTACAATTGTGTACAAGGTTGTACAAGTGTGTACAAGGTTGAACAAGTGTGTACAAAGGTGTACAAGTGTGTACAAGGTTGTACAAGTGTGTACAAGGTTGTACAAGTGTGTACAAGGTTGTACAAGTGTGTACAAGGTTGTACAAGGTTGTACAATTGTGTACAAGGTTGTACAAGTGTTTACAAGGGTGTACAAGTATGTACAAGAATGTACAAGTTTTTACAAGTGTGTACAAGTTTGTAAAAGGTTGTACAAGTGTGTACAAGGATGTACAAGTGTGTACAAGGGTGCACAAGTGTGTACAAGGGTGTACAATCGTGTACAAGCTTGTACAAGTGTGGACAAGGGTGTACAGGTTTGTACAAGGTTGTACAAGTGTGTACAAGGTTGTACAAGTGTGTACAAGGGTGTACAAGTTTGTACAAGTGTGTACAAGTTTGTACAATTGTGTACAAGTTTGTACAAGGTTGTACAAATGTATACAAGGGTGTACAAAAGTGTTCAAGGGTGCACAAGTTTGTACAAGGGTGTACAAGTGTGTACAAGGGTGTACAGGTTTGTACAAGGTTGTACAAGTGTTTACAAGGGTGTACAAGTATGCACAAGAATGTACAAGTTTGTACAAGTGTGTACAAGTTTGTAAAAGGTTGTACAAGTGTATACAAGGGTGTACAAGTGTGTACAAGGGTGCACAAGTGTGTACAAGGGTGTACAATCTTGTACAAGCTTGTACAAGTTTGTACAAGGGTGTACAGGTTTGTACAAAGTTGTACAAGTGTGTACAAGGGTGTACAAATTTGTACAAGGATGTAAAAGTTTGTACAAGGGTGTACAAGTTTGTACAAGGTTGTACAAGTAAGTACAAGTTTGTACAAGAATGTACAAGTGTGTACAAGGTTTTACAATTGTGTAAAAGGTTGTACAAGTGTGTACAAGGTTGTACAAGTGTGTACAAGGTTGTACAAGTGTGTACAAGGTTGTACAAGTGTGTACAACCTTGTACAAACTTGTACACACTTGTCCAAACTTGTACACACTTGTACAACCTTGTACACACTTGTACATCCTTGTACACACTTGTACAACCTTGTACACACTTGTACAACCTTGTACACAATTGTAAAACATTGTACACACTTAAACAACCTTGTACAAACTTGTACACACTTGTATAAACTTTTACATCCTTGTTTACATTTGTACACCCTTGTACACACTTGTACAACCTTGTACAAAACTGTAAACCCTTGTACACACTTGTACAAGCTTGTACACGATTGTACAAGCTTGTACACGATTGTACACCCTTGTACACACTTGTGAACCCTTGTACACACTTGTACAACCTTGTACACACTTGTACAACCTTGTACACACTTGTACAACCTTGTACACACTTGTACAACCTTGTACACACTTGTACAACCTTGTAAACACTTGTACAACCTTGTACAACCTACTACAAACTTGTACACACTTGTACAAACTTTTACATCCTTGTACACATTTGTACACCCTTGTACACACTTGTACAAACTTGTACATTCTTGTACATACTTGTACACCCTTGTACACACTTGTACAAACTTGTACATTCTTGTACATACTTGTACACCCTTGTACACACTTGTACAACCTTGTACAAACCTGTAAACCCTTGTACAAGCTTGTACACACTTGTACAAACTTGTACACACTTGTACACCCTTGTACAAACTTGTGCACCCCTGTACACTTTTGTACACCCTTGTACACATTTGTACAACCTTGTACAAACTTGTACACACTTGAACAAACTTGTACACACTTGTACAAGCTTGTACACACTTGTACAACCTTGTACACACTTGTACAACATTGTACACACTTGTACAACCTTGTACACAATTGTAAAACCTTGTACACACTTGTACAACCTTGTACAAACCTGTACACCCTTGTACACACTTGTACAAGCTTGTACACGATTGTACACTCTTGTACACACTTGTGCAACCTTGTACACACTTGTGCAACCTTGTACACACTTGTACAACCTTGTAAACACTTGTACAACCTTGTACACACTTGTTCAAGCTTGTACACACTTGTACAACCTTGTACAAACCTGTACACCCTTGTACACACTTGTGCAACCTTGTACACACTTGTGCAACCTTGTACACACTTGTACAACCTTGTAAACACTTGTACAACCTTGTACACACTTGTACAAGCTTGTACACGATTGTACACCCTTGTACACTCTTGTGCACCCTTGTACACACTTGTACACCCTTGTACACACTTGTACAACCTTTTACAAACTTGTACACACTTGTACAAACTTGAACATTCTTGTACATACTTGAACACCCTTGTAAACACTTGTACAACCTTGTACAAACTTGTACACACTTGTACACACTTGTACAAGCTTGTACACACTTGTACAAGCTTGTACACACTTGTACACCCTTGTACAAACTTGTGCACCCTTGTACACACTTGTACAACCTTGTACACAATTGTACAACCTTGTACAACCATGTACACACTTGTACAACTTTGTACACACTTGTACAACATTGTACACACTTGTACACCTTTGTACACACTTGTACAACCTTGTACACTATGATACAACCTTGTACACACTTGTACAACCTTGTACACACTTGTACAACCTTTTACAAACTTGTACACACTTGTACAAACTTGTACATTCTTTTGTACACCCTTGTAAACACTTGTACAACCTTGTACAAACCTGTACACCCTTGTACACACTTGTACAAGCTTGTACACACTTGTACAAGCTTGTACACACTTGTACACCCTTGTACAAACTTGTGCACCCTTGTACACTTTTGTACACCCTTGTATACATTGGTACAACCTTGTACAAACTTGTACACACTTGTACAAACTTGTACACACTTGTACAAACTTGTACACCCTTGTACACACTTGTACAACCTTGTACACACTTGTACAACCTTGTACACAATTGTACAACCTTGTACAACCATGTACACACTTGTACAACCTTGTACACACTTGTACAACCTTGTACACACTTGTACACCTTTGTACACACTTATACAACCTTGTACACACTTGTACAACCTTGTACACACTTGTACAACCTTGTACACGTTTGTACAACCTTGTACACACTTGTACAACCTTGTACACACTTGTACAACCTTGTAAAAACTTGTACAAGCATGTACACGATTGTACACCCTTGTACACACTTGTGCACCCTTGTACACACTTGTACAACCTTGTACACACTTGTACAACCTTGTACACACTTGTACAACCTTGTACACACTTGTACAACCTTGTACACACTTGTACAAACTTGTACACACTTGTACAACCTTGTACACACTTGTACAACCTTGTACACACTTGTACAACCTTGTACACACTTGTACAACCTTTTACACAATTGTAAAACCTTGTACACACTTGTACATTCTTGTACAAACTTGTACTTACTTGTACAACCTTGTACAAACTTGTACACACTTGTACAAACTTTTACATCCTTGTACAAATTTGTACACCCTTGTACACACTTGTACAACCTTGTACAAACCTGTACACCCTTTTACACACTTGTACAAGCTTGTACAAGATTGTACACCCTTATACACACTTGTGCACCCTTGTACACACTTGTACACCCTTGTATACACTTGTACAACCTTTTACAAACTTGTACACACTTGTACAAACTTGTACATTCTTGTGCATACTTGTACACCCTTGTAAACACTTGTACAACCTTGTACAAACCTGTACACCCTTGTACACACTTGTACAAGCTTGTACACACTTGTACAAGCTTGTACACACTTGTACACCCTTGTACAAACTTGTGCACCCTTGTACACTTTTGTACACCCTTGTATACATTTGTACAACCTTGTACAAACTTGTACACAATTGTACAAACTTGTACACACTTGTACAAACTTGTACACCCTTGTACACACTTGTACAACCTTGTACACACTTGTACAACCTTGTACAAACCTGTACACCCTTGTACACACTTGTACAAGCTTGTACACGATTGTACACCCTTGTACACACTTGTGCACCCTTGTACACACTTGTACACACTTGTACACACTTGTACAACCTTTTACAAACTTGTACACACTTCTACAAACTTGTACATTCTTGTACATACTTGTACACCCTTGTAAACACTTGTACAACCTTGTACACAATTGTACAACCTTGTACAACCTTGTACACACTTGTTCAACCTTGTACACACTTGTACAACCTTGTACACACTTGTACAACCTTGTACACACTTGTACAACCTTGTACACACTTGTACACACTTGTACAAACTTGTACATTCTTGTACATACTTGTACTCCCTTGTAAACACTTGTGCACCCTTGTACACACTTGTACACCCTTGTACACACTTGTACAACCTTTTACAAACTTGTACACACTTGTACAAACTTGTACATTCTTGTACATACTTGTACACCCTTGTAAACACTTGTACAACCTTGTACACAATTGTACAACCTTGTACAACCTTGTACACACTTGTACAACCTTGTACAACCTTGTACAACCTTGTACACACTTGTACAACCTTGTACACACTTGTACAACCTTGTACACACTTGTACAACCTTGTACAAACCTGTACACCCTTGTACACACTTGTACAAGCTTGTACACACTTCTACAAGCTTGTACACACTTGTACACCCTTGTACAAACTTGTGCACCCTTGTACACTTTTGTACACCCTTGTATACATTTGTACAACCTTGTACAAACTTGTACACACTTGTACAAACTTGTACACACTTGTACAAACTTGTACACCCTTGTACACACTTGTACAACCTTGTACACACTTGTACAACCTTGTACACACTTGTGTCTAAGATGTCTTTTTATTTAGAGGGATGTCTTGTTTTTTAGAGGGTTGTCTTGTTTTTTAGAGGGTTTTCTTGTAATTTAGATGGGATGTCTTGTTATTTAGAGGGATGTCTTAATATTTAGCGGAATGTCTTGTTTATTAGAGGGATGTCTTGCTATTTAGAGGGATGTCTTTTTATTTGGAGGGATGTCTTGTTATTTAGAGGGATGTCTTAATATTTAGAGGGATGTCTTGTTATTTAGAGGAATGTCTTGTTATTTAAAAGGGATGTCTTGTTATTTAGAGGGATGTCTTGTTATTTAGTGGGATGTCTTGTTATTTAGAGGGATGTCTTGTTATTTAGAGGGATGTCTTAATATTTAGAGGGATGTCTTGTTATTTGAAGGGATGTCTTAATATTTAGAGGGATGTCTTGTTATTTAGAGGGATGTCTTGTTATTTAGAGGGATGTCTTGTTTTTTAAAGGGTTGTCTTGTTATTTGGAGGGATGTCTTAATATTTAGAGTGATGTCTTGTTATTTAGAGGGATGTCTTGTTATTTAGAGGGATGTCTTGTTTTTTAGAGGGTTGTCTTGTTATTTCGAGGGATGTCTTGTTTTTTAGAGGGTTGTCTTGTAATTTAGATGGGATGTCTTGTTATTTAGAGGGATGTCTTGTTATTTACAGGTATGTCTTGTTATTTAGAGGGATGTCTTAATATTTAGAGGAATGTCTTGTTATATAGATGGATGTCTTGTTATTTAGAGAAATGTCTTGATATTTAGAGGGATGTCTTGTTTTTTAGAGAGATGTCTTGTTATTTAAAGGGTTTTTTTTGTTTTTTAGAGGGTTGTCTTGTTATTTGGAGGGATGTCTTGTTATTTAGATTGATGTCTTAATATTTAGAGGGATGTCTTGTTTTTTAGAGGGATGTCTTGTTATTTAGAGGGATGTCTTGTTATTTAGAGGGATGTCTTGTTATTTAGAGAGATGTCTTGTTATTTAGAGGGATGTCTTGTTATTTGAAGGGATGTCTTAATATTTAGAGAGATGTCTTGTTATTTAGAGGGATGTCTTGTTATTTAGAGGGATGTCTTGTTATTTAGAGGGATGTCTTCATATTTGGAGGGATGTCTTGTTATTTAGAGGGATGTCTTGTTATTTGGAGGGATGCTTGTTATTAAGAGGGATGTCTTATAATTTAGAGGGATGTTTCGTTATTTGGAGGTATGTCTTGTTATTTAGAGGGATGTCTTGTTATTTAGAGGGATGTCTTGGTATTTGGAGGGATGTCTAGTTATTTAGAGGGATGTCTTTTATTTAGAGGGATGTCTTGTTATTTAGAGGGATGTCTTGTTATTTAGAGGGATGTCTTGTTATTTGAAGGGATGTCTTAATATTTAGAGGGATGTCTTGCTTTTTTGAGGGATTTCTTGTTATTTGGAGGGATGTCTTGTTATTTAGAGGGATGTCTTGTTATTTAGAGGAATGTCTTGTTATTTAAAAGGGATGTCTTGTTATTTAGAGGGATGTCTTGTTTTTTAGTGAGATGTCTTGTTATTTAGAGGGATGTCTTGTTATTTAGAGAGATGTCTTGTTATTTAAAGGGATGTCTTAATATTTAGAGGGATGTCTTGTTATTTAGAGGGATGTCTTAATATTTAGAGGGGTGTCTTGTTATTTGGAGGGATGTCTTAATATTTAGAGGGATGTCTTGTTATTTAGAGGGATGTCTTGTTATTTAGAGAGATGTCTTGTTATTTAAAGGGATGTCTTAATATTTAGAGGGATGTCTTGTTATTTAGAGGGATGTCTTAATATTTAGAGGGATGTCTTGTTATTTGAAGGGATGTCTTAATATTTAGAGGGATGTCTTGTTATTTAGAGGGATGTCTTAATATTTAGAGGGATGTCTTGTTATTTAGAGGGATGTCTTGTTTTTTAAAGGGGTGTCTTGTTATTTGGAGGGATGTCTTAATATTTAGAGGGATGTCTTGTTATTTAGAGGGATGTCTTGTTATTTAGAGAGATGTCTTGTTATTTAAAGGGATGTCTTAATATTTAGAGGGATGTCTTGTTATTTAGAGGGATGTCTTAATATTTAGAGGGATGTCTTGTTATTTAGAGGGATGTCTTGTTTTTTAAAGGGTTGTCTTGTTATTTGGAGGGATGTCTTAATATTTAGAGGGATGTCTTGGTATTTAGAGGGATGTCTTGTTATTTAGAGGGATGTCTTGTTATTTAGAGGGATGTCTTCTTATTTGGAGGGAAGTCTTGTTATTTGGAGGAATGTCTTGTTATTTAGAGGGATATCTTGTTATTTGGAGGGATGTCTTGTTATTTAGAGGGATGTCTTGCTATTTAGAGGGATGTCTTTTTATTTGGAGGGATGTCTTGTTATTTAGAGGGATGTCTTGTTATTTAGAGGAATGTCTTGTTATTTAAAAGGGATGTCTTGTTATTTAGAGGGACGTCTTGTTATTTAGTGGGATGTCTTGTTATTTAGAGGGATGTCTTGTTATTTAGAGAGATGTCTTGTTATTTAAAGGGATGTCTTAATATTTAGAGGGATGTCTTGTTATTTAGAGGGATGTCTTAATATTTAGAGGGATGTCTTGTTATTTGGAGGGATGTCTTAATATTTAGAGGGATGTCTTGTTATTTAGAGGGATGTCTTGTTATTTAGAGGGATGTCTTGCTATTTAGAGGGATGTCTTTTTATTTGGAGGGATGTCTTGTTATTTAGAGGGATGTCTTGTTATTTAGAGGAATGTCTTGTTATTTAAAAGGGATGTCTTGTTATTTAGAGGGATGTTTTGTTTTTTAGAGGGTTGTCTTGTAATTTAGATGGGATGTCTTGTTATTTAGAGGGATGTCTTGTTATTTGGAGAGATGTCTTTTTATTTAGAGGGATGTCTTGTTTTTTAGAGGGTTGTCTTGTTATTTGGAGGGATGTCTTGTTTTTTAGAGGGTTGTCTTGTAATTTAGATGGGATGTCTTGTTATTTAGAGGGATGTCTTAATATTTAGCGGAATGTCTTGTTTATTAGAGGGATGTCTTGCTATTTAGAGGGATGTCTTTTTATTTGGAGGGATGTCTTGTTATTTAGAGGGATGTCTTGTTATTTAGAGGAATGTCTTGTTATTTAAAAGGGATGTCTTGTTATTTAGAGGGATGTCTTGTTATTTAGTGGGATGTCTTGTTATTTAGAGGGATGTCTTGTTATTTAGAGAGATGTCTTGTTATTTAAAGGGATGTCTTAATATTTAGAGGGATGTCTTAATATTTAGCGGAATGTCTTGTTTATTAGAGGGATGTCTTGCTATTTAGAGGGATGTCTTTTTATTTGGAGGGATGTCTTGTTATTTAGAGGGATGTCTTGTTATTTAGAGGAATGTCTTGTTATTTAAAAGGGATGTCTTGTTATTTAGAGGGATGTCTTGTTATTTAGTGGGATGTCTTGTTATTTAGAGGGATGTCTTGTTATTTAGAGAGATGTCTTGTTATTTAAAGGGATGTCTTAATATTTAGAGGGATGTCTTGTTATTTAGAGGGATGTCTTAATATTTAGAGGGATGTCTTGTTATTTGAAGGGATGTCTTAATATTTAGAGGGATGTCTTGTTATTTAGAGGGATGTCTTGTTATTTAGAGGGATGTCTTGTTATTTAGAGGGATGTCTTGTTTTTTAAAGGGTTGTCTTGTTATTTGGAGGGATGTCTTAATATTTAGAGGGATGTCTTGGTATTTAGAGGGATGTCTTGTTATTTAGAGGGATGTCTTAATATTTAGCGGAATGTCTTAAGGGATGTCTTGTTTTTTAGAGGGTTGTCTTGTAATTTAGATGGGATGTCTTGTTATTTAGAGGGATGTCTTGTTATTTACAGGTATGTCTTGTTATTTAGAGGGATGTCTTAATATTTAGAGGAATGTCTTGTTATATAGATGGATGTCTTGTTATTTAGAGGGATGTCTTGATATTTAGAGGGATGTCTTGTTTTTTAGAGAGATGTCTTGTTATTTAGAGGGTTTTTTGTTTTTTAGAGGGTTGTCTTGTTATTTGGAGGGATGTCTTGTTATTTAGATTGATGTCTTAATATTTAGAGGGATGTCTTTTTATTTGGAGGGATGTCTTGTTATTTAGAGGGATGTCTTGTTATTTAGAGGAATGTCTTGTTATTTAAAAGGGATGTCTTGTTATTTAGAGGGATGTCTTGTTATTTAGAGGGATGTCTTGTTATTTAGAGGGATGTCTTGTTATTTAGAGGGATGTCTTGTTATTTAGAGGGATGTCTTGTTATTTGAAGGGATGTCTTAATATTTAGAGAGATGTCTTGTTATTTAGAGGGATGTCTTGTTATTTAGAGGGATGTCTTGTTATTTAGAGAGATGTCTTCATATTTGGAGGGATGTCTTCATATTTGGAGGGATGTCTTGTTATTTAGAGGGATGTCTTGTTATTTGGAGGGATGCTTGTTATTAAGAGGGATGTCTTATAATTTAGAGGGATGTCTTGTTATTTGGAGGTATGTCTTGTTATTTAGAGGGATGTCTTGTTATTTAGAGGGATGTCTTGGTATTTGGAGGGATGTCTAGTTATTTAGAGGGATGTCTTTTTATTTAGAGGGATGTCTTGTTATTTAGAGGGATGTCTTGGTATTTGGAGGGATGTCTAGTTATTTAGAGGGATGTCTTTTTATTTAGAGGGATGTCTTGTTATTTAGAGGGATGTCTTGTTATTTAGAGGGATGTCTTGTTATTTGAAGAGATGTCTTAATATTTAGAGGGATGTCTTGCTATTTTGAGGGATTTCTTGTTATTTGGAGGGATGTCTTGTTATTTAGAGGGATGTCTTGTTATTTAGAGGAATGTCTTGTTATTTAAAAGGGATGTCTTGTTATTTAGAGCGATGTCTTGTTATTTAGTGGGATGTCTTGTTATTTAGAGGGATGTCTTGTTATTTAGAGAGATGTCTTGTTATTTAAAGGGATGTCTTAATATTTGGAGGGATGTCTTGTTATTTAGAGGGATGTCTTAATATTTAGAGGGATGTCTTGTTATTTGGAGGGATGTCTTAATATTTAGAGGGATGTCTTGTTATTTAGAGGGATGTCTTGTTATTTAGAGAGATGTCTTGTTATTTAAAGGGATGTCTTAATATTTAGAGGGATGTCTTGTTATTTAGAGGGATGTCTTAATATTTAGAGGGATGTCTTGTTATTTGAAGGGATGTCTTAATATTTAGAGGGATGTCTTGTTATTTAGAGGGATGTCTTGTTATTTAGAGGGATGTCTTGTTTTTTAAAGGGTTGTCTTGTTATTTGGAGGGATGTCTTAATATTTAGAGGGATGTCTTGGTATTTAGAGGGATGTCTTGTTATTTAGAGGGATGTCTTGTTATTTAGAGGGATGTCTTCTTATTTGGAGGGAAGTCTTGTTATTTGGAGGAATGTCTTGTTATTTAGAGGGATATCTTGTTATTTGGAGGGATGTCTTGTTATTTAGAGGGATGTCTTGCTATTTAGAGGGATGTCTTTTTATTTGGAGGGATGTCTTGTTATTTAGAGGGATGTCTTGTTATTTAGAGGAATGTCTTGTTATTTAAAAGGGATGTCTTGTTATTTAGAGGGACGTCTTGTTATTTAGTGGGATGTCTTGTTATTTAGAGGGATGTCTTGTTATTTAGAGAGATGTCTTGTTATTTAAAGGGATGTCTTAATATTTAGAGGGATGTCTTGTTATTTAGAGGGATGTCTTAATATTTAGAGGGATGTCTTGTTATTTGGAGGGATGTCTTAATATTTAGAGGGATGTCTTGTTATTTAGAGGGATGTCTTGTTATTTAGAGGGATGTCTTGTTTTTTAAAGGGTTTTCTTGTTATTTGGAGGGATGTCTTAATATTTAGAGGGATGTCTTGGTATTTGGAGGGATGTCTTGTTATTTAGAGGGATGTCTTAATATTTAGCGGAATGTCTAGTTTATTAGAGGGATGTCTTGTTATTTAGAGGGATGTCTTGTTATTTAGAGGGATGTCTTAATATTTGGAGGGATGTCTTGTTATTTAGAGGGATGTCTTAATATTTAGAGGGATGTCTTGTTTTTTAGTGGGATGTCTTGTTATTTAGAGGGATGTCTTGTTATTTAGAGGGTTTTTTTGTTTTTTAGAGGGTTGTCTTGTTATTTGGAGGGATGTCTTGTTATTTAGATTGATGTCTTAATATTTAGAGGGATGTCTTGTTATTTAGAGGGATGTCTTGTTATTTAGAGGGATGTCTTGTTATTTAGAGGGATGTCTTGTTATTTAGAGGGATGTCTTGTTATTTAGAGGGATGTCTTGTTATTTGAAGGGATGTCTTAATATTTAGAGAGATGTCTTGTTATTTAGAGGGATGTCTTGTTATTTAGAGGGATGTCTTCATATTTGGAGGGATGTCTTCATATTTGGAGGGATGTCTTGTTATTTAGAGGGATGTCTTGTTATTTGGAGGGATGCTTGTTATTAAGAGGGATGTCTTATAATTTAGAGGGATGTCTTGTTATTTGGAGGTATGTCTTGTTATTTAGAGGGATGTCTTGTTATTTGGAGGTATGTCTTGTTATTTAGAGGGATGTCTTGTTATTTAGAGGGATGTCTTGGTATTTGGAGGGATGTCTAGTTATTTAGAGGGATGTCTTTTTATTTAGAGGGATGTCTTGTTATTTAGAGGGATGTCTTGGTATTTGGAGGGATGTCTAGTTATTTAGAGGGATGTCTTTTTATTTAGAGGGATGTCTTGTTATTTAGAGGGATGTCTTGTTATTTAGAGAGATGTCTTGTTATTTAAAGGGATGTCTTAATATTTAGAGGGATGTCTTGTTATTTAGAGGGATGTCTTAATATTTAGCGGAATGTCTTGTTTATTAGAGGGATGTCTTGCTATTTAGAGGGATGTCTTTTTATTTGGAGGGATGTCTTGTTATTTAGAGGGATGTCTTGTTATTTAGAGGAATGTCTTGTTATTTAAAAGGGATATCTTGTTATTTAGAGGGATGTCTTGTTATTTAGTGGGATGTCTTGTTATTTAGAGGGATGTCTTGTTATTTAGAGAGATGTCTTGTTATTTAAAGGGATGTCTTAATATTTAGAGGGATGTCTTGTTATTTAGAGGGATGTCTTAATATTTAGAGGGATGTCTTGTTATTTGAAGGGATGTCTTAATATTTAGAGGGATGTCTTGTTATTTAGAGGGATGTCTTGTTATTTAGAGGGATGTCTTGTTTTTTAAAGGGTTGTCTTGTTATTTAGAGGGATGTCTTAATATTTAGAGGGATGTCTTGGTATTTAGAGGGATGTCTTGTTATTTAGAGGGATGTCTTAATATTTAGCGGAATGTCTAGATTATTAGAGGGATGTCTTGTTATTTAGAGGGATGTCTTGTTATTTAGAGGGATGTCTTGTTTTTTAGAGGGTTGTCTTGTTATTTGGAGGGATGTCTTGTTTTTTAGAGGGTTGTGTTGTAATTTAGATGGGATGTCTTGTTATTTAGAGGGATGTCTTGTTATTTACAGGTATGTCTTGTTATTTAGAGGGATGTCCTAATATTTAGAGGAATGTCTTGTTATATAGATGGATGTCTTGTTATTTAGAGGGATGTCTTAATATTTAGAGGGATGTCTTGTTTTTTAGAGAGATGTCTTGTTATTTAGAGGGTTTTTTTGTTTTTTAGAGGGTTGTCTTGTTATTTGGAGAGATGTCTTGTTATTTAGATTGATGTCTTAATATTTAGAGGGATGTCTTGTTTTTTAGAGGGATGTCTTGTTATTTAGGGGGATGTCTTGTTATTTAGAGGGATGTCTTGTTATTTAGAGGGATGTCTTGTTATTTAGAGGGATGTCTTGTTATTTGAAGGGATGTCTTAATATTTAGAGAGATGTCTTGTTATTTAGAGGGATGTCTTGTTATTTAGAGGGATGTCTTGTTATTTAGAGGGATGTCTTCATATTTGGAGGGATGTCTTGTTATTTAGAGGGATGTCTTGTTATTTAGAGGGATGTCTTAATATTTAGCGGAATGTCTAGTTTATTAGAGGGATGTCTTGTTTTTTAGTGGGATGTCTTGTTATTTAGAGGGATGTCTTGTTATTTGGAGAGATGTCATTTTATTTAGAGGGATGTCTTGTTTTTTAGAGGGTTGTCTTGTTATTTGGAGGGATGTCTTGTTTTTTAGAGGGTTGTCTTGGTATTTAGAGGGATGTCTTGTTATTTAGAGGGATGTCTTGTTATTTAGAGGGATGTCTTCTTATTTGGAGGGAAGTCTTGTTATTTGGAGGAATGTCTTGTTATTTAGAGGGATATCTTGTTATTTGGAGGGATGTCTTGTTATTTAGAGGGATGTCTTGCTATTTAGAGGGATGTCTTGGTATTTGGAGGGATGTCTTGTTATTTAGAGGGATGTCTTAATATTTAGCGGAATGTCTAGTTTATTAGAGGGATGTCTTGTTATTTAGAGGAATGTCTTGTTATTTAAAAGGGATGTCTTGTTATTTAGAGGGATGTCTTGTTATTTAGTGGGATGTCTTGTTATTTAGAGGGATGTCTTGTTATTTAGAGAGATGTCTTGTTATTTAAAGGGATGTCTTAATATTTAGTGGGATGTCTTGTTATTTAGAGGGATGTCTTAATATTTAGCGGAATGTCTTGTTTATTAGAGGGTTGTCTTGCTATTTAGAGGGATGTCTTTTTATTTGGAGGGATGTCTTGTTATTTAGAGGGATGTCTTGTTATTTAGAGGAATGTCTTGTTATTTAAAAGGGATGTCTTGTTATTTAGAGGGATGTCTTGTTATTTAGTGGGATGTCTTGTTATTTAGAGGGATGTTTGTTATTTAGAGAGATGTCTTGTTATTTAAAGGGATGTCTTAATATTTAGAGGGATGTCTTGTTATTTAGAGGGATGTCTTAATATTTAGAGGGATGTCTTGTTATTTGAAGGGATGTCTTAATATTTAGAGGGATGTCTTGTTATTTAGAGGGATGTCTTGTTATTTTAAGGGATGTCTTGTTTTTTAAAGGGTTGTCTTGTTATTTGGAGGGATGTCTTAATATTTAGAGGGATGTCTTGGTATTTAGAGGGATGTCTTGTTATTTAGAGGGATGTCTTATTATTTAGCGGAATGTCTAGATTATTAGAGGGATGTCTTGTTATTTAGAGGGATGTCTTGTTATTTAGAGGGATGTCTTGTTTTTTAGAGGGTTGTCTTGTTTTTTGGAGGGATGTCTTGTTTTTTAGAGGGTTGTGTTGTAATTTAGATGGGATGTCTTGTTATTTAGAGGGATGTCTTGTTATTTACAGGTATGTTTTGTTATTTAGAGGGATGTCTTAATATTTAGAGGAATGTCTTGTTATATAGATGGATGTCTTGTTATTTAGAGGGATGTCTTGATATTTAGAGGGATGTCTTGTTTTTTAGAGAGATGTCTTGTTATTTAGAGGGTTTTTTTGTTTTTTAGAGGGTTGTCTTGTTATTTGGAGGGATGTCTTGTTATTTAGATTGATGTCTTAATATTTAGAGGGATGTCTTGTTTTTTAGAGGGATGTCTTGTTATTTAGAGGGATGTCTTGTTATTTGGAGGGATGTCTTGTTATTTAGAGGGATGTCTTGTTATTTAGAGGGATGTCTTGTTATTTGAAGGGATGTCTTAATATTTAGAGATATGTCTTGTTATTTAGAGGGATGTCTTGTTATTTAGAGGGATGTCTTGTTATTTAGAGGGATGTCTTCATATTTGGAGGGATGTCTTGTTATTTAGAGGGATGTCTTGTTATTTAGAGGGATGTCTTAATATTTAGCGGAATGTCTAGTTTATTAGAGGGATGTCTTGTTTTTTAGTGGGATGTCTTGTTATTTAGAGGGATGTCTTGTTATTTGGAGAGATGTCTTTTTATTTAGAGGGATGTCTTGTTTTTTAGAGGGTTGTCTTGTTATTTGGAGGGATGTCTTGTTTTTTAGAGGGTTGTCTTGGTATTTAGAGGGATGTCTTGTTATTTAGAGGGATGTCTTGTTATTTAGAGGGATGTCTTCTTATTTGGAGGGAAGTCTTGTTATTTGGAGGAATGTCTTGTTATTTAGAGGGATATCTTGTTATTTGGAGGGATGTCTTGTTATTTAGAGGGATGTCTTGCTATTTAGAGGGATGTCTTTTTATTTGGAGGGATGTCTTGTTATTTAAAGGGATGTCTTGTTATTTAGAGGAATGTCTTGTTATTTAAAAGGGATGTCTTGTTATTTAGAGGGACGTCTTGTTATTTAGTGGGATGTCTTGTTATTTAGAGGGATGTCTTGTTATTTAGAGAGATGTCTTGTTATTTAAAGGGATGTCTTAATATTTAGAGGGATGTCTTGTTATTTAGAGGGATGTCTTAATATTTAGAGGGATGTCTTGTTATTTGGAGGGATGTCTTAATATTTAGAGGGATGTCTTGTTATTTAGAGGGATGTCTTGTTATTTAGAGGGATGTCTTGTTTTTTAAAGGGTTATCTTGTTATTTGGAGGGATGTCTTAATATTTAGAGGGATGTCTTGGTATTTGGAGGGATGTCTTGTTATTTAGAGGGATGTCTTAATATTTAGCGGAATGTCTAGTTTATTAGAGGGATGTCTTGTTATTTAGAGGAATGTCTTGTTATTTAAAAGGGATGTCTTGTTATTTAGAGGGATGTCTTGTTATTTAGTGGGATGTCTTGTTATTTAGAGGGATGTCTTGTTATTTAGAGAGATGTCTTGTTATTTAAAGGGATGTCTTAATATTTAGAGGGATGTCTTGTTATTTAGAGGGATGTCTTAATATTTAGCGGAATGTCTTGTTTATTAGAGGGATGTCTTGCTATTTAGAGGGATGTCTTTTTATTTGGAGGGATGTCTTGTTATTTAGAGGGATGTCTTGTTATTTAGAGGAATGTCTTGTTATTTAAAAGGGATGTCTTGTTATTTAGAGGGATGTCTTGTTATTTAGTGGGATGTCTTGTTATTTAGAGGGATGTCTTGTTATTTAGAGAGATGTCTTGTTATTTAAAGGGATGTCTTAATATTTAGAGGGATGTCTTGTTATTTAGAGGGATGTCTTAATATTTAGAGGGATGTCTTGTTATTTGAAGGGATGTCTCAATATTTTGGAGGGATGTCTTGTTATTTAGAGGGATGTCTTGTTATTTAGAGGGATGTCTTGTTTTTTAAAGGGTTGTCTTGTTATTTGGAGGGATGTCTTAATATTTAGAGGGATGTCTTGGTATTTAGAGGGATGTCTTGTTATTTAGAGGGATGTCTTAATATTTAGCGGAATGTCTAGATTATTAGAGGGATGTCTTATTATTTAGAGGGATGTCTTGTTATTTAGAGGGATGTCTTGTTTTTTAGAGGGTTGTCTTGTTATTTGGAGGGATGTCTTGATTTTTAGAGGGTTGTGTTGTAATTTAGATGGGATGTCTTGTTTTTTAGAGGGATATCTTGTTATTTACAGGTATGTCTTGTTATTTAGAGGGATGTCTTAATATTTAGAGGAATGTCTTGTTATATAGATGGATGTCTTGTTATTTAGAGGGATGTCTTGATATTTAGAGGGATGTCTTGTTTTTTAGAGAGATGTCTTGTTATTTAGAGGGTTTTTTTGTTTTTTAGAGGGTTGTCTTGTTATTTGGAGGGATGTCTTGTTATTTAGATTGATGTCTTAATATTTAGAGGGATGTCTTGTTTTTTAGAGGGATGTCTTGTTATTTAGAGGGATGTCTTGTTATTTAGAGGAATGTCTTGTTATTTAGAGGGATGTCTTGTTATTTAGAGGGATGTCTTGTTATTTGAAGGGATGTCTTAATATTTAGAGAGATGTCTTGTTATTTAGAGGGATGTCTTGTTATTTAGAGGGATGTCTTGTTATTTAGAGGGATGTCTTCATATTTGGAGGGATGTCTTGTTATTTAGAGGGATGTCTTGTTATTTAGAGGGATGTCTTAATATTTAGCGGAATGTCTAGTTTATTAGAGGGATGTCTTGTTTTTTAGGGGGATGTCTTGTTATTTAGAGGGATGTCTTGTTATTTGGAGAGATGTCTTTTTATTTAGAGGGATGTCTTGTTTTTTAGAGGGTTGTCTTGTTATTTGGAGGGATGTCTTGTTTTTTAGAGGGTTGTCTTGGTATTTAGAGGGATGTCTTGTTATTTAGAGGGATGTCTTGTTATTTAGAGGGATGTCTTCTTATTTGGAGGGAAGTCTTGTTATTTGGAGGAATGTCTTGTTATTTAGAGGGATATCTTGTTATTTGGAGGGATGTCTTGTTATTTAGAGGGATGTCTTGCTATTTAGAGGGATGTATTTTTATTTGGAGGGATGTCTTGTTATTTAGAGGGATGTCTTGTTATTTAGAGGAATGTCTTGTTATTTAAAAGGGATGTCTTGTTATTTAAAGGGATGTCTTAATATTTAGAGGGATGTCTTGTTATTTAGAGGGATGTCTTAATATTTAGAGGGATGTCTTGTTATTTGGAGGGATGTCTTAATATTTAGAGGGATGTCTTGTTATTTAGAGGGATGTCTTGTTATTTAGAGGGATGTCTTGTTTTTTAAAGGGTTGTCTTGTTATTTGGAGGGATGTCTTAATATTTAGAGGGATGTCTTGGTATTTGGAGGGATGTCTTGTTATTTAGAGGGATGTCTTAATATTTAGCGGAATGTCTAGTTTATTAGAGGGATGTCTTGTTATTTAGAGGGATGTCTTGTTATTTAGAGGGATGTCTTAATATTTGGAGGGATGTCTTGTTATTTAGAGGGATGTCTTATTTGTACAACCTTGTACAAACTTGTACACACTTGTACAAACTTGTACACACTTGTACAACCTTGTACACCCTTGTACAACCTTGTACACACTTGTACAACCTCGTACACACTTGTACAACCTTGTACACACTTGTACAACCTTGTACACAATTGTAAAACCTTGTACACACTTGTACAACCTTGTACACACTTGTACACCCTTGTACACACTTGTACAAAATTTTACATTCTTGTACATACTTGTACACCCTTGTACACACTTGTACAACCTTGTACAAACCTGTACACCCTTGTACACACTTGTACAAGCTTGTACACACTTGTACAAGCTTGTACACACTTGTACAAGCTTGTACACACTTGTACACCCTTGTACAAACTTGTGCACCCTTGAACACTTTTGTACACCCTTGTACACATTTGTACAACCTTGTACAAACTTAAACACACTTGTACAAACATGTACACACTTGAACAACCTTGTACACACTTGTACAACCTTGTACACACTTGTACAAGCTTGTATACACTTGTACAACCTTGTACACACTTGTACAACCTTGTACACACTTGTACAAGCTTGTACACACTTGTACAACCTTGTACACACTTGTACAACCTTGTACACAATTGTAAAACCTTGTACACACTTGTACATTCTTGTACAAACTTGTACTTACTTGTACAACCTTGTACAAACTTGTACACACTTTTACAAACTTTTACATCCTTGTATACATTTGTACACCCTTGTACACACTTGTACAACCTTGTACAAACCTGTACACCCTTGTACACACTTGTACAAGCTTGTACACGATTGTACACCCTTGTACACACTTGTGCACCCTTGTACAACTTGTACACCCTTGTACACACATGTACAACCTTTTACAAACTTGTACACACTTGTACAAACTTGTACATTCTTGTACATACTTGTACACCCTTGTAAACACTTGTAAAAAAATTGTACAAACCTGTACACCCTTGTACACACTTGTACAAGCTTGTACACACTTGTACAAGCTTGTACACACTTGTACACCCTTGTACAAACTTGTGAACCCTTGTACACTTTTGTACACCCTTGTATACATTTGTACAAACTTGTACAAACTTGTACACACTTGTACAAACTTGTACACACTTGTACAAACTTGTACACCCTTGTACACACTTGTACAACCTTGTACACACTTGTACGACCTTGTACAAACCTGTACACCCTTGTACACACTTGTACAAGCTTGTACACGATTGTACACTCTTGTACACACTTGTGCAACCTTGTACACACTTGTACAACTTTGTACACACTTGTACAACCTTGTACACACTTGTTCAAGCTTGTACACACTTGTACAACCTTGTACACACTTGTACACCCTTGTACACACTTGTACAACCTTTTACAAACTTGTACACACTTGTACAAACTTGTACACACTTGTACAAACTTGTGTACACTTGTACAACCTTGTACACACTTGTACAACCTTGTACACACTTGTACAACCTTGTACACACTTGTACAACCTCGTACACACTTGTACAACCTTGTACACACTTGTACAACCTTGTACACAATTGTAAAACCTTGTACACACTTGTACAACCTTGTACACACTTGTACACCCTTGTACACACTTGTACAAAATTTTACATTCTTGTACATACTTGTACACCCTTGTACACACTTGTACAACCTTGTACAAACCTGTACACCCTTGTACACACTTGTACAAGCTTGTACACACTTGTACAAGCTTGTACACACTTGTACACCCTTGTACAAACTTGTGCACCCTTGAACACTTTTGTACACCCTTGTACACATTTGTACAACCTTGTACAAACTTAAACACACTTGTACAAACATGTACACACTTGAACAACCTTGTACACACTTGTACAACCTTGTACACACTTGTACAAGCTTGTACACACTTGTACAACCTTGTACACACTTGTACAACCTTGTACACACTTGTACAAGCTTGTACACACTTGTACAAGCTTGTACACACTTGTACAACCTTGTACACACTTGTACAACCTTTTACACAATTGTAAAACCTTGTACACACTTGTACATTCTTGTACAAACTTGTACTTACTTGTACAACCTTGTACAAACTTGTACACACTTGTACAAACTTTTAGATCCTTGTATACATTTGTACACCCTTGTACACACTTGTACAACCTTGTACAAACCTGTACACCCTTGTACACACTTGTACAAGCTTGTACACGATGGTACACCCTTGTACACACTTGTGCACCCTTGTACACACTTGTACACCCTTGTACACACATGTACAACCTTTTACAAACTTGTACACACTTGTACAAACTTGTACATTCTTGTACATAATTGTACACCCTTGTAAACACTTGTACAAAATTGTACAAACCTGTACACCCTTGTACACACTTGTACAAGCTTGTACACACTTGTACAAGCTTGTACACACTTGTACACCCTTGTACAAACTTGTGCACCCTTGTACACTTTTGTACACCCTTGTATACATTTGTACAAACTTGTACAAACTTGTACACTTTTGTACAAACTTGTACACACTTGTACAAACTTGTACACCCTTGTACACACTTGTACAACCTTGTACACACTTGTACAACCTTGTACAAACCTGTACACCCTTGTACACACTTGTACAAGCTTGTACACGATTGTACACTCTTGTACACACTTGTGCAACCTTGTACACACTTGTACAACCTTGTACACACTTGTACAACCTTGTACACACTTGTTCAAGCTTGTACACACTTGTACAACCTTGTACACACTTGTACACCCTTGTACACACTTGTACAACCTTTTACAAACTTGTACACACTTGTACAAAATTGTACATTCTTGTACATACTTGTACACCCTTGTACACACTTGTACAACCTTGTACAAACCTGTACACCCTTGTACACACTTGTACAAGCTTGTACACAATTGTACAAGCTTGTACACACTTGTACAAGCTTGTACACACTTGTACACCCTTGTACAAACTTGTGCACCCTTGTACACTTTTCTACACCCTTGTACACATTTGTACAACCTTGTACAAACTTGTACACACTTGTACAAACTTGTACACACTTGTACAAACTTGTGTACACTTGTACAACCTTGTACACACTTGTACAACCTTGTACACACTTGTACAACCTTGTACACACTTGTACAACCTCGTACACACTTGTACAACCTTGTACACACTTGTACAACCTTGTACACAATTGTAAAACCTTGTACACACTTGTACAACCTTGTACACACTTGTACACCCTTGTACACACTTGTACAAAATTTTACATTCTTGTACATACTTGTACACCCTTGTACACACTTGTACAAGCTTGTACACACTTGTACAAGCTTGTACACACTTGTACACCCTTGTACAAACTTGTGCACCCTTGAACACTTTTGTACACCCTTGTACACATTTGTACAACCTTGTACAAACTTAAAAACACTTGTACAAACATTTACACACTTGAACAACCTTGTACACACTTGTACAACCTTGTACACACTTGTACAAGCTTGTACACACTTGTACAACCTTGTACACACTTGTACAACCTTGTACACACTTGTACAAGCTTGTACACACTTGTACAACCTTGTACACACTTGTACAACCTTTTACACAATTGTAAAACCTTGTACACACTTGCACATTCTTGTACAAACTTGTACTTACTTGTACAACCTTGTACAAACTTGTACACACTTGTACAAACTTTTACATCCTTGTATACATTTGTACAACCTTGTACACACTTGTACAACCTTGTACAAACCTGTACACCCTTGTACACACTTGTACAAGCTTGTACACGATTGTACACCCTTGTACACACTTGTGCACCCTTGTACACACTTGTACACCCTTGTACACACTTGTACAACCTTTTACAAACTTGTACACACTTGTACAAACTTGTACATTCTTGTACATACTTGTACACCCTTGTAAACACTTGTACAACCTTGTACAAACCTGTACACCCTTGTACACACTTGTACAAGCTTGTACACACTTGTACAAGCTTGTACACACTTGTACACCCTTGTACAAACTTGTGCACCCTTGTACACTTTTGTACACCCTTGTATACATTTGTACAAACTTGTACAAACTTGTACACACTTGTACAAACTTGTACACACTTGTACAAACTTGTACACCCTTGTACACACTTGTACAACCTTGTACACACTTGTACAACCTTGTACACACTTGTACAACCTTGTACAAACCTGTACACCCTTGTACACACTTGTACAAGCTTGTACACGATTGTACACTCTTGTACACACTTGTGCAACCTTGTACACACTTGTACAACCTTATACACACTTGTACAACCTTGTACACACTTGTTTAAGCTTGTACACACTTGTACAACCTTGTACACACTTGTACACCCTTGTACACACTTGTACAACCTTTTACAAACTTGTACACACTTGTACAAAATTGTACATTCTTGTACATACTTGTACACCCTTGTACACACTTGTACACCCTTGTACAAACTTGTGCACCCTTGTACACTTTTGTGCACCCTTGTACACTTTTGTACACCCTTGTACACACTTGTACAAACTTGTACACACTTGTACAAACTTGTATACACTTGTACAACCTTGTACACACTTGTACAACCTTGTACACACTTGTACAACCTTGTACACACTTGTACAACCTTGTACACACTTGTACAACCTTGTACACAATTGTAAAACCTTGTACACACGTGTACAACCTTGTACAAACTTGTACACACGTGTACAACCTTGTACAAACTTGTACACACTTGTACAAACTTGTACACCCTTGTACACACTTGTACAACCTTGTACACACTTGTACAAATTTGTACAACCTTGTACAAACTTGTACACACTTGTACAACCTTGTACAAACTTGTACACACTTGTACACACTTTTACATCCTTGTACACATTTGTACACCCTTGTACACACTTGTACAACCTTTTACAAACTTGTACACACTTGTACAAACTTGTACATTCTTGTACATACTTGTACAACCTTGTACACACTTGTACAACCTTGTACAAACCTGTAAACCCTTGTACAAGCTTGTACACACTTGTACAAGCTTGTACACACTTCTACACCCTTGTACAAACTTGTGCACCCTTGTACACTTTTGTACACCCTTGTACACACTTGTTCAACCTTGTACAAACCTGTAAACCCTTGTACAAGCTTGTACACACTTGTACAAGCTTGTACACACTTGTACACCCTTGTACAAACTTGTGCACCCTTGTACACTTTTGTACACCCTTGTACACATTTGTACAACCTTGTACAAACTTGTACACACTTGTACAAACTTGTACACACTTGTACAACCTTGTACACACTTGTATAACCTTGTACACACTTGTACAACCTTGTACACACTTGTACAACCTTGTACACACTTGTACAAGCTTGTACACACTTGTACAACCTTGTACACACTTGTACAACCTTGTACACACTTGTACAACCTTTTACACAATTGTAAAACCTTGTACACACTTGTACATTCTTGTACAAACTTGTACTTACTTGTACAACCTTGTACAAACTTGTACACACTTGTACAAACTTTTACAGCCTTGTACACATTTGTACACCCTTGTACACACTTGTACAACCTTGTACAAACCTGTACACCCTTGTACACACTTGTACAAGCTTGTACACGATTGTACACGCTTGTACACACTTGTGCACCATTGTACACACTTGTACACCCTTGTACACACTTGTACAACCTTTTACAAACTTGTACACAATTGTACAAACTTGTACATTCTTTTGTACACCCTTGTAAACACTTGTACACCCTTGTAAACACTTGTACAACCTTGTACAAACCTGTACAACCTTGTACACACTTGTACAAGCTTGTACACACTTGTACAAGCTTGTACACACTTGTACACCCTTGTACAAACTTGTGCACCCTTGTACACTTTTGTACACCCTTGTATTAATTTGTACAACCTTGTACAAACTTGTACACACTTGTACAAACTTGTACACACTTGTACAAACTTGTACACACTTGTACAAACTTGTACACCCTTGTACACACTTGTACAACCTTGGACACACTTGTACAACCTTGTACACAATTGTACAACCTTGTACACAATTGTACAACCTTGTACAACCATGTACACACTTGTACAACCTTGTACACACTTGTACAACCTTGTACACACTTGTACACCTTTGTACACACTTATACAACCTTGTACACACTTGTACAACCTTGTACACACTTGTACAACCTTGTACAAACTTGTACAACCTTGTACACACTTGTACAACCTTGTACACACTTGTACAACCTTGTAAAACTTTTACAAGCTTGTACACGATTGTACACCCTTGTACACACTTGTGCACCCTTGTACATACTTGTACAACCTTGTACACACTTGTACAACCTTGTACACACTTGTACAACCTTGTACACACGTGTACAACCTTGTACACACTTGTACAACCTTGTACACACTTGTACAACCTTGTACACACTTGTACAACCTTGTACACACTTGTACAACCTTGTACACACTTGTACAACCTTGTACACACTTGTACAAGCTTGTACACACTTGTACAACCTTGTACACACTTGTACAACCTTTTACACAATTGTAAAACCTTGTACACACTTGTACATTCTTGTACAAACTTGTACTTACTTGTACAACCTTGTACAAACTTGTACACACTTGTACAAACTTTTACATCCTTGTACACATTTGTACACCCTTGTACACACATGTACAACCTTGTACAAACCTGTACAACCTTGTACACACTTGTACAAGCTTGTACACGATTGTACACCCTTGTACACACTTGTGCACCCTTGTATACACTTGTACACTCTTGTACACACTTGTACAACCTTTTACAAACTTGTACACACTTGTACAAACTTGTACATTCTTGTACATACTTGTACACCCTTATAAACACTTGTACAACCTTGTACACTTTTGTACACCCTTGTATACATTTGTACAACCTCTAAATAACGAGACATCCCTCCAAATAGCAAGACATCCCTCTAAATAACAAGACATCCCTCTAAATAACAAGACATCCCTCTAAATAATAAGACATCTCTCTAAATATTAAGACATCCCTTCAAATAACAAGACATCCTTCTAAATAACAAGACATCCCTCTAAATAACAAGACATCCCTCTAAATAACAAGACATCCCTCTAAATAACAAGACATCCCTCTAAAAAACAAGATATCCCTCTAAATATTAAGACATCAATCTAAATAACAAGACATCCCTCCAAATAACAAGACAACCCTCTAAAAAACAAAAAAACCCTCTAAATAACAAGACATCTCTCTAAAAAACAAGACATCCCTCTAAATATCAAGACATCCCTCTAAATAACAAGACATCCATCTATATAACAAGACATTCCTCTAAATATTAAGACATCCCTCTAAATAACAAGACATACCTGTAAATAACAAGACATCCCTCTAAATAACAAGACATCCCTCTAATAAACTAGACATTCCGCTAAATATTAAGACATCCCTCTAAATAACAAGACATCCCTCTAAATACCAAGACATCCCTCTAAATATTAAGACATCCCTCCAAATAACAAGACAACCCTTTAAAAAACAAGACATCCCTCTAAATAACAAGACATCCCTCTAAATAACAAGACATCCCTCTAAATATTAAGACATCCCTTTAAATAACAAGACATCCCTCTAAATATTAAGACATCCCTCTAAATAACAAGACATCCCTCTAAATATTAAGACATCCCTTTAAATAACAAGACATCTCTCTAAATAACAAGACATCCCTCTAAATAACAAGACATCCCACTAAATAACAAGACATCCCTCTAAATAACAAAGACATCCCTTTTAAATAACAAGACATTCCTCTAAATAACAAGACATCCCTCTAAATAACAAGACATCCCTCCAAATAAAAAGACATCCCTCTAAATAGCAAGACATCCCTCTAATAAACAAGACATTCCGCTAAATATTAAGACATCCCTCTAAATAACAAGACATCCCTCTAAATATTAAGACATCCCTTTAAATAACAAGACATCTCTCTAAATAACAAGACATCCCTCTAAATAACAAGACATCCCACTAAATAACAAGACATCCCTCTAAATAACAAGACATCCCTTTTAAATAACAAGACATTCCTCTAAATAACAAGACATCCCTCTAAATAACAAGACATCCCTCCAAATAAAAAGACATCCCTCTAAATAGCAAGACATCCCTGTAATAAACAAGACATTCCGCTAAATATTAAGACATCCCTCTAAATAACAAGACATCCCATCTAAATTACAAGACAACCCTCGAAAAAACAAGACATCCCTCCAAATAACAAGACAACCCTCTAAAAAACAAGACATCCCTCTAAATAAAAAGACATCTCTCCAAATAACAAGACATCCCTCTAAATAACAAGACATCCCACTAAAAAACAAGACATCCCTCTAAATATTAAGACATCCCTCTAAATAACAAGACATCCCTGCAAATATTAAGACATCCCTCTAAATAACAAGACATCCCTCTAAATAACAAGACATCCCTCTAATAAACTAGACATTCCGCTAAATATTAAGACATCCCTCTAAATAACAAGACATCCCTCCAAATACCAAGACATCCCTCTAAATATTAAGACATCCCTCCAAATAACAAGAAAACCCTTTAAAAAACAAGACATCCCTCTAAATAACAAGACATCCCTCTAAATAACAAGACATCCCTCTAAATATTAAGACATCCCTCTAAATAACAAGACATCCCTCTAAATATTAAGACATCCCTTTAAATAACAAGACATCCCTCTAAATAACAAGACATCCCTCTAAATAACAAGACATCCCACTAAATAACAAGACGTCCCTCTAAATAACAAGACATCCCTTTTAAATAACAAGACATTCCTCTAAATAACAAGACATCCCTCTAAATAACAAGACATCCCTCCAAATAAAAAGACATCCCTCTAAATAGCAAGACATCCCTCTAAATAACAAGACATCCCTCCAAATAACAAGATATCCCTCTAAATAACAAGACATTCCTCCAAATAACAAGACTTCCCTCCAAATAAGAAGACATCCTTCTAAATAACAAGACATCCCTCTAAATAACAAGACATCCCTCTAAATACCAAGACATCCCTCCAAATAACAAGACAACCCTTTAAAAAACAAGACATCCCTCTAAATAACAAGACATCCCTCTAAATAACAAGACATCCCTTTAAATATTAAGACATCCCTTCAAATAACAAGACATCCCTCTAAATATTAAGACATCCCTCTAAATAACAAGACATCCCTCTAAATATTAAGACATCCCTTTAAATAACAAGACATCTCTCTAAATAACAAGACATCCCTCTAAATAACAAGACATCCCTCTAAATATTAAGACATCCCTCCAAATAACAAGACATCCCTCTAAATATTAAGACATCCCTCTAAATAACAAGACATCCCTCTAAATATTAAGACATCCCTTTAAATAACAAGACATCCCTCTAAATAACAAGACATCCCTCTAAATAACAAGACATCCCACTAAATAACAAGACATCCCTCTAAATAACAAGACATCCCTTTTAAATAACAAGACATTCCTCTAAATAACAAGACATCCCTCTAAATAACAAGACATCCCTCCAAATAACAAGAAATCCCTCAAAATAGCAAGACATCCCTCTAAATATTAAGACATCCCTTCAAATAACAAGACATCCCTCTAAATAACAAGACATCCCTCTAAATAACAAGACATCCCTCTAAATAAAAAGACATCCCTCTAAATAACTAGACATCCCTCCAAATACCAAGACATCCCTCTAAATAACAAGACATCCCTCTAAATAAAAAGACATCCCTCTAAATAACTAGACATCCCTCCAAATACCAAGACATCCCTCTAAATAACAAGACATCCCTCTAAATAACAAGACATACCTCCAAATAACAAGACATCCCTCTAAATTATAAGACATCCCTCTTAATAACAAGCATCCCTCCAAATAACAAGACATCCCTCTAAATAACAAGACATCCCTCCAAATATGAAGACATCCCTTCAAATATGAAGACATCCCTCTAAATAACAAGACATCCCTCTAAATAACAAGACATCTCTCTAAATATTAAGACATCCCTTCAAATAACAAGACATCCCTCTAAATAACAAGACATCCCTCTAAATAACAAGACATCCCTCTAAATAACAAGACATCCCTCTAAATAACAAGACATCCCTCTAAAAAACAAGACATCCCTCTAAATATTAAGACATCAATCTAAATAACAAGACATCCCTCCAAATAACAAGACAACCCTCTAAAAAACCCTTTAAATAACAAGACATCCCTCTAAATAACAAGACATCCCACTAAAAAACAAGACATCCCTCTAAATATTAAGACATCCCTCTAAATAACAAGTCATCCCTCCAAATATTAAGACATCTCTCTAAATAACAAGACATCCCTCTAAATAACAAGACATCCCTCTAATAAACTAGACATTCCGCTAAATATTAAGACATCCCTCTAAATAACAAGACATCCCTCCAAATACCAAGACATCCCTCTAAATATTAAGACATCCCTCCAAATAACAAGAAAACCCTTTAAAAAACAAGACATCCCTCTAAATAACAAGACATCCCTCTAAATAACAAGACATCCCTCTAAATATTAAGACATCCCTCCAAATAACAAGACATCCCTCTAAATATTAAGACATCCCTCTAAATAACAAGACATCCCTCTAAATATTAAGACATCCCTTTAAATAACAAGACATCTCTCTAAATAACAAGACATCCCTCTAAATAACAAGACATCCCACTAAATAACAAGACGTCCCTCTAAATAACAAAACATCCCTTTTAAATAACAAGACATTCCTCTAAATAACAAGACATCCCTCTAAATAACAAGACATCCCTCCAAATAAAAAGACATCCCTCCAAATAAGAAGACATCCCTCTAAATAACAAGACATCCCTCTAAATAACAAGACATCCCTCTAAATACCAAGACATCCCTCTAAATATTAAGACATCCCTCCAAATAACAAGACAACCCTTTAAAAAACAAGACATCCCTCTAAATAACAAGACATCCCTCTAAATAACAAGACATCCCTCTAAATATTAAGACATCCCTTCAAATAACAAGACATCCCTCTAAATATTAAGACATCCCTCTAAATAAC
Source organism: Macrosteles quadrilineatus (assembly GCF_028750875.1). NCBI lineage: Eukaryota > Metazoa > Arthropoda > Insecta > Hemiptera > Cicadellidae > Macrosteles > Macrosteles quadrilineatus. Next base: position 5,750,828 of record NW_026542602.1, read on the forward strand.
AAGACATCCCTCTAAATATTAAGACATCCCTTTAAATAACAAGACATCTCTCTAAATAACAAGACATCCCTCTAAATAACAAGACATCCCTCTAAATATTAAGACATCCCTCCAAATAACAAGACATCCCTCTAAATATTAAGACATCCCTCTAAATAACAAGACATCCCTCTAAATATTAAGATATCCCTTTAAATAACAAGACATCTCTCTAAATAACAAGACATCCCTCTATATAACAAGACATCCCACTAAATAACAAGACATCCCTCTAAATAACAAGACATCCCTTTTAAATAACAAGACATTCCTCTAAATAACAAGACATCCCTCTAAATAACAAGACATCCCTCCAAATAACAAGAAATCCCTCAAAATAGCAAGACATCCCTCTAAATATTAAGACATTCCTTCAAATAACAAGACATCCCTCTAAATAACAAGACATCCCTCTAAATAACAAGACATCCCTCTAAATAAAAAGACATCCCTCTAAATAACTAGACATCCCTCCAAATACCAAGACATCCCTCTTAATAACAAGACATCCCTCTAAATAAAAAGACATCCCTCTAAATAACTAGACATCCCTCCAAATACCAAGACATCCCTCTAAATAACAAGACATCCCTCTAAATAACAAGACATACCTCCAAATAACAAGACATCCCTCTAAATTATAAGACATCCCTCTTAATAACAAGCATCCCTCCAAATAACAAGACATCCCTCTAAATAACAAGACATCCCTCCAAATATGAAGACATCCCTCCAAATATGAAGACATCCCTCTAAATAACAAGACATCCCTCTAAATAACAAGACATCCCTCTAAATAACAAGACATCCCTCTAAATAAAAAGACATCTCTCCAAATAACAAGACATCCCTCTAAATAACAAGACATCCCACTAAAAAACAAGACATCCCTCTAAATATTAAGACATCCCTCTAAATAACAAGACATCCCTCCAAATATTAAGACATCCCTCTAAATAACAAGACATCCCTCTAAATAACAAGACATCCCTCTAATAAACTAGACATTCCGCTAAATATTAAGACATCCCTCTAAATAACAAGACATCCCTCCAAATACCAAGACATCCCTCTAAATATTAAGACATCCCTCCAAATAACAAGAAAACCCTTTAAAAAACAAGACATCCCTCTAAATAACAAGACATCCCTCTAAATAACAAGACATCCCTCTAAATATTAAGACATCCCTCCAAATAACAAGACATCCCTCTAAATATTAAGACATCCCTCTAAATAACAAGACATCCCTCTAAATATTAAGACATCCCTTTAAATAACAAGACATCCCTCTAAATAACAAGACATCCCTCTAAATAACAAGACATCCCACTAAATAACAAGACGTCCCTCTAAATAACAAGACATCCCTTTTAAATAACAAGACATTCCTCTAAATAACAAGACATCCCTCTAAATAACAAGACATCCCTCCAAATAAAAAGACATCCCTCTAAATAGCAAGACATCCCTCTAAATAACAAGACATCCCTCCAAATAACAAGATATCCCTCTAAATATTAAGACATTCCTCCAAATAACAAGACTTCCCTCCAAATAAGAAGACATCCTTCTAAATAACAAGACATCCCTCTAAATAACAAGACATCCCTCTAAATACCAAGACATCCCTCCAAATAACAAGACAACCCTTTAAAAAACAAGACATCCCTCTAAATAACAAGACATCCCTCTAAATAACAAGACATCCCTCTAAATATTAAGACATCCCTTCAAATAACAAGACATCCCTCTAAATATTAAGACATCCCTCTAAATAACAAGACATCCCTCTAAATATTAAGACATCCCTTTAAATAACAAGACATCTCTCTAAATAACAAGACATCCCTCAAAATAACAAGACATCCCTCTAAATATTAAGACATCCCTCCAAATAACAAGACATCCCTCTAAATATTAAGACATCCCTCTAAATAACAAGACATCCCTCTAAATATTAAGACATCCCTTTAAATAACAAGACATCTCTCTAAATAACAAGACATCCCTCTAAATAACAAGACATCCCACTAAATAACAAGACATCCCTCTAAATAACAAGACATCCCTTTTAAATAACAAGACATTCCTCTAAATAACAAGACATCCCTCTAAATAACAAGACATCCCTCCAAATAACAAGAAATCCCTCAAAATAGCAAGACATCCCTCTAAATATTAAGACATCCCTTCAAATAACAAGACATCCCTCTAAATAACAAGACATCCCTCTAAATAACAAGACATCCCTCTAAATAAAAAGACATCCCTCTAAATAATTAGACATCCCTCCAAATACCAAGACATCCCTCTAAATAACAAGACATCCCTCTAAATAAAAAGACATCCCTCTAAATAACTAGACATCCCTCCAAATACCAAGACATCCCTCTAAATAACAAGACATCCCTCTAAATAACAAGACATACCTCCAAATAACAAGACATCCCTCTAAATTATAAGACATCCCTCTTAATAACAAGCATCCCTCCAAATAACAAGACATCCCTCTAAATAACAAGACATCCCTCCAAATATGAAGACATCCCTTCAAATATGAAGACATCCCTCTAAATAACAAGACATCCCTCTAAATAACAAGACATCTCTCTAAATATTAAGACATCTCTCTAAATAACAAGACATCCCTCTAAATAACAAGACATCCCTCTAATAAACTAGACATTCCGCTAAATATTAAGACATCCCTCTAAATAACAAGACATCCCTCCAAATACCAAGACATCCCTCTAAATATTAAGACATCCCTCCAAATAACAAGAAAACCCTTTAAAAAACAAGACATCCCTCTAAATAACAAGACATCCCTCTAAATAACAAGACATCCCTCTAAATATTAAGACATCCCTCCAAATAACAAGACATCCCTCTAAATATTAAGACATCCCTCTAAATAACAAGACATCCCTCTAAATATTAAGACATCCCTTTAAATAACAAGACATCTCTCTAAATAACAAGACATCCCTCTAAATAACAAGACATCCCACTAAATAACAAGACGTCCCTCTAAATAACAAGACATCCCTTTTAAATAACAAGACATTCCTTTAAATAAGAAGACATCCCTCTAAATAACAAGACATCCCTCCAAATAAAAAGACATCCCTCCAAATAAGAAGACATCCTTCTAAATAACAAGACATCCCTCTAAATAACAAGACATACCTCCAAATAACAAGACATCCCTCTAAATTATAAGACATCCCTCTTAATAACAAGCATCCCTCCAAATAACAAGACATCCCTCTAAATAACAAGACATCCCTCCAAATATGAAGACATCCCTCCAAATATGAAGACATCCCTCTAAATAACAAGACATCCCTCTAAATAACAAGACATCCCTCTAAATAACAAGACATCCCTCTAAATAAAAAGACATCTCTCCAAATAACAAGACATCCCTCTAAATAACAAGACATCCCACTAAAAAACAAGACATCCCTCTAAATATTAAGACATCCCTCTAAATAACAAGACATCCCTCCAAATATTAAGACATCCCTCTAAATAACAAGACATCCCTCTAAATAACAAGACATCCCTCTAATAAACTAGACATTCCGCTAAATATTAAGACATCCCTCTAAATAACAAGACATCCCTCCAAATACCAAGACATCCCTCTAAATATTAAGACATCCCTCCAAATAACAAGAAAACCCTTTAAAAAACAAGACATCCCTCTAAATAACAAGACATCCCTCTAAATAACAAGACATCCCTCTAAATATTAAGACATCCCTCCAAATAACAAGACATCCCTCTAAATATTAAGACATCCCTCTAAATAACAAGACATCCCTCTAAATATTAAGACATCCCTTTAAATAACAAGACATCCCTCTAAATAACAAGACATCCCTCTAAATAACAAGACATCCCACTAAATAACAAGACGTCCCTCTAAATAACAAGACATCCCTTTTAAATAACAAGACATTCCTCTAAATAACAAGACATCCCTCTAAATAACAAGACATCCCTCCAAATAAAAAGACATCCCTCTAAATAGCAAGACATCCCTCTAAATAACAAGACATCCCTCCAAATAACAAGATATCCCTCTAAATAACAAGACATTCCTCCAAATAACAAGACTTCCCTCCAAATAAGAAGACATCCTTCTAAATAACAAGACATCCCTCTAAATAACAAGACATCCCTCTAAATACCAAGACATCCCTCCAAATAACAAGACAACCCTTTAAAAAACAAGACATCCCTCTAAATAACAAGACATCCCTCTAAATAACAAGACATCCCTCTAAATATTAAGACATCCCTTCAAATAACAAGACATCCCTCTAAATATTAAGACATCCCTCTAAATAACAAGACATCCCTCTAAATATTAAGACATCCCTTTAAATAACAAGACATCTCTCTAAATAACAAGACATCCCTCTAAATAACAAGACATCCCTCTAAATATTAAGACATCCCTCCAAATAACAAGACATCCCTCTAAATATTAAGACATCCCTCTAAATAACAAGACATCCCTCTAAATATTAAGACATCCCTTTAAATAACAAGACATCTCTCTAAATAACAAGACATCCCTCTAAATAACAAGACATCCCACTAAATAACAAGACATCCCTCTAAATAACAAGACATCCCTTTTAAATAACAAGACATTCCTCTAAATAACAAGACATCCCTCTAAATAACAAGACATCCCTCCAAATAACAAGAAATCCCTCAAAATAGCAAGACATCCCTCTAAATATTAAGACATCCCTTTAAATAACAAGACATCCCTCTAAATAACAAGACATCCCTCTAAATAACAAGACATCCCTCTAAATAAAAAGACATCCCTCTAAATAACTAGACATCCCTCCAAATACCAAGACATCCCTCTAAATAACAAGACATCCCTCTAAATAAAAAGACATCCCTCTAAATAACTAGACATCCCTCCAAATACCAAGACATCCCTCTAAATAACAAGACATCCCTCTAAATAACAAGACATACCTCCAAATAACAAGACATCCCTCTAAATTATAAGACATCCCTCTTAATAACAAGCATCCCTCCAAATAACAAGACATCCCTCTAAATAACAAGACATCCCTCCAAATATGAAGACATCCCTTCAAATATGAAGACATCCCTCTAAATAACAAGACATCCCTCTAAATAACAAGACATCTCTCTAAATATTAAGACATCTCTCTAAATAACAAGACATCCCTCTAAATAACAAGACATCCCTCTAATAAACTAGACATTCCGCTAAATATTAAGACATCCCTCTAAATAACAAGACATCCCTCCAAATACCAAGACATCCCTCTAAATATTAAGACATCCCTCCAAATAACAAGAAAACCCTTTAAAAAACAAGACATCCCTCTAAATAACAAGACATCCCTCTAAATAACAAGACATCCCTCTAAATATTAAGACATCCCTCCAAATAACAAGACATCCCTCTAAATATTAAGACATCCCTCTAAATAACAAGACATCCCTCTAAATATTAAGACATCCCTTTAAATAACAAGACATCTCTCTAAATAACAAGACATCCCTCTAAATAACAAGACATCCCACTAAATAACAAGACGTCCCTCTAAATAACAAGACATCCCTTTTAAATAACAAGACATTCCTCTAAATAAGAAGACATCCCTCTAAATAACAAGACATCCCTCTAAATATTAAGACATCCCTCCAAATAAGAAGACATCCCTCTAAATAACAAAACATCCCTCTAAATAACAAGACATCCCTCTAAATACCAAGACATCCCTCTAAATATTAAGACATCCCTCCAAATAACAAGACAACCCTTTAAAAAACAAGACATCCCTCTAAATAACAAGACATCCCTCTAAATAACAAGACATCCCTCTAAATATTAAGACATCCCTTCAAATAACAAGACATCCCTCTAAATATTAAGACATCCCTCTAAATAACAAGACATCCCTCTAAATATTAAGACATCCCTTTAAATATCAAGACATCTCTCTAAATAACAAGACATCCCTCTAAATAACAAGACATCCCTCTAAATATTAAGACATCCCTCCAAATAACAAGACATCCCTCTAAATATTAAGACATCCCTCTAAATAACAAGACATCCCTCTAAATATTAAGATATCCCTTTAAATAACAAGACATCTCTCTAAATAACAAGACATCCCTCTAAATAACAAGACATCCCACTAAATAACAAGACATCCCTCTTAATAACAAGACATCCCTTTTAAATAACAAGACATTCCTCTAAATAACAAGACATCCCTCTAAATAACAAGACATCCCTCCAAATAACAAGAAATCCCTCAAAATAGCAAGACATCCCTCTAAATATTAAGACATTCCTTCAAATAACAAGACATCCCTCTAAATAACAAGACATCCCTCTAAATAACAAGACATCCCTCTAAATAACAAGACATCCCTCTAATAAACTAGACATTCCGCTAAATATTAAGACATCCCTCTAAATAACAAGACATCCCTCCAAATACCAAGACATCCCTCTAAATATTAAGACATCCCTCCAAATAACAAGAAAACCCTTTAAAAAACAAGACATCCCTTTAAATAACAAGACATCCCTCTAAATAACAAGACATCCCTCTAAATATTAAGACATCCCTCCAAATAACAAGACATCCCTCTAAATATTAAGACATCCCTCTAAATAACAAGACATCCCTCTAAATATTAAGACATCCCTTTAAATAACAAGACATCTCTCTAAATAACAAGACATCCCTCTAAATAACAAGACATCCCACTAAATAACAAGACGTCCCTCTAAATAACAAGACATCCCTTTTAAATAACAAGACATTCCTCTAAATAAGAAGACATCCCTCTAAATAACAAGACATCCCTCCAAATAAAAAGACATCCCTCCAAATAAGAAGACATCCCTCTAAATAACAAGACATCCCTCTAAATAACAAGACATCCCTCTAAATACCAAGACATCCCTCTAAATATTAAGACATCCCTCCAAATAACAAGACAACCCTTTAAAAAACAAGACATCCCTCTAAATAACAAGACATCCCTCTAAATAACAAGACATCCCTCTAAATATTAAGACATCCCTTCAAATAACAAGACATCCCTCTAAATATTAAGACATCCCTCTAAATAACAAGACATCCCTCTAAATATTAAGACATCCCTTTAAATATCAAGACATCTCTCTAAATAACAAGACATCCCTCTAAATAACAAGACATCCCTCTAAATATTAAGACATCCCTCCAAATAACAAGACATCCCTCTAAATATTAAGACATCCCTCTAAATAACAAGACATCCCTCTAAATATTAAGATATCCCTTTAAATAACAAGACATCTCTCTAAATAACAAGACATCCCTCTAAATAACAAGACATCCCACTAAATAACAAGACATCCCTCTAAATAACAAGACATCCCTTTTAAATAACAAGACATTCCTCTAAATAACAAGACATCCCTCTAAATAACAAGACATCCCTCCAAATAACAAGAAATCCCTCAAAATAGCAAGACATCCCTCTAAATATTAAGACATTCCTTCAAATAACAAGACATCCCTCTAAATAACAAGACATCCCTCTAAATAACAAGACATCCCTCTAAATAAAAAGACATCCCTCTAAATAACTAGACATCCCTCCAAATACCAAGACATCCCTCTAAATAACAAGACATCCCTCTAAATAAAAAGACATCCCTCTAAATAACTAGACATCCCTCCAAATACCAAGACATCCCTCTAAATAACAAGACATCCCTCTAAATAACAAGACATACCTCCAAATAACAAGACATCCCTCTAAATTATAAGACATCCCTCTTAATAACAAGCATCCCTCCAAATAACAAGACATCCCTCTAAATAACAAGACATCCCTCCAAATATGAAGACATCCCTCCAAATATGAAGACATCCCTCTAAATAACAAGACATCCCTCCAAATACCAAGACATCCCTCTAAATAACAAGACATCCCTCTAAATAACAAGACATACCTCCAAATAACAAGAAATCCCTCTAAATTATAAGACATCCCTCTTAATAACAAGCATCCCTCCAAATAACAAGACATCCCTCTAAATAACAAGACATCCCTCCAAATATGAAGACATCCCTTCAAATATGAAGACATCCCTCTAAATAACAAGACATCCCTCTAAATAACAAGACATCTCTCTAAATATTAAGACATCTCTCTAAATAACAAGACATCCCTCTAAATAACAAGACATCCCTCTAATAAACTAGACATTCCGCTAAATATTAAGACATCCCTCTAAATAACAAGACATCCCTCCAAATACCAAGACATCCCTCTAAATATTAAGACATCCCTCCAAATAACAAGAAAACCCTTTAAAAAACAAGACATCCCTCTAAATAACAAGACATCCCTCTAAATATTAAGACATCCCTTTAAATAACAAGACATCTCTCTAAATAACAAGACATCCCTCTAAATAACAAGACATCCCACTAAATAACAAGACGTCCCTCTAAATAACAAGACATCCCTTTTAAATAACAAGACATTCCTCTAAATAACAAGACATCCCTCTAAATAACAAGACATCCCTCCAAATAAAAAGACATCCCTCCAAATAAGAAGACATCCCTCTAAATAACAAGACATCCCTCTAAATAACAAGACATCCCTCTAAATACCAAGACATCCCTCTAAATATTAAGACATCCCTCCAAATAACAAGACAACCCTTTAAAAAACAAGACATCCCTCTAAATAACAAGACATCCCTCTAAATAACAAGACATCCCTCTAAATATTAAGACATCCCTTCAAATAACAAGACATCCCTCTAAATATTAAGACATCCCTCTAAATAACAAGACATCCCTCTAAATATTAAGACATCCCTTTAAATATCAAGACATCTCTCTAAATAACAAGACATCCCTCTAAATAACAAGACATCCCTCTTAATATTAAGACATCCCTCCAAATAACAAGACATCCCTCTAAATATTAAGACATCCCTCTAAATAACAAGACATCCCTCTAAATATTAAGATATCCCTTTAAATAACAAGACATCTCTCTAAATAACAAGACATCCCTCTAAATAACAAGACATCCCACTAAATAACAAGACAACCCTCTAAATAACAAGACATCCCTTTTAAATAACAAGACATTCCTCTAAATAACAAGACATCCCTCTAAATAACAAGACATCCCTCCAAATAACAAGAAATCCCTCAAAATAGCAAGACATCCCTCTAAATATTAAGACATTCCTTCAAATAACAAGACATCCCTCTAAATAACAAGACATCCCTCTAAATAACAAGACATCCCTCTAAATAAAAAGACATCCCTCTAAATAACTAGACATCCCTCCAAATACCAAGACATCCCTCTAAATAACAAGACATCCCTCTAAATAAAAAGACATCCCTCTAAATAACTAGACATCCCTCCAAATACCAAGACATCCCTCTAAATAACAAGACATCCCTCTAAATAACAAGACATACCTCCAAATAACAAGACATCCCTCTAAATTATAAGACATCCCTCTTAATAACAAGCATCCCTCCAAATAACAAGACATCCCTCTAAATAACAAGACATCCCTCCAAATATGAAGACATCCCTCCAAATATGAAGACATCCCTCTAAATAACAAGACATCCCTCTAAATAACAAGACATCCCTCTAAATAGCAAGACATCTCTCTAAATATTAAGACATCCCTTCAAATAACAAGACATCCCTCTAAATAACAAGACATCCCTCTAAATAACAAGACATCCCTCTAAATAACAAGACATCCCTCTAAATAACAAGACATCCCTCTAAATAACAAGACATCCCTTTTAAATAACAAGACATTCCTCTAAATAACAAGACATCCCTCTAAATAACAAGACATCCCTCCAAATAAAAAGACATCCCTCTAAATATTAAGACATCAATCTAAATAACAAGACATCCCTCCAAATAACAAGACAACCCTCTAAAAAACAAAAAAACCCTCTAAATAACAAGACATCTCTCTAAAAAACAAGACATCCCTCTAAATATCAAGACATCCCTCTAAATAACAAGACATCCATCTATATAACAAGACATTCCTCTAAATATTAAGACATCCCTCTAAATAACAAGACATACCTGTAAATAACAAGACATCCCTCTAAATATTAAGACATCCCTTTAAATAACAAGACATCTCTCTAAATAACAAGACATCCCTCTAAATAACAAGACTTTCCACTAAATAACAAGACATCCCTCTAAATAACAAGACATCTTTTTTAAATAACAAGACATTCCTCTAAATGACAAGACATCCCTCTAAATAACAAGACATCCCTCCAAATAAAAAGACATCCCTCTAAATAGCAAGACATCCCTCTAATAAACAAGACATTCCGCTAAATATTAAGACATCCCTCTAAATATTAAGACATCCCTTTAAATAACAAGACATTTCTCTAAATAACAAGACATCCCTCTAAATAACAAGACATCCCACTAAATAACAAGACATCCCTCTAAATAACAAGACATCCCTTTTAAATAACAAGACATTCCTCTAAATAACAAGACATCCCTCTAAATAACAAAACATCCCTCCAAATAAAAAGACATCCCTCTAAATAGCAAGACATCCCACTAATAAACAAGACATTCCGCTAAATATTAAGACATCCCTCTAAATAACAAGACATCCCATCTAAATTACAAGACAACCCTCTAAAAAACAAGACATCCCTCCAAATAACAAGACATCCCTCTAAATAACAAGACATCCCATCTAAATTACAAGACAACCCTCTAAAAAACAAGACATCCCTCTTAATAACAAGACATCCCTCTAAATAACAAGACATCCCTCTAAATATTAAGACATCCCTCCAAATAACAAGACATCCCTCTAAATATTAAGACATCCCTCTAAATAACAAGACATCTCTCTAAATATTAAGACATCCCTTCAAATAACAAGACATCCCTCTAAATAACAAGACATCCCTCTAAATAACAAGACATCCCTCTAAATAACAAGACATCCCTCTAAATATTAAGACATCCCTTTAAATAACAAGACATCTCTCTAAATAACAAGACATCCCTCTAATTAACAAGACATCCCACTAAATAACAAGACGTCCCTCTAAATAACAAGACATCCCTTTTAAATAACAAGACATTCCTATAAATAACAAGACATCCCTCTAAATAACAAGACATCCCTCCAAATAAAAAGACATCCCTCTAAATAGCAAGACATCCCTCTAAATAACAAGACATCCCTCCAAATAACAAGATATCCCTCTAAATAACAAGACATTTCTCCAAATAACAAGACTTCCCTCCAAATAAGAAGACAATCCTCTAAATAACAAGACATCCCTCTAAATAACAAGACATCCCTCTAAATACCAAGACATCTCTCTAAATATTAAGACATCCCTCCAAATAACAAGACAACCCTTTAAAAAACAAGACATCCCTCTAAATTACAAGACATCCCTCTAAATAACAAGACATCCCTCTAAATATTAAGACATCCCTTCAAATAACAAGACATCCCTCTAAATATTAAGACATCCCTCTAAATAACAAGACATCCCTCTAAATATTAAGACATCCCTTTAAATAACAAGACATCTCTCTAAATAACAAGACATCCCTCTAAATAACAAGACATCCCTCTAAATATTAAGACATCCCTCCAAATAACAAGACATCCCTCTAAATATTAAGACATCCCTCTAAATAACAAGACATCCCTCTAAATATTAAGACATCCCTTTAAATAACAAGACATCTCTCTAAATAACAAGACATCCCTCTAAATAACAAGACATCCCTTTTAAATAACAAGACATTCCTCTAAATAACAAGACATCCCTCTAAATAACAAGACATCCCTCCAAATAAAAAGACATCCCTCCAAATAACAAGAAATCCCTCAAAAAAGCAAGACATCCCTCTAAATATTAAGACATCCCTTCAAATAACAAGACATCCCTCTAAATAACAAGACATCCCTCTAAATAACAAGACATCCCTCTAAATAAAAAGACATCCCTCTAAATAACTAGACATCCCTCCAAATACCAAGACATCCCTCTAAATAACAAGACATCCCTCTAAATAACAAGACATACCTCCAAATAACGAATCATCCCTCTAAATTATAAGACATCCCTCTTAATAACAAGCATCCCTCCAAATAACAAGACATCCCTCTAAATAACAAGACATCCCTCCAAATATGAAGACATCCCTCTAAATAACCAGACATCCCTCTAAATAACAAGACATCCCTCTAAATAACAAGACATCTCTCTAAATATTAAGACATCCCTTCAAATAACAAGACATCCCTCTAAATAACAAGACATCCCTCTAAATAACAAGACATCGCTCTAAATAACAAGACATCCCTCTAAATAACAAGACATCCCTCTAAAAAACAAGACATCCCTCTAAATATTAAGACATCAATCTAAATAACAAGACATCCCTCCAAATAACAAGACAACCCTCTAAAAAACAAAAAAACCCTTTAAATAACAAGACATCTCTCTAAAAAACAAGACATCCCTCTAAATATCAAGACATCCCTCTAAATAACAAGACATCCATCTATATAACAAGACATTCCTCTAAATATTAAGACATCCCTCTAAATAACAAGACATACCTGTAAATAACAAGCCATCCCTCTAAATAACAAGACATCCCATCTAAATTACAAGACAACCCTCTAAAAAACAAGACATCCCTCCAAATAACAAGACAACCCTTTTAAAAAACAAGACATCCCTCTAAATAACAAGACATCCCTCTAAATAACAAGACATCACTCTAAATATTAAGACATCCCTCCAAATAACAAGACAACCCTTTAAAAAACAAGACATCCCTCTAAATAACAAGACATCCCTCTAAATAACAAGACATCCCTCTAAATATTAAGACATCCCTTCAAATAACAAGACATCCCTCTAAATATTAAGACATCCCTCCAAATAACAAGACAACCCTTTAAAAAACAAGACATCCCACTAAATAACAAGACATCCCTCTAAATAACAAGACATCCCTTTTAAATAACAAGACATTCCTCTAAATAACAAGACATCCCTCTAAATATTAAGACATCCCTCTAAATAACAAGACATCCCTCCAAATAAAAAGACATCCCTCTAAATAGCAAGACATCCCTCTAATAAACAAGACATTCCGCTAAATATTAAGACATCCCTCTAAATAACAAGACATCCCATCTAAATTACAAGAAAACCCTCTAAAAAACAAGACAACCCTCTAAAAAAAACAAGACATCCCTCTAAATAAAAAGACATCTTAGACACAAGTGTGTACAAGGTTGTACAAGTGTGTACAAGGTTGTACAAGTGTGTACAAGGGTGTACAAGTTTGTACAAGTGTGTACAAGTTTGTACAAGTGTGTACAAGTTTGTACAAGGTTGTACAAATGTATACAAGGGTGTACAAAAGTGTACAAGGGTGCACAAGTTTGTACAAGGGTGTACAAGTGTGTACAAGCTTGTAGAAGTGTGTACAAGCTTGTACAAGTGTGTACAAGGGTGTACAGGTTTGTACAAGGTTGTACAAGTGTTTACAAGGGAGTACAAGTATGTACAAGAATGTACAAGTTTGTACAAGTGTGTACAAGTGTGTACAAGGTTGTACAAGAGTGTACAAGGTTGTACAAGTGTGTACAAGGTTGTACAAGTGTGTACAAGGTTAAACAAGTGTGTACAAAGGTGTACACGTGTGTACAAGGTTGTACAAGTGTGTACAAGGTTGTACAAGTGTGTACAAGGTTGTACAAGTGTGTACAAGGTTGTACAAGGTTGTACAATTGTGTACAAGTTGTACAAGTGTTTACAAGGGTGTACAAGTATGTACAAGAATGTACAAGTTTGTACAAGTGTGTACAAGTTTGTAAAAGGTTGTACAAGTGTGTACAAGGGTGTACAAGTGTGTACAAGGGTGCACAAGTGTGTACAAGTGTGTACAATCGTGTACAAGCTTGTACAAGTGTGTACAAGGGTGTACAGGTTTGTACAAGGTTGTACAAGTGTGTACAAGGTTGTACAAGTGTGTACAAGTGTGTACAAGTTTGTACAAGTGTGTACAAGTTTGTACAATTGTGTACAAGTTTGTACAAGGTTGTACAAATGTATACAAGGGTGTACAAAAGTGTACAAGGGTGCACAAGTTTGTACAAGATGTACAAGTGTGTACAAGCTTGTACAAGTGTGTACAAGCTTGTACAAGTGTGTACAAGGGTGTACAGGTTTGTACAAGGTTGTACAAGTGTTTACAAGGGTGTACAAGTATGCACAAGAATGTACAAGTTTGTACAAGTGTGTACAAGTTTGTAAAAGGTTGTACAAGTGTATTGCGAGTCCCATGCCTCACTTTAAGTTTAAGTTTCCTAAAATGATTCACTCGCTTAGCTTAGTCAAGAGGTGTTAGGTCAATGAGACATAAGACTGCTTAAGGGTGTTACTCAACGTGTAATGAACAAAAATAAAATTTAGAAAAACAACAAAAGTAACAAGAGTTACAACAGCAAAAGAAAACTAAGAAAAGGCAAAAAACAACAATAATAAGATAAATTAATTTACAACGTTAAATTTACAAGAAAAGAAATTAATTGAAAATATAAAAGAATTAGTTACTGACAAATTATATGACTTTTATGTTTGACAAAGTGTTAGTTAGATATTTTATTCTTTCTACATACTGTCTATTGTCCCAGAAGCACACACACCGATACACACACTCCCAAACTCCCGATCTTCTTTCTCCGGTGGCCCGTGGTGATCTCCTCGATGTTTTCCTTCAGATCCTCCAGCTCCAAGAGTCTTGACCCCTCCATCTTCATCATTAGCCCTTCTCATTGGCTGATTACCGATAGGGTGTGTGGCTAATAGGTTAACGGTGTTTCTTGGAAGTCAGCCCTACCGGTCATCGCCTAGCTCACATCAGCTGGGAAAGGAATTTGTAAATCGATGCTCATGCTACTGTTCAACTCTGTTCACACCAACTGGTCGACTAAGTGTAATGTGAACAGAGTGTCTGCATAGATGAGCACCGTGGGTACGGGGTTAATCCCCTTTCTTACACCCCCCTGGTTAAAACGTCAACCTACCACCGGTTGACAATAAAAAAGAAAAAAAAACAACTTAAGGAGATACGCGGAAACATCAATCGCGAAGGTGGGAATCGAACGGATATCTTGATGTGCGTTCCGACTCTTCTTCCCCCCTTCCTGCGACGCGACGCGATCTTGAGGATCGGCGCATTTTCTTGTTTCGCGACCCTTCCAGCGACGCGGTAGAATGAGCTGGTGGTGTATAGCTCATAGTCGCTCACGTCTTCTTTCGCCCCATCGAGTCTCCTTAAGTTAATTGATTGTTTAATTAATTTTGAACTATTTAAATAATGTTTGTTAAGATGTTTTTATTTTTTTTTACATTTATTATTATAAATTATTTTTTGATGTTGAGATTATAAATTATTTATTCTGGGTAACACTTTGTTATATGTTTATACTTTTTGAGGGGTTTGAGGTTTTGGGATTAGATTTATTTTAATATTGAGTATGTGGATGAAATATGCTGAAATAATGAGTAAGATTGTTAATATTACTATCCAGACTAATAAAATGTTTGATGAGATTTAGGGATCGATTGGGTTAATTTAATGGCGCAACAGAATGATATTGAGTTACGATTTATGAGACTTCATTAAATTTTACGCCGGTCACGATATGCGTTGGAATTTCCGCGCCAGCTGATAGAGTAGGTTGCCATATGAGAAGGATAGTGGCGAGCAGAGCTGGAACGGCGACATGGGCAGCATCACGGCGTCTGGGTTGAATGGACGGCTGACTATGCGATGGCGATGAAGTCATGTCGTGTTGCGGTCACCTTGTTCTTGCTGGTGGCTTCAGGGACTCTTTTACTGCTGAAACTTACTTAACAGTGGAGTTAGTACATGTTTTAATAGATTTATTCACAAATGTTGGTACTTGGTAACATACAATTTTAATTGATTCATATGCTTTCCCTACTAACACTATTTATCTACTTATTGTAATGAATATTTAGTTGTTTGAAATTTATGTTACATGGAACTTAAAATATGTCACTTGTATGATACCTGATGTTGTTAGACACATAATGTTCAAAATGGTATTGGTTCACAATTACTTTATGACGACACTTTGTTATAGGAGTTTTGAACATAAATGTTTTATTTTAATTATTTATGAATTCTTGCGTGAAAGTCCTTTCTTTCCTTAATAATCTAGAGAGTTGTAAAGAAATTTTTTTGAGTGAATAATTAAGGGTGATCAATCCTTAATTACTTCTCGTTGAGTGGAGTTTGTCCTTGGGCTGTACAAACCAACTTGTATGTCACTGAATGTCACTAATTATCATTCTTCTTACGCGCACTAGTAAAATCACTAAGTGTCCAACGTGTAAGTAAGTTGCTCGTTACAAGAACTAAAAATACAGTCACAATGGTAAACTTGATTACGATTGTCTGTGTGTGTCTGCGTGGCCACGCGATATCTTTGTATTAAAAGTCGACTTAACACTTGAGTTTTGTGTAGCTACACATTATTTACATAATATTTACACAAGTTTGCGGGAGTGCGTGTGCTTCGGGAATAGACGTACTAATTGTTTCTTAGAATACACATTGCTTACGTATGACTAACTAAACCTAAGTGAATACTAGCTAAGGTCAAAGCATATGAATCATATATGTGTATTGTGGTTATTTATTTTGTGTGGCAATAAATCAAAATCAGTTAAATAGCTAACTTGTGAAATATATTTATGAATTATTGTATGTTACCAAAATTATCTTATAAAATAAACATAGTATCTATTGACCTAACGTAACTAAATATTTTTATTTTACAAGTCTTGTTTGAAAAACTTTCATTCGGGAGACATGAATTACTTCTTTGACAAATTTTCCATTTTTTAAGATTTCCACTAGATATGAGACTGGTGTAACTTGTTTTAATACAGTATACGGACCTTTGTAGCGGTAAGAAAATTTTGTTTGATTTTCCCTCAAATTTTTAGGGTACCATATGAGAACTTGGTCTCCTGGGTGTAAGATTAAGTCTCTCCTATTCCTATCGTAATACATTTTTTGTTTCTTTTGTTCACTAGCTATGATAGAAGGTATTGTGTCCCTAATTTCATTTACAATTCTTAAGTTTTCTAGCAGATCTTTTTCTACATTTGGATTTACAAACAAAGTATCACTTGGAAAGCTTGGCTCAAAGCCTAAAAATAAGTACGAAGGTTTGTACTTGGTTGTCTGGTGTTTACTGTTATTGTAAGCAAAAAGTACATAGTCAATGTATTGTGACCATGCGTTTGGTTTTTCAGCTACATAATGAGAAATCATATTTATCAACGTGTTATTAAAGTTTTCTACTTGTCCATTAACTTGTGGTGTGAAAGCACTACTTAGAATTTGGCATGTACCTATTGCTGTGGTTAAGTCTCGAATCAAATTGTTGTTAAATTCAGTACCTCTATCTGATTGTATAATAGAAGGTGTTCCATAAGTACAAATTAGTTTTAAGAGACATTTTACAATTGATTTACCATCTGCAACTACAAGTGGGAAAGCAAAAGCAAATCGACTACAGGCATCAGTTACTGTTAAAATGTATTTATATCTATTGCTAGGATTTAATGGACCAATTATGTCAAGTTGGATTCGTTCAAAAATTTTGTTAGTGGGAGGGATAGGATTAAGGAAGCCATACTTCTTCTTCGGAGAGTTCCTTCTTTTCTGACAACTTTCGCAGGTTTTCACGTAGTTTTCGACATCTGTTGACATACCAATCCAATGATATCTTTCTTTGATTTTTCCGAGAGTCTTGAATGTACTTAGATGTCCTCCTGATAACGGTGAATTGTGGTACTCCTGAAGGATGTTGTTGACGAGTTTTCGTGGTATTGCTATAACATGTCTGTGAGGATCAGAATCGTTGTACATTCGGTAGAGTACACCATTCTCCGTCTTGTAATACGTGGCCATTTTCCTGTACTTTTGTTCCACAAGATCAGGATTTTCCAAAGCAAGTAAGATGCATTTTAGATCATCGTCCTGAGCTTGCAATTTCTTCAAGTCCACGAGATGAAGGGCACTTACTGAAGTAAGGTTGAAAGTGAAATCCTCTTCTATAGTCTTGTCAACCGGATTTCTGCTTAAGAAATCAGGCAAGACTAAGGATTTACCTGCCTTGTGAGTAATTTCCAGGTCATAGTCACATATTAAATTCGAGAGTCTGGTGAGTCTAGACGAAGCTCCTTTAAATGATTTATAATATTGCAATGCAGAATGATCAGTGAAAACCTTTACTTTTCTTCCGAATAAAAATTCTCTCCATTTTACCAATGCATAAACTAAGGATAAGAATTCTTTTTCTGAAACGCTGTAGTTAACTTCATTTGGTTTTAGTTTTCTACTTAAATACTGAATAGGATGTTCTGTAGATGTTTCTGGATCATACTGGGTCATTACTGCTCCTATAGCATAATTTGATGCGTCTGTGTACACTCTGGTCTCTCTGTGTTCTACGAAGTGGCTGAGAAGTGGCGGTGAGGTGAGAATCGTCTTGAGTTCCTGGAATGAAGTCTCACAGTCGTTTGTCCATTGAAACTTCTTCGTTGCGTTGAATTCCTTTATGAGTGTTGTTAAGGGCATGGCTATTTTTGCAAAGTTTTTAACAAATCTACGGAAGTAATTTGCAGCTCCAAGAAATGATCTTACTTGTTTAATGGTAAGTGGGGTTTTAAATTTAATTATGGATTCTATATTTGTTTTTAATGGCAAACAGCCTTTAGAACTTACTTCATGTCCAAGTATGTTTATTGTATCGTACATGAATTGACACTTTTTTGAGTTTAGCTTTAGGTTAGCATTGTTTAGCTCTTGTAAAATAATTTCTATGTTTTCCAACTGTTCGTCAAATGTTTTTCCTAACACGGTGATGTCATCAATGAATGGTATGCATCTGCTATACAAATGTTTTGATAAAATTCTAGTTATGGCTCTTTGGAAAGCTACTGTAGCAATGGATAGCCCTTGTGGCATTCTTCTAAACTGATACTTTCCCGTTTGTGTGATAACGGTTAAATATTTTCTGTCTTCTGGGGCTATCTCTAACTGAAAGAAAGCGTTTTTCAAATCTAAGTGGGTAAAATAAGACATTTCAGATAAACAAGACAAGACCAAATCTACTGAGACTATGGGGAAATTTTGTTGTTCTAAACATTTGTTAACTGATCTCAAATCAGATGATGAGCTGTCAGAGTTGGTTATTACGAACATTGGGCTGGCGAACTCTGTGTATTCGGGCGATTCTTCGAGTATACCTGCCTTTGTTAGTTTTTCGATTTCTTCTTGAAGGATTTTGCGTTCTTTTAGGCTTTGCCTATAAGGAGGATGATATACTGGTTTAGCATCTGATTTTAGGTTAAGTTTAACTGGTGGTAGTTTAGCTGGACCTAAATCTTCTGTCTTGTTAGTAAACATGTGGCTAAATTTAAATAATATTGCTGCTAACTTGTTATGCTGATTGACTGTCAATTTTGGATTTATGTCAAGTGGGTTGCCATTTCTGTCAAGTGCAATTGTTTTAGAAGGATGAAGTGGTTTTATTTTAGGTGGATGTGTGCATGTTCTTGTTTTTACTTCGGCATTTGGTTTTAAATAACCTAATATTACGTTTTGTTTTAACCATTTTGGAGATTTACTTGCATTGTAAGCGTAAATAAACTTTTGTGAATTTTCGTTTTCTGATGAGATATAAAAGTGGAGGTTCTTTTTGTCTCGGTAATTTAAATCTATATCAAGTTCATATTGATGATGTTCTGGCAAGATTTCCATTAATTTGTAGTGTTGTTGGGGAGCAATAACTGTGTCCGTAGGAACTTTAATTTCAACCATGTCATTACTAGACTCCGCTATAGTTGTTAGAACAAACGGTTTTAAATTAAGTAACCAAGATTTGTCCATTGTGATGCAATGAACTTTATCTTTATTCGTTAGTCTGATTTCCTGTTTCTTAAAATCCAATTCCATGCAGTTTTGGAATAAAAACCAATTTCCCAAGATTACGTCAGTTGCCAAATCTTCAATTACGTAAAAGTCAGTTGGATACACAGAGCCATTAATTGTTATTGGTAGTAAAAGTTTTCCTAATACTTTGACTGGTTGATCGTTAGCAGCTACAATTAAGGGTAAGTTATCTGTTTGAAAGGATAGGTTATTTACAATTGATGATTTTATCAGGCAATAGTTGCAACCAGTATCTAAGGTAGCTGAATAAGTCTGTCCATTTTCTGGTATATCAATATTTAGTGTCAATGTAGGGAATGTTTTTGTTTGCTTAACATTAAAAATTAATTCATAAATATCCGATAGTGTGCATTTAGATTGTCTTTTGTCACATTTAATTAGGGTTCTCAAATTTAGGTGTTTAGAACTTTGTTGGAAAACTTCTTTGTCGATTTGATTCTGGAGGGTTGTTGCTTCACTAGCTGTTAAACAAACTCCTGCAGTTGATGAATCCACGTGTCTATCCGTAGAGGTTCCTGGAAGTGATGTACTCGTACTGAAGCTGTTGTTGTCATCCGACGTTGAAGGTCGTGAAGAGTTAACAGATGTACGTGCCACATCTTGAGTCTTGGGCTGATCAGCTGTGCGGTGCTGTGACGTCAGTTGCTGAGTCGGTGTTCCTAGGCAGCAGTGGGTCGACGCTTGTGACGTAGGCGTTTGTTGTGGTGCGTTATCTTCTCCATCAGCTGGCTGCAAGGTCGTCTTAGGTTCAGCCGTAGCTGTAGGAATGATGTTGGTCTGGTTCTCGAGTTGTGTGTGTTGAATATTTCTTGATGTTATTGTGGTTCTTGGAGGAAGTGATTTAGTTATTGGGGTTACTTTAACTTTATGTTTTACACGAAACGAATCCTCAATTGTTGGAAAGTTGTATTGGTATTGAGGGCTTAATGGTGAAAATATATTACATTTTGAATTATTGGATGCTTCTAAGATTGATGATTTGTTGAAATGTGGTAAACGTTTAGTTGTGTTCCAGAAATATCTCGTTTGTATTTGTTTATCTTGGAAAGCCAAATATCTATTTTGTGGTAGTTGACTTCCCTGCTTTAGAAGTTTTTTGGAAACTGTTCCCTTTTAGCAGGACGCCTAAAGCATTGGTCAATGGTGTGGTTATTTCTTTTGCAATATGCACAAAATTTGGAAGGTGTATTTGAGTATTTTGGATTCCTACGGTTAGCTCTAGCATTGTACCAACAATTTTCTGTGGCGTGATTGTTTTTGTTACATATGTGACAAAAGAGTGGAGTGTTTTGTGATCGGTGTGGTGATCTATAATTTAATCTGGTTCTTGGGATAGGTTGTCTGTTGGAGTGATGTGAATTGTGAGGTGAAGAGCTTCTCGATAAATTTTGTGAGTTTCGAGAAGTGCTTCTGGGCCTATATTTTTCAGCTGACCTGTCATATCTGGGATGAGGGGAAATGTCTCTTCTTTGTGTGGATCTTGAACGATGATAAGTTTCTTTGTGTGGGTTGTCCCTAGGGTAGTTTGTTTCATCAGGTTTGACCTTGAGGCTTAATAATGTATCTTTTATGTCCCTAAGTTCTAATTTTAAGTTGTCTAATTCGTCATTTTCATATGTTACCGACTTTGTTTGAGGTTTTATTAGGGTAACGCGTTCAGCTGAGGTTTGGTATTTTCTCTGATTTTTATTCCTAATAGCTCTTTGAGATTCAATTTTTAGCAGATTTTCGTTTAGCTGTTTAAGTGAGTTGTTTTCCATTCTCACTAGGTCATTACAAATCTCCGGTTTTATTCCCTGAATTACGAATTTTATTATTTTTGCATCATTCATATTGGGATCTATTCTGTGGGAAAGGTGAATGATTTCGTATAGGAATTGCATTGGAGATTCATTTTCTCCTTGTGTTCGATTTTCAAGGACCGTCTGTAAGTCATCAATTAATGCAACTGGGCTGAATGCTTTAATAAATTCAGACTCTAGGTTTGCCCAACTAGTTTCATTGTTTTCATGTTTGTAGAGTGCAAACCATTTATACGGGGTAGACGTTAAGTGTGTGGGGAAAAGTTCAATTTTAGTTTTTTCGGACCAATGGTTGCACCTTGATGCAATATTGAATTTTTGAATAAATTCATGTACATCTTCTGAAGGAAGACCTGAGTATGTGCCTGCTTTTATTAGGGGAAGTTTCTCTTTTGACTCATCAGCCATGTTTTTGTTGGTTATATATGATTTAGGGTGAGATGCTATTTGTGTTGATGTGTTAGGGGTTTCTGGTTGGTTGTGATTTTGATGGGTTTCTTGATTTAAGTTTAACGAATTAAAGCTATGTAACAATTGTTCGTGTTCTATTATTGACCTGTTTTCATAAAGGTTTTGTGAATGTTCAGGTTTAGGTTGTGTTAGGTCGTCAGAAGTGTTTATAGTATCATATGTTGGTTCTTGAAGGATTTTCTTGAATTTTAGCAAATCTCTAAACTGTTCTTTTGTTTTGTCTTCTAGTTTGTTGTTAAAGAACAAGTCTGTTAATGCCTCAGCAAAACTTGGATGTCTAAATGCAGTCTTGAAAACATCTTTGGTGAAAGCTAATTTTGTTCTTAGGTTGGCTAGGGTTTCGGTTTCAGGGATGGGTGGGAGTTGTATTTTATATTGACAAGCTAGTTGTAAAGCCTCAGTTTTGTTTAAGCTATATATGTCAATGTTAACAATTTCAAAATCTAAATCCATAAATTATATTTTAAGTTTTAGTAATGTGACAAACCTACATAAGCTACATTTGGTGGTTTTATTAAGGTTATGGGCCTAGCTAAGATACGTGTTTTTATTTGAGTTAGTGGCCTATATTGTTTTGTTCATAATCTTTAAGTTTTATCTTAAACTAACACCCTATACAATTTACGATTCGTGAGTCTGATATTAACTTAAATGACTATAATTGACTATAAATAAACTAAAATAATTCACAAGTCATATAATTTGTTTCAAGATAATTTATTAAAATAAATGTAGGATCGTTACTGTTTAGTTAAAATGCAAAGACAGCCTTCGCCGTGCGGCTGCCTCCACCATGCGAGAGCCATGCCTCACTTTAAGTTTAAGTTTCCTAAAATGATTCACTCGCTTAGCTTAGTCAAGAGGTGTTAGGTCAATGAGACATAAGACTGCTTAAGGGTGTTACTCAACGTGTAATGAACAAAAATAAAATTTAGAAAAACAACAAAAGTAACAAGAGTTACAACAGCAAAAGAAAACTAAGAAAAGGCAAAAAACAACAATAATAAGATAAATTAATTTACAACGTTAAATTTACAAGAAAAGAAATTAATTGAAAATATAAAAGAATTAGTTACTGACAAATTATATGACTTTTATGTTTGACAAAGTGTTAGTTAGATATTTTATTCTTTCTACATACTGTCTATTGTCCCAGAAGCACACACACCGATACACACACTCCCAAACTCCCGATCTTCTTTCTCCGGTGGCCCGTGGTGATCTCCTCGATGTTTTCCTTCAGATCCTCCAGCTCCAAGAGTCTTGACCCCTCCATCTTCATCATTAGCCCTTCTCATTGGCTGATTACCGATAGGGTGTGTGGCTAATAGGTTAACGGTGTTTCTTGGAAGTCAGCCCTACCGGTCATCGCCTAGCTCACATCAGCTGGGAAAGGAATTTGTAAATCGATGCTCATGCTACTGTTCAACTCTGTTCACACCAACTGGTCGACTAAGTGTAATGTGAACAGAGTGTCTGCATAGATGAGCACCGTGGGTACGGGGTTAATCCCCTTTCTTACAGTATACAAGGATGTACAAGTGTGTACAAGGGTGCACAAGTGTGTACAAGGGTGTACAATCTTGTACAAGCTTGTACAAGTGTGTAAAAGGGTGTACAGGTTTGTACAAGGTTGTACAAGTGTGTACAAGGGTGTACAAATTTGTACAAGGATGTAAAAGTTTGTACAAGTGTGTACAAGTTTGTACAAGGTTGTACAAGTATATACAAGTTTGTACAAGAATGTACAAGTGTGTACAAGGTTTTACAATTGTGTAAAAGGTTGTACAAGTGTGTACAAGGTTGTACAAGTGTGTACAAGGTTGTACAAGTGTGTACAAGTTTGTACAAGTGTGTACAAGGTTGTACAAGTGTGTACAAGGTTGTACAAGTGTGTACAAGGTTGTACAAGTGTGTACAAGGTTGTACAAGTGTGTACAAGGGTGCACAAGTGTGTACAAGGGTGTACAATCGTGTACATGCTTGTACAAGTTTTTACAAGGTTGTACAAGTGTGTACAAGGTTGTACAAGTGTGTACAAGGTTGTACAAACGTGTACAAGGTTGTACAAGTGTGTACAAGGTTGTACAAGTGTGTACAAGGTTGTATAAGTGTGTACAAAGGTGTACAAGTGTGTACAAGGTTGTACAAGTGTGTACAAGGTTGTACAAGTGTGTACATGGTTGTACAAGGTTGTTCAATTGTGTACAAGGTTGTACAAGTGTGTACAAGGTTGTACAAGTGTGTACAAGGGTGTACAAGTTTGTACAAGTTTGTACAAGTTTGTACAAGGTTGTACCAATGTATACAAGGGTGTACAAAAGTGTACCAGGGTGCACAAGTTTGTACAAGGGTGTACAAGTGTGTACAAGCTTGTACAAGTGTGTACAAGAGTGTACAAGGGTGTACAGGTTTGTACAAGGTTGTACAAGTGTTTACAAGGGTGTACAAAAGAATGTACAAGTTTGTACAAGTGTGTACAAGTTTGTAAAAGGTTGTACAAGTGTGTACAAGGTTGTACAAGTGTGTACAAGGTTGTATCATAGTGTACAAGGTTGTACAAGTGTGTACAAAGGTGTACAAGTGTGTACAAGGTTGTACAAGTGTGTACAAAGTTGTACAAGTGTGTACATGGTTGTACAAGGTTGTACAATTGTGTACAAGGTTTTACAAGTGTGTACAAGGGTGCACAAGTTTGTACAAGGGTGTACAAGTGTGTACAAGCTTGTACAAGTGTGTATAAGCTTGTACAAGTGTGTACAAGTGTGTACAAGTTTGTACAAGGTTGTACAAGTGTTTACAAGGGTGTACAAGTATGTACAAGAATGTTCAAGTTTGTACAAGTGTGTACAAGTTTGTAAAAGGTTGTACAAGTGTGTACAAGGGTGTACAAGTGTGTACAAGGGTGCACAAGTGTGTACAAGGGTGTACAATCGTGTACAAGCTTGTACAAGTGTGTACAAGGGTGTACAGGTTTGTACAAGGTTGTACAAGTGTGTACAAGGGTGTACAAATGTGTACAAAGATGTTAAAGTTTGTACAAGTGTGTACAAGTTTGTACAAGGTTGTACAAGTAAGTACAAGTTTGTACAAGAATGTACAAGTGTGTACAAGGTTTTACAATTGTGTAAAAGGTTGTACAAGTGTGTACAAGGTTGTACAAGTGTGTACAAGGTTGTACAAGTGTGTACAAGCTTGTACAAGTGTGTACAAGCTTGTACAAGTGTGTACAAGGTTGTACAAGTGTGTACAAGGTTGTACAAGCGTGTACAAGGTTGTACAAGTGTGTACAAGTTTGTTCAAGTGTGTACAAGTTTGTACAAGGTTGTACAAATGTGTACAAGGGTGTACAAAAGTGTACAAGGGTGCACAAGTTTGTACAAGGGTGTACAAGTGTGTACAAGTTTGTACAAGTGTGTACAAGCTTGTACAAGGGTTTACAGGTTTGTACAAGGTTGTACAAGTGTGTACAAGGGTGTACAAGTATGTACAAGAATGTACAAGTTTGTACAAGTGTGTACAAGGGTGTACAAGTATGTACAAGAATGTACAAGTTTGTACAAGTGTGTACAAGTTTGTAGTAGGTTGTACAAGGTTGTACAAGTGTGTACAAGGTTGTACAAGTGTGTACAAGGTTGTACAAGTGTGTACAAGGTTGTAAAAGTGTGTACAAGGTTGTACAAGTGTGTACAAGGTTGTACAAGTGTGTACAAGGGTTCACAAGTGTGTACAAGGGTGTACAATCGTGTACAAGCTTGTACAATCGTGTACAAGCTTGTACAAGTGTGTACAAGGGTTTACAGGTTTGTACAAGGTTGTACAAGTGTGTACAAGGGTGTACAAATGTGTACAAGGATGTAAAAGTTTATACAAGTGTGTACAAGTTTGTACAAGGTTGTTTAAGTGTGTACAATGTTTTACAATTGTGTACAAGGTTGTACAAGTGTGTACAAGGTTGTACAAGTGTGTACAAGGTTGTACAAGTGTGTACAAGGATGTACAAGTGTGTACAAGGTTGTACAAGTGTGTACAAGTTTGGACAAGTGTGTACAAGTTTGTACAAGGTTATACAAATGTGTACAAGGATGTACAAAAGTGTACAAGGGTGCACAAGTTTGTACAAGGGTGTACAAGTGTGTACAAGGGTGTACAGGTTTGTAAAAGGTTGTACAAGTGTGTACAAGCTTGAACAAGTGTGTACAAGGTTGTACAAGTGTTTACAAGGTTGTACAAGTGTGTACAAGGTTGCACAAGTGTGTACAAGGTTGCACAAGTGTGTACAAGAGTGTACAATCGTGTACAAGCTTGTACAAGTGTGTACAAGGGTGTACAGGTTTGTACAAGGTTGTACAAGTTTGTACAAGGTTTTACAATTGTGTACAAGGTTGTACAAGTGTGTACAAGGTTGTACAAGTGTGTACAAGGTTGTACAAGTGTGTACAAGCTTGTACAAGTGTGTACAAGGTTGTACAAGTGTGTACATGGTTGTTCAAGTGTGTAAATGTTTGTACAAGTGTGTTTAAGTTTGTACAAGGTTGTACAAATGTGTACAAGGGTGTACAAAAGTGTACAAGGGTGCACAAGTTTGTACAAGGGTGTACAAGTGTGTACAAGCTTGTACAAGTGTGTACAATGGTGTACAGGTTTGTACTAGGTTGTACAAATGTGTACAAGGATGTACAAGTATGTACAAGAATGTACAATTTTGTACAAGTGTGTACAAGTTTGTAAAAGGTTGTACAAGTGTGTACAAGGGTGAACAAGTGTGTACAAGGTTGTACAAGTGTGTACAAGCTTGTACAAGTGTGTACAAGCTTGTACAAGTGTGTACAAGGGTGTACAAGTGTGTACAAGGCTGTACAAGTTTTTACAAGGTTGTACAAGTTCGTACAAGGTTGTACAAGTGTGTACAAGGTTGTACATGTGTGTACAAGGTTGTACAAGGTTGTACAATTGTGTACAAGGTTGTACAAGTGTGTACAAGGTTGTACAAGTGTGTACAAGGTTGTACAAGTGTGTACAAGGTTGTACAAGTGTGTACAAGGGTGTACAAGTTTGTACAAGTGTGTACAAGGTTGTACAAGTGTGTACAAGGGTGTACAAGTTTGTACAAGTGTGTACAAGTTTGTACAATTGTGTACAAGTTTGTACAAGGTTGTACAAATGTATACAAGGGTGCACAAGTGTGTACAAGGGTGTACAATCGTGTACAAGCTTGTACAAGTGTGTACAAGGGTGTACAGGTTTGTACAAGGTTGTACAAGTGTGTACAAGGGTGTACAAATGTGTACAAGGATGTAAAAGTTTGTACAAGTGTGTACAAGTTTGTACAAGGTTGTACAAGTAAGTACAAGTTTGTACAAGAATGTACAAGTGTGTACAAGGTTTTACAATTGTGTAAAAGGTTGTACAAGTGTGTACAAGGTTGTACAAGCGTGCCCAAGGTTGTACAAGTGTGTACAAGGTTGTACAAGTGTGTACAAGGTTGTACAAGTGTGTACAAGTTTGTACAAGTGTTTACAAGGTTGTACAAGTGTGTACAAGTTTGTTCAAGTGTGTACAAGTTTGTACAAGGTTGTACAAATGTGTACAAGGGTGTAAAAAAGTGTACAAGGGTGCACAAGATTGTACAAGGGTGTACAAGTGTGTACAAGTTTGTACAAGTGTGTACAAGCTTGTACAAGGGTTTACAGGTTTGTACAAGGTTGTACAAGTGTGTACAAGGGTGTACAAGTATGTACAAGAATGTACAAGTTTGTACAAGTGTGTACAAGGGAGTACAAGTATGTACAAGAATGTACAAGTTTGTACAAGTGTGTACAAGGGTGTACAAATGTGTACAAGGATGTCAAAGTTTGTACAAGTGTGTACAAGTTTGTAGTAGGTTGTACAAGGTTGTACAAGTGTATACAAGGTTGTACAAGTGTGTACAAGGTTGTACAAGTGTGTACAAGGTTGTACAAGTGTGTACAAGGTTGTACAAGTGTGTACAAGGTTGTACAAGTGTGTACAAGGTTGTACAAGTGTGTACAAGGTTGTACAAGTGTGTACAAGGGTTCACAAGTGTGTACAAGGGTGTACAATCGTGTACAAGCTTGTACAATCGTGTACAAGCTTGTACAAGTGTGTACAAGGGTTTACAGGTTTGTACAAGGTTGTACAAGTGTGTACAAGGGTGTACAAATGTAAACAAGGATGTAAAAGTTTATACAAGTGTGTACAAGTTTGTAAAAGGTTGTTTAAGTGTGTACAATGTTTTACAATTGTGTACAAGGTTGTACAAGTGTGTACAAGGTTGTACAAGTGTGTACAAGGATGTACAAGTGTGTACAAGGTTGTACAAGTGTGTACAAGTTTGTACAAGTGTGTACAAGTTTGTACAAGGTTGTACAAATGTGTACAAGGGTGTACAACAGTGTACAAGGGTGCACAAGTTTGTACAAGGGTGTACAAGTGTGTACAAGGGTGTACAGTTTTGTACAAGGTTGTACAAGTGTGTACAAGCTTGAACAAGTGTGTACAAGGTTGTACAAGTGTTTACAAGGTTGTACAAGTGTGTACAAGGTTGCACAAGTGTGTACAAGGTTGCACAAGTGTGTACAAGAGTGTACAATCGTGTACAAGCTTGTACAAGTGTGTACAAGGGTGTACAGGTTTGTACAAGGTTGTACAAGTGTGTACAAGGTTTTACAATTGTGTACAAGGTTGTACAAGTGTGTACAAGGTTGTACAAGTGTGTACAAGGTTGTACAAGTGTGTACAAGCTTGTACAAGTGTGTACAAGGTTGTACAAGTGTGTACATGGTTGTTCAAGTGTGTACATGTTTGTACAAGTGTGTATAAGTTTGTACAAGGTTGTACAAATGTGTACAAGGGTGTACAAAAGTGTACAAGCTTGTACAAGTGTGTACAATGGTGTACAGGTTTGTACTAGGTTGTACAAATGTGTACAAGGATGTACAAGTATGTACAAGAATGTACAATTTTGTACAAGTGTGTACAAGTTTGTAAAAGGTTGTACAAGTGTGTACAAGGGTGAACAATGTGTACAAGGTTGTACAAGTGTGTACAAGCTTGTACAAGTGTGTACAAGCTTGTACAAGTGTGTACAAGGGTGTACAAGTGTGTACAAGGTTGTACAAGTTTTTACAAGGTTGTACAAGTGTGTACAAGGTTGTACAAGTGTGTACAAGGTTGTACAAGTGTGTACAAGGTTGTACAAGGTTGTACAATTGTGTACAAGGTTGTACAAGTGTGTACAAGGTTGTACAAGTGTGTACAAGGTTGTACAAGTGTGTACAAGGGGTTACAAGTTTGTACAAGTGTGTACAAGGTTGTACAAGTGTGTACAAGGGTATACAAGTTTGTACAAGTGTGTACAAGTTTGTACAAGGTTGTACAAATGTATACAAGGGTGCACAAGTGTGTACAAGGGTGTACAATCGTGTACAAGCTTGTACAAGTGTGTACAAGGGTGTACAGGTTTGTACAAGGTTGTACAAGTGTGTACAAGGGTGTACAAATGTGTACAAGGATGTAAAAGTTTGTACAAGTGTGTACAAGTTTGTACAAGGTTGTACAAGTAAGTACAAGTTTGTACAAGAATGTACAAGTGTGTACAAGGTTTTACAATTGTGTAAAAGGTTGTACAAGTGTGTACAAGGTTGTACAAGCGTGTACAAGGTTGTACAAGTGTGTACAAGGTTGTACAAGTGTGTACAAGGTTGTACAAGTGTGTACAAGTTTGTTCAAGTGTGTACAAGTTTGTACAAGGTTGTACAAATGTGTACAAGGGTGTACAAAAGTGTACAAGGGTGCACAAGTTTGTACAAGGGTGTACAAGTGTGTACAAGCTTGTACAAGTGTGTACAAGCTTGTACAAGGGTTTACAGGTTTGTACAAGGTTGTACAAGTGTGTACAAGGGTGTACAAGTATGTACAAGAATGTACAAGTTTGTACAAGTGTGTACAAGGGTGTACAAGTATGTACAAGAATGTGCAAGTTTGTACAAGTGTGTACAAGGATGTACAAATGTGTACAAGGATGTAAAAGTTTGTACAAGTGTGTACAAGTTTGTACAAGGTTGTACAAGGTTGTACAAGTGTGTACAAGGTTGTACAAGTGTGTACAAGGTTGTACAAGTGTGTACAAGGTTGTACAAGTGTGTACAATGTTGTACAAGTGTGTACAAGGTTGTACAAGTGTGTACAAGGGTGCACAAGTGTGTACAAGGGTGTACAATCGTGTACAAGCTTGTACAATCGTGTACATGCTTGTTTCAAGTTTGAACAAGGGTTTACAGGTTTGTACAAGGTTGTACAAGTGTGTACAAGGGTGTACAAGTATGTACAAGAATGTACAAGTTTGTACAAGTGTGTACAAGGGTGTACAAATGTGTACAAGGATGTAAAAGTTTGTACAAGTGTGTACAAGTTTGTACAAGGTTGTACAAGGTTGTACAAGTGTGTACAAGGTTGTACAAGTGTGTACAAGGTTGTACAAGTGTGTACAAGTTTGTACAAGTGTGTACAAGTTTGTACAAGGTTGTACAAATGTGTACAAGGGTGTACAAAAGTGTACAAGGGTGCACAAGTTTGTACAAGGGTGTACAAGTGTGTACAAGGGTGTACAGGTTTGTACAAGGTTGTACAAGTGTTTACAAGGTTGTACAAGTGTGTACAAGGTTGCACAAGTGTGTACAAGAGTGTACAATCGTGTACAAGCTTGTACAAGTGTGTACAAGGGTGTACAGGTTTGTTCAAGGTTGTACAAGTGTGTACAAGGTTTTACAATTGTGTACAAGGTTGTACAAGTGTGTACAAGGTTGTACAAGTGTGTACAAGTTTGTACAAGTGTGTACAAGCTTGTACAAGTGTGTACAAGGTTGTACAAGTGTGTACATGGTTGTTCAAGTGTGTACATGTTTGTACAAGTGTGTTTAAGTTTGTACAAGGTTGTACAAATGTGTACAAGGGTGTACAAAAGTGTACAAGGGTGCACAAGTTTGTACAAGGGTGTACAAGTGTGTACAAGCTTGTACAACTGTGTACAAGGGTGTACAGGTTTGTACAAGGTTGTACAAATGTGTACAAGGATGTACAAGTATGTACAAGAATGTACAATTTTGTACAAGTGTGTACAAGTTTGTAAAAGGTTGTACAAGTGTGTACAAGGGTGAACAAGTGTGTACAAGGTTGTACAAGTGTGTACAAGCTTGTACAAGTGTGTACAAGCTTGTACAAGTGTGTACAAGGGTGTACAAGTGTGTACAAGGTTGTACAAGTTTTTACAAGGTTGTACAAGTGTGTACAAGGTTGTACAAGTGTGTACAAGGTTGTACAAGTGTGTACAAGGTTGTACAAGTGTGTACAAGGTTGTATAAGTGTGTACAAGGTTGAAAAAGTGTGTACAAGGTTGTACAAGTGTGTACAAGGTTGTACAAGTGTGTACACACTTGTACAAACTTTTACATCCTTGTACACATTTGTACACCCTTGTACACACTTGTACAAACTTGTACATTCTTGTACATACTTGTACACCCTTGTACACACTTGTACAACCTTGTACAAACCTGTAAACCCTTGTACAAACTTGAAACAAGCATGTACACGATTGTACAAGCTTGTACACGTTTGTACACCCTTGTACACACTTGTGCACCCTTGTAAACACTTGTACAACCTTGTACACACTTGTACAACCTTGTACACACTTGTACAACCTTGTACACACTTGTACAACCTTGTACACACTTGTACAACCTTGTACAACCTTGTACAAACTTGTACACACTTGTACAAACTTTTACATCCTTGTACACATTTGTACATCCTTGTACACACTTGTACAAACTTGTACATTCTTGTACATACTTGTACACCCTTGTACACACTTGTACAAACTTGTACATTCTTGTACATACTTGTACACCCTTGTACACACTTGTACAACCTTGTACAAACCTGTAAACCCTTGTACAAGCTTGTACACACTTGTACAAGCTTGTACACACTTGTACACCCTTGTACAAACTTGTGCACCCTTGTACACTTTTGTACACCCTTGTACACATTTGTACAACCTTGTACAAACTTGTACACACTTGAACAAACTTGTACACACTTGTACAACCTTGTACACACTTGTACAACCTTGTACACACTTGTACAACCTTGTACACGCTTGTACAACCTTGTACACACTTGTACAACCTTTTACACAATTGTAAAACCTTGTACACACTTGTACATTCTTGTACAAACTTGTACTTACTTGTACAACCTTGCACAAACTTGTACACACTTGTACAAACTTTTACATCCTTGTACACATTTGTACACCCTTGTACACCCTTGTACACACTTGTACAATCTGTACAAACCTGTACAACCTTGTACACACTTGTACAAGCTTGTACACGATTGTACACCCTTGTACACACTTGTGCACCCTTGTATACATTTGTACAACCTTGTACAAACTTGTACACAATTGTACAAACTTGTACACACTTGTACAAACTTGTACACCCTTGTACACACTTGTACAACCTTGTACACACTTGTACAAACTTGTACACCCTTGTACACACTTGTACAACCTTGTACACACTTGTACAACCTTGTACACACTTGTACAACCTTGTACACAACTGTACAACCTTGTACAACCTTGTACACACTTGTACAACCTTGTACACACTTGTACAACCTTGTACGAACTTGTACAACCTTGTAAAAACTTGTACAACCTTGTACACACTTGTACACCCTTGTACACACTTGTACAAGCTTGTACACACTTGTACAAGTTTGTACACACTTGTAAAACCTTGTACACACTTGTTCACCCTTGTACACACTTGTACAACCTTTTACAAACTTGTACACACTTGTACAAAATTGTACATTCTTGTACATACTTGTACATCCTTGTACACATTTGTACAACCTAGTACAAACCTGTACACCATTGTACACACTTGTACAAGCTTGTACACACTTGTACACCCTTGTACAAACTTGTGCACCCTTGTACACTTTTGTACACCCTTGTACACATTTGTACAACCTTGTACAAACTTAAACACACTTGTACAAACATGTACACACTTGAACAACCATGTACACACTTGTACAACCTTGTACACACTTGTACAAGCTTGTACACACTTGTACAACCTTGTACACACTTGTACAACCTTGTACACACTTGTACAACCTTGTACACAATTGTAAAACCTTGTACACACTTGTACAACCTTGTACAAACCTGTACACCCTTGTACACACTTGTACAAGCTTGTACACGATTGTACACTCTTGTACACACTTGTGCAACCTTGTAAACACTTGTACAACCTTGTACACACTTGTTCAAGCTTGTACACACTTGTACAACCTTGTACAATCCTGTACACCCTTGTACACACTTGTACACCCTTGTACAAACTTGTGCACCCTTGTACACTTTTGTACACCCTTGTACACATTTGTACAACCTTGTACAAACTTGTACACACTTGTCCAAACTTGTACACACTTGTACAACCTTGTACACACTTGTACATCCTTGTACACACTTGTACAACCTTGTACACACTTGTACAACCTTGTACACAATTGTAAAACATTGTACACACTTAAACAACCTTGTACAAACTTGTACACACTTGTATAAACTTTTACATCCTTGTACACATTTGTACACCCTTGTACACACTTGTACAACCTTGTACAAACCTGTAAACCCTTGTACACACTTGTACAAGCTTGTACACGATTGTACAAGCTTGTACACGATTGTACACCCTTGTACACACTTGTGAACCCTTGTACACACTTGTACAACCTTGTACACACTTGTACAACCTTGTACATACTTGTACAACCTTGTACACACTTGTACAACCTTGTACACACTTGTACAACCTTGTACACACTTGTACAACCTTGTACACACTTGTACAACCTTGTACACACTTGTACAACCTTGTACACACTTGTACAACCTTGTACAACCTACTACAAACTTGTACACACTTGTACAAACTTTTACATCCTTGTACACATTTGTACACCCTTGTACACACTTGTACAAACTTGTACATTCTTGTACATACTTGTACACCCTTGTACACACTTGTACAAACTTGTACATTCTTGTACATACTTGTACACCCTTGTACACACTTGTACAACCTTGTACAAACCTGTAAACCCTTGTACAAGCTTGTACACACTTGTACAAACTTGTACACACTTGTACACCCTTGTACAAACTTGTGCACCCTTGTACACTTTTGTACACCCTTGTACACATTTGTACAACCTTGTACAAACTTGTACACACTTGAACAAACTTGTACACACTTGTACAACCTTGTACACACTTGTACAACCTTGTACACACTTGTACAAGCTTGTACACACTTGTACAAGCTTGTACACACTTGTACAACCTTGTACACACTTGTACAACCTTGTACACACTTGTACAACCTTTTACACAATTGTAAAACCTTGTACACACTTGTACATTCTTGTACAAACTTGTACTTACTTGTACAACCTTGTAAAAACTTGTACACACTTGTACAAACTTTTACATCCTTGTACACATTTGTACATCCTTGTACACACTTGTACAACCTTGTACAAACCTGTACACCCTTGTACACACTTGTACAAGCTTGTACACGATTGTAAACCCTTGTACACACTTGTGCACCCTTGTACACACTTGTACACCCTTGCACACTTGTACAACCTTTTACAAACTTGTACACACTTGTACAAACTTGAACATTCTTGTACATACTTGTACACCCTTGTAAACACTTGTACAACCTTGAACAAACTTGTACACACTTGTACAACCTTGTACACACTTGTACAACCTTGTACACACTTGTACAACCTTGTACACACTTGTACAAGCTTGTACACACTTGTACAAGCTTGTACACACTTGTACAACCTTGTACACACTTGTACAACCTTGTACACACTTGTACAACCTTTTACACAATTGTAAAACCTTGTACACACTTGTACATTCTTGTACAAACTTGTACTTACTTGTACAACCTTGTACAAACTTGTACACACTTGTACAAACTTTTACATCCTTGTACACATTTGTACATCCTTGTACACACTTGTACAACCTTGTACAAACCTGTACACCCTTGTACACACTTGTACAAGCTTGTACACGATTGTACACCCTTGTACACACTTGTGCACCCTTGTACACACTTGTGCACCCTTGTACACACTTGTACACCCTTTTACAAGCTTGTACACACTTGTACAAGCTTGTACACACTTGTACACCCTTCTACAAACTTGTGCACCCTTGTACACACTTGTACAACCTTGTACACAATTGTACAACCTTGTACAACCATGTACACACTTTTACAACTTTGTACACACTTGTACAACCTTGTACACACTTGTACACCTTTGTACACACTTGTACAACCTTGTACACTATGATACAACCTTGTACACACTTGTACAACCTTGTACACACTTGTACAACCTTTTACAAACTTGTACACACTTGTACAAACTTGTACATTCTTTTGTACACCCTTGTAAACCTTGTACAACCTTGTACAAACCTGTACACCCTTGTACACACTTGTACAAGCTTGTACACACTTGTACAAGCTTGTACACACTTGTACACCCTTGTACAAACTTGTGCACCCTTGTACACTTTTGTACACCCTTGTATACATTGGTACAACCTTGTACAAACTTGTACACACTTGTACAAACTTGTACACCCTTGTACACACTTGTACACCCTTGTACACACTTGTACAACCTTGTACACACTTGTACAACCTTGTACATAATTGTACAACCTTGTACAACCATGTACACACTTGTACAACCTTGTCACACTTGTACAACCTTGTACACACTTGTACAACCTTGTACACACTTGTACACCTTTGTACACACTTATACAACCTTGTACACACTTGTACAACCTTGTACACACTTGTACAACCTTGTACACGTTTGTACAACCTTGTACACACTTGTACAACCTTGTACACACTTGTACAACCTTGTACACACTTGTACAACCTTGTAAAAACTTGTACAAGCATGTACACGATTGTACACCCTTGTACACACTTGTGCACCCTTGTACACACTTGTACAACCTTGTACACACTTGTACAACCTTGTACACACTTGTACAACCTTGTACACACTTGTACAACCTTGTACACACTTGTACAAACTTGTACACACTTGTACAACCTTGTACACACTTGTACAACCTTGTACACACTTGTACAACCTTGTACACACTTGTACAACCTTTTACACAATTGTAAAACCTTGTACACACTTGTACATTCTTGTACAAACTTGTACTTACTTGTACAACCTTGTACAAACTTGTACACACTTGTACAAACTTTTACATCCTTGTACAAATTTGTACACCTTTGTACACACTTGTACAACCTTGTACAAACCTGTACACCCTTGTACACACTTGTACAAGCTTGTACAAGATTGTACACCCTTGTACACACTTGTGCACCCTTGTATACATTTGTACACATACAACCCTCTAAATAACAAGACATCCATCTATATAACAAGACATTCCTCTAAATATTAAGACATCCCTCTAAATAACAAGACATACCTGTAAATAACAAGACATCCCTCTAAATAACAAGACATCCCATCTAAATTACAAGACAACCCTCTAAAAAACAAGACATCCCTCCAAATAACAAGACAACCTTCTAAAAAACAAGACATCCCTCTAAATAACAAGACATCCCTCTAAATAACAAGACATCACTCTAAATATTAAGACATCCCTCCAAATAACAAGACAACCCTTTAAAAAACAAGACATCCCTCTAAATAACAAGACATCCCTCTAAATAACAAGACATCCCTCTAAATATTAAGACATCCCTTCAAATAACAAGACATCCCTCTAAATAATAAGACATCCCTCTAAATAACAAGACATCCCTCTAAATAACAAGACATCCAACTAAATAACAAGACATCCCTCTAAATAACAAGACATCCCTTTTAAATAACAAGACATTCCTCTAAATAACAAGACATCCCTCTAAATATTAAGACATCCCTCTAATTAACAAGACATCCCTCCAAATAAAAAGACATCCCTCTAAATAGCAAGACATCCCTCTAATAAACAAGACATTCCGCTAAATATTAAGACATCCCTCTAAATAACAAGACATCCCATCTAAATTACAAGAAAACCCTCTAAAAAACAAGACAACCCTCTAAAAAACAAGACATCCCTCTAAATAAAAAGACATCTTAGACACAAGTGTGTACAAGGTTGTACAAGTGTGTACAAGGTTGTACAAGTGTGTACAAGGGTGTACAAGTTTGTACAAGTGTGTACAAGTTTGTACAAGTGTGTACAAGTTTGTACAAGGTTGTACAAATGTATACAAGGGTGTACAAAAGTGTACAAGGGTGCACAAGTTTGTACAAGGGTGTACAAGTGTGTACAAGCTTGTAGAAGTGTGTACAAGCTTGTACAAGTGTGTACAAGGGTGTACAGGTTTGTACAAGGTTGTACAAGTGTTTACAAGGGTGTACAAGTATGTACAAGAATGTTCAAGTTTGTACAAGTGTGTACAAGTTTGTAAAAGGTTGTTCAAGTGTGTACAAGGTTGTACAAGTGTGTACAAGGTTGTAAAAGTGTGTACAAGGTTGTACAAGTGTGTACAAGGTTGTACAAGTGTGTACAAGGGTTCACAAGTGTGTACAAGGGTGTACAATCGTGTACAAGCTTGTACAATCGTGTACAAGCTTGTACAAGTGTGTACAAGGGTTTACAGGTTTGTACAAGGTTGTACAAGTGTGTACAAGGGTGTACAAATGTGTACAAGGATGTAAAAGTTTATACAAGTGTGTACAAGTTTGTACAAGGTTGTTTAAGTGTGTACAATGTTTTACAATTGTGTACAAGGTTGTACAAGTGTGTACAAGGTTGTACAAGTGTGTACAAGGATGTACAAGTGTGTACAAGGTTGTACAAGTGTGTACAAGTTTGGACAAGTGTGTACAAGTTTGTACAAGGTTATACAAATGTGTACAAGGGTGTACAAAAGTGTACAAGGGTGCACAAGTTTGTACAAGGGTGTACAAGTGTGTACAAGGGTGTACAGGTTTGTACAAGGTTGTACAAGTGTGTACAAGCTTGAACAAGTGTGTACAAGGTTGTACAAGTGTTTACAAGGTTGTACAAGTGTGTACAAGGTTGCACAAGTGTGTACAAGGTTGCACAAGTGTGTACAAGAGTGTACAATCGTGTACAAGCTTGTACAAGTGTGTACAAGGGTGTACAGGTTTGTACAAGGTTGTACAAGTTTGTACAAGGTTTTACAATTGTGTACAAGGTTGTACAAGTGTGTACAAGGTTGTACAAGTGTGTACAAGGTTGTACAAGTGTGTACAAGCTTGTACAAGTGTGTACAAGGTTGTACAAGTGTGTACATGGTTGTTCAAGTGTGTAAATGTTTGTACAAGTGTGTTTAAGTTTGTACAAGGTTGTACAAATGTGTACAAGGGTGTACAAAAGTGTACAAGGGTGCACAAGTTTGTACAAGGGTGTACAAGTGTGTACAAGCTTGTACAAGTGTGTACAATGGTGTACAGGTTTGTACTAGGTTGTACAAATGTGTACAAGGATGTACAAGTATGTACAAGAATGTACAATTTTGTACAAGTGTGTACAAGTTTGTAAAAGGTTGTACAAGTGTGTACAAGGGTGAACAAGTGTGTACAAGGTTGTACAAGTGTGTACAAGCTTGTACAAGTGTGTACAAGCTTGTACAAGTGTGTACAAGGGTGTACAAGTGTGTACAAGGCTGTACAAGTTTTTACAAGGTTGTACAAGTTCGTACAAGGTTGTACAAGTGTGTACAAGGTTGTACATGTGTGTACAAGGTTGTACAAGGTTGTACAATTGTGTACAAGGTTGTACAAGTGTGTACAAGGTTGTACAAGTGTGTACAAGGTTGTACAAGTGTGTACAAGGTTGTACAAGTGTGTACAAGGGTGTACAAGTTTGTACAAGTGTGTACAAGGTTGTACAAGTGTGTACAAGGGTGTACAAGTTTGTACAAGTGTGTACAAGTTTGTACAATTGTGTACAAGTTTGTACAAGGTTGTACAAATGTATACAAGGGTGCAAAAG
Source organism: Macrosteles quadrilineatus (assembly GCF_028750875.1). Classification (NCBI taxonomy): domain Eukaryota; kingdom Metazoa; phylum Arthropoda; class Insecta; order Hemiptera; family Cicadellidae; genus Macrosteles; species Macrosteles quadrilineatus. Next base: position 5,790,560 of record NW_026542602.1, read on the forward strand.
TGTGTACAAGGGTGTACAATCGTGTACAAGCTTGTACAAGTGTGTACAAGGGTGTACAGGTTTGTACAAGGTTGTACAAGTGTGTACAAGGGTGTACAAATGTGTACAAGGATGTAAAAGTTTGTACAAGTGTGTACAAGTTTGTACAAGGTTGTACAAGTAAGTACAAGTTTGTACAAGAATGTACAAGTGTGTACAAGGTTTTACAATTGTGTAAAAGGTTGTACAAGTGTGTACAAGGTTGTACAAGTGTGTACAAGCTTGTACAAGGGTTTACAGGTTTGTACAAGGTTGTACAAGTGTGTACAAGGGTGTACAAGTATGTACAAGAATGTACAAGTTTGTACAAGTGTGTACAAGGGTGTACAAGTATGTACAAGAATGTACAAGTTTGTACAAGTGTGTACAAGGTTGTACAAGTGTGTACAAGTTTGTTCAAGTGTGTACAAGTTTGTACAAGGTTGTACAAATGTGTACAAGGGTGTACAAAAGTGTACAAGGGTGCACAAGATTGTACAAGGGTGTACAAGTGTGTACAAGTTTGTACAAGTGTGTACAAGCTTGTACAAGGGTTTACAGGTTTGTACAAGGTTGTACAAGTGTGTACAAGGGTGTACAAGTATGTACAAGAATGTACAAGTTTGTACAAGTGTGTACAAGGGTGTACAAGTATGTACAAGAATGTACAAGTTTGTACAAGTGTGTACAAGGGTGTACAAATGTGTACAAGGATGTCACAGTTTGTACAAGTGTGTACAAGTTTGTAGTAGGTTGTACAAGGTTGTACAAGTGTGTACAAGGTTGTACAAGTGTGTACAAGGTTGTACAAGTGTGTACAAGGTTGTACAAGTGTGTACAAGGTTGTACAAGTGTGTACAAGGTTGTACAAGTGTGTACAAGGTTGTACAAGTGTGTACAAGGTTGTACAAGTGTGTACAAGGGTTCACAAGTGTGTACAAGGGTGTACAATCGTGTACAAGCTTGTAAAATCGTGTACAAGCTTGTACAAGTGTGTACAAGGGTTTACAGGTTTGTACAAGGTTGTACAAGTGTGTACAAGGGTGTACAAATGTAAACAAGGATGTAAAAGTTTATACAAGTGTGTACAAGTTTGTACAAGGTTGTTTAAGTGTGTACAATGTTTTACAATTGTGTACAAGGTTGTACAAGTGTGTACAAGGTTGTACAAGTGTGTACAAGGATGTACAAGTGTGTACAAGGTTGTACAAGTGTGTACAAGTTTGTACAAGTGTGTACAAGTTTGTACAAGGTTGTACAAATGTGTACAAGGGTGTACAAAAGTGTACAAGGGTGCACAAGTTTGTACAAGGGTGTACAAGTGTGTACAAGGGTGTACAGTTTTGTACAAGGTTGTACAAGTGTGTACAAGCTTGAACAAGTGTGTACAAGGTTGTACAAGTGTTTACAAGGTTGTACAAGTGTGTACAAGGTTGCACAAGTGTGTACAAGGTTGCACAAGTGTGTACAAGAGTGTACAATCGTGTACAAGCTTGTACAAGTGTGTACAAGGGTGTACAGGTTTGTACAAGGTTGTACAAGTGTGTACAAGGTTTTACAATTGTGTACAAGGTTGTACAAGTGTGTACAAGGTTGTACAAGTGTGTACAAGGTTGTACAAGTGTGTACAAGCTTGTACAAGTGTGTACAAGGTTGTACAAGTGTGTACATGGTTGTTCAAGTGTGTACATGTTTGTACAAGTGTGTATAAGTTTGTACAAGGTTGTACAAATGTGTACAAGGGTGTACAAAAGTGTACAAGCTTGTACAAGTGTGTACAATGGTGTACAGGTTTGTACTAGGTTGTACAAATGTGTACAAGGATGTACAAGTATGTACAAGAATGTACAATTTTGTACAAGTGTGTACAAGTTTGTAAAAGATTGTACAAGTGTGTACAAGGGTGAACAAGTGTGTACAAGGTTGTACAAGTGTGTACAAGCTTGTACAAGTGTGTACAAGCTTGTACAAGTGTGTACAAGGGTGTACAAGTGTGTACAAGGTTGTACAAGTTTTTACAAGGTTGTACAAGTGTGTACAAGGTTGTACAAGTGTGTACAAGGTTGTACAAGTGTGTACAAGGTTGTACAAGGTTGTACAATTGTGTACAAGGTTGTACAAGTGTGTACAAGGTTGTACAAGTGTGTACAAGGTTGTACAAGTGTGTACAAGGGGTTACAAGTTTGTACAAGTGTGTACAAGGTTGTACAAGTGTGTACAAGGGTATACAAGTTTGTACAAGTGTGTACAAGTTTGTACAAGGTTGTACAAATGTATACAAGGGTGCACAAGTGTGTACAAGGGTGTACAATCGTGTACAAGCTTGTACAAGTGTGTACAAGGGTGTACAGGTTTGTACAAGGTTGTACAAGTGTGTACAAGGGTGTACAAATGTGTACAAGGATGTAAAAGTTTGTACAAGTGTGTACAAGTTTGTACAAGGTTGTACAAGTAAGTACAAGTTTGTACAAGAATGTACAAGTGTGTACAAGGTTTTACAATTGTGTAAAAGGTTGTACAAGTGTGTACAAGGTTGTACAAGCGTGTACAAGGTTGTACAAGTGTGTACAAGGTTGTACAAGTGTGTACAAGGTTGTACAAGTGTGTACAAGTTTGTTCAAGTGTGTACAAGTTTGTACAAGGTTGTACAAATGTGTACAAGGGTGTACAAAAGTGTACAAGGGTGCACAAGTTTGTACAAGGGTGTACAAGTGTGTACAAGCTTGTACAAGTGTGTACAAGCTTGTACAAGGGTTTACAGGTTTGCACAAGGTTGTACAAGTGTGTACAAGGGTGTACAAGTATGTACAAGAATGTACAAGTTTGTACAAGTGTGTACAAGGGTGTACAAGTATGTACAAGAATGTGCAAGATTGTACAAGTGTGTACAAGGATGTACAAATGTGTACAAGGATGTAAAAGTTTGTACAAGTGTGTACAAGTTTGTACAAGGTTGTACAAGGTTGTACAAGTGTGTACAAGGTTGTACAAGTGTGTACAAGGTTGTACAAGTGTGTACAAGGTTGTACAAGTGTGTACAAGGTTGTACAAGTGTGTACAAGGTTGTACAAGTGTGTACAAGGGTGCACAAGTGTGTACAAGGGTGTACAATCGTGTACAAGCTTGTACAATCGTGTACATGCTTGTTTCAAGTTTGAACAAGGGTTTACAGGTTTGTACAAGGTTGTACAAGTGTGTACAAGGGTGTACAAGTATGTACAAGAATGTACAAGTTTGTACAAGTGTGTACAAGGGTGTACAAATGTGTACAAGGATGTAAAAGTTTGTACAAGTGTGTACAAGTTTGTACAAGGTTGTACAAGGTTGTACAAGTGTGTACAAGGTTGTACAAGTGTGTACAAGGTTGTACAAGTGTGTACAAGTTTGTACAAGTGTGTACAAGTTTGTACAAGGTTGTACAAATGTGTACAAGGGTGTACAAAAGTGTACAAGGGTGCACAAGTTTGTACAAGGGTGTACAAGTGTGTACAAGGGTGTACAGGTTTGTACAAGGTTGTACAAGTGTTTACAAGGTTGTACAAGTGTGTACAAGGTTGCACAAGTGTGTACAAGAGTGTACAATCGTGTACAAGCTTGTACAAGTGTGTACAAGGGTGTACAGGTTTGTTCAAGGTTGTACAAGTGTGTACAAGGTTTTACAATTGTGTATTCAATTCAATTCAATATCATCTTTATTCTGTTTCTTGTAACATTTACAAAGAATAGAGTCACACATAAGGTAAATATAACATAAGGTCATACAACATAAGGTAAAATAATATAAAATAGTTTCATACTACGTCACATGTAACTGAGTTTCCCACATCATACAGTATTTACAATATATACATAGAAGAAACCTTTAAATAAAAATTATGTTTAAGATACAAAATAAACATTAGTTACAAAAACTACAAGAGGATAGAGACAGAGAGAGAGAGAGTTAAAAAATCATATATTTACAAGAAAAATAAAGTTGCTATGAGATAAAGTCTTGGAGAGAGTAAAAAGCAGATTTAATTAGATATTCTTTAAGTAATTTTAACAACCTCTTATGGTTTTTCTCTGATTTAATATTTTGAGGGAGGTTATGAAAACATAAATTGCCCATGTAAGTGGTTTTCTTTTTAAAAAATTCCAATTTGTGTTGTTCAACTAAACGATGAGCTCTTGTGTTATACGAATGGGTTGTGTTGCCAATTGAAATTTTATTGTTGAGTAGTGTAAATTTTATTGTTTCATAAATGTATAAGCCGATAACTGTAAATATTTTTAAATCCTTGAAAATATGTTTCACTGAAACTTTTCGTTTCAGATGAAACATTATTCTCAATGCACGTTTTTGTTGAATGAGAATTTTGTCCATGTTCTTTATTGTTGTCGATCCATATATACTAATACCGTAGGCAATATGAGAATGAATTAGGGCGAAGTAAATAGATTTCATGGTTTTTAGATTACACCAGTGGACCATTTTCCTTAAAGCGTGTATGCCACTAGATGTTTTATTTATAACATGTTCAATATGGTTGTCCCATGATAAATGTTCGTCTATAATTAGACCCAAGAATTTAGTTTCATTTACATGGTTCAAGATTTCATTTTCAATGAAAATTGTTGGACTTGTCCCATTTCTCGCTCTCTTAGTTGAAAATGACACAAAATTTGATTTAGTAGAATTTAAAAGAAGATTTTTACTATTTAAAAAGTCTTTTATTAAAGATAAGCCAATCAAAGATGACATTTCAACATTTTCTACTGTGTTAGCAGAAACAATTACATTAGTGTCGTCCGCATAAAGACACACTTTACTATTTCTGTCCCATGTCAATTCAGGTAAACCCTTCAGGTAACATAGAAACAGTAAAGGGCCCAAAATAGATCCCTGGGGGACACCGTACCGCACTGGTAATGGACGAGAGGCAAATTTTTCCTTATACAAATATCTTGAATGATCTTTAAAATATTCTATTTCTACAAATTGTTTTCTCTGTAAGAGGTATGAGCGAAACCATGCCAGTTCGGTAGATTTTACACCAAGATAGCTAAGGACTTCAATTAATTTGCAGTGTTCAACACTGTCAAACGCCCGGGACAAGTCCAAGAAAATACCTACAACTTTTTCACCCCTATCAATAGATTCGATGATGGATTCAACAAATTCAATACCGGCTGTTATTGTTGATTTGTTTGGCCTGAAACCATGTTGTTGGTTATCCAATAACATGTTTGATTCAAGATAATTTGACAGTTGATCAAAGACAACTTTCTCAAGAATTTTAGAAAAAACTGGAAGGAGTGATACAGGCCTATAGCATTTGACATCTTCTGGATCGCCTTTTTTGAAGATTGGGATCACCCTGGCAGTTTTGAATTGTTCAGGGAATACACCTGTTGATAGAGATTGATTGACTATGTGTGTTAAAGGTGTACAGATGAATGGCAATGCTGCCTTGATGATTGATATCGGAATTTCATCATTACCTGATGAAGGTTTATTTTCAAATGATAATACAGTTTTTTTTATATCTCTCTCCGAAACTGTAACAAATTTAAATGTTGTATTAAACTGAGTCATAAAATGATTGTTTGCAGGAGACACTGTGGTAATTCTAGGAACTATAAGACTTTCTACAGCATTGACAAAAAATTCATTAAAAGTTTCACAAATATTTACAGGATCTGTCAAAAATTTACCTTCATAAAACAATTTTATGTTTACATTTGACTTTGATAATTTACCTACTTCAGTGTTAATTAAGTTCCAGGTAGTTTTCACCTTATTTCTAGAGTTCATAATTTTTTCCTCAAAGTATGTTTTTTTATTGTTGATAATCTCTCTCTGTAGTTCTTTTTTCTTTTCCTTAATCTGTATCTTAATGTTATTGTCTTTAAGCATTCTGAATTGAGATTCCAAATCAACTATTTCAGATTGTTTTAATTTTATTATATCATTAATCCACTTCTTTGGTTTACAAAAATTTTCTGTTACATAAAGTTTAGGATAATTTACCTCAAAATGATACTTAAATATGTTACAAAATACATTATACTTCATCTCAACAATAGACTGGAAAATCTGAGACCAGGACTCAGAACTTATACCTCTAAGAAAAAGTTCTGTATTTTTTTCATTAAATTTTCTCACTTGTTTTCTTATTGGCTTTGGCTTTTTGTGGTCAGTGATTCTCAGTTTCATCAATTGACCATCATGGTCTGAGATGTGCGTAATTAACCCGGTTACTTGTAAATTGTGAAGATCTATATTTGTAATAAAATTGTCAATTGCAGTTTTTGAATGTTCTGTTACTCGGGTCGGAAAGTCAACTGTATGTCTCATTCCATATATTGTTAAAATATTAATAAATTTATTGTATTTATCATCTTTCTTCAAAACATCTATGTTAAAGTCACCAGCAATTATAATTTTTTTAAATTTTTTACACAGTATGTTTAAGAGAGTTTCCAGATTATCAAAAAATTGGTCCAAGTTCAAGTAGTTAGGAGACCTATAAATACATCCAAACAAAAAAGTAAAGTTGTGAGTACTGATCTCAGACAAACAATATTCAAACTCTTTTTCCATTAAAAGTGGTTGAGTAGAAGGTAAATCAATACATTTGTGATTTATATTTTTGTGGGTTAGGATTATTACACCACCACCTCGCCCCAATCTTCTAGAGAAGTAGGATGCTGTTGTGTAATTACATATGTTAAGTAATTCTATTTCCTCTTTTGTCATCTTATGCTCACTGAGTGCAATAATATCTGGATTTATTTCGTTAAGAACAATTTCCAGAAGATCAAGGCGAGATGGTAAGTGTTGTACATTATGGTGCAGAATAGAAAGAGGTGCAATTATCTTGGTGGAGGTGACAAAGGAATCTGCGAGTTTAAAGGTCGGGTTGATTTGGGCTCTCTCTGTGATGCGGGATTTGGGATATTTAAAATGGATGTTGGGTTGGAGGCTGCTAGAAACTGGGGCACATTCACACTGCTCTGCTTTTCCACTGAACACTTCACCACCTCACTAAACTGCAGATGACCAGGAACCAGCACAGGTGTTGGGGAGTCAGCAGCAGGCGTCAATGGCAGGGTAGAGGTAGTGGTGCTGGATGAGACATCAGTGTTCGGTGTAGCATTCGAGGGCTGCTGTGGATTACTTGTCATCTCAGGTATTACAGGCTGTTCACAGGTGTCAGGTTGAACTGCTGGAGAAGCCACTTCATGGCTGCTTCTATCAATAGTTTTTTTCAGCTCCTCTAAAAATTCAGATTGTGAGAGTCCACGCCATAATTTCCGCTGAGCAGCTGGTTGGTCATACGACACCACACATATTGTAGCATTTGTAATTTTGTGCAGTTTTGTAATGTTTTTTACAAAGTGATTAATAGGTATTAAGTCTCGAACACAACCCATGGCAGAACATATTAGAGTATTCAGTTTTTTTGTTTTGAAATTTTCAATTAGCTGTTCAAAAGCCTCATCATAAGTTGATTCAGTTGGCTTTCCTTTGTATTCTTCTTTTGTAACTAGACCGTACACTGTAGCACCACTTGGTTCAGTCTGGCATATTAATCTTGTGTTGATGTAGTCTGTCTGTTTTGGCCGACCAAATATCTTTCGAAATACGACTGCTACCCCAGCAGACATATGTTTGTGGTGTTGGAGGTCACTCGAAATGGTGTGAGCAAATGCTGTAGTAGGGCTCTTTTTGTTTGCATTAATTACATCCCACATGCTAGCTTCAATGACATTAATCTTGTTTTTTAAAATTTTCGTTTGTAGTTTGCCTTGTCTTGAAATTACACTCCTCATATGTACATCACTGACTTGAATTTGGTTGCCAACACCATGAAATGATTCATTACTCTGTGATCCAAAAATGGTATTGAGGATATTGATGGTAGTGTATGCCAGTTCAGACTTTCCTCTCCGATTAATATGTAGCCCACTAAAATGGAATTTTTGAAGATGTGAGAGATCGACCACGTAAACATTATTGATCCGGGCAGCCAACTCTCTGATGTAGTTATTCACTCTTAACAGCTTTAGATATCTTGTCTCATTCATAGTACGGGGGTCAAACCATTCAGGAATTGTTGTCACTAGCAGAGGTTTTTCTTTACTCAGAGCCTTAATTTCTTCCTCCCAAGACTGATAGATGTACTTCAGATCATCATTTAATAAATCGTTTGTACCAGCCATAATTAAGACAACATCTGCACTGCTGCTCTTAGATGCTGTCGTTACATAGCTGAGAGGAGCGTTTGCCATAACACGACCTTCACAGTTCACTTTGTTGTTACTAGCAGCAGTAATATTGTGGACAACTTCCCTTCCTTGGCTATCAGAAAACAGTGCTAGCTTTATTTCTTTGCCAGTGTACCCCAAGTATCTCGACTTAAACGACTTCGACAAGCGTACTACTTTCCGCTGACCTATAGTGCTCTCCGACAACTTAGTACTCCTGCAAGTGCTAGACGATTGGTAACCTCCATTTCTCTCGCCGCTGTTGTTCTTCTCTTGATCTAAAACTTCAAAGCGGTTTTGTGTCGGAAACTGGAACCCATCTGGAGACTTTGGTAGCTGATTTTCTTTCATTAACTTTGTTTTCCTACCGTCTTGGACACTTGACCAAGAGTTTTGATCTTGTCTCTTGTATCTTCTTTGCTGGTTCTTGGTTTTGTGTTGTGGTCTCATACTATCTGCAGCTGAATCATTCATACATATTTCTTTGTTCCTTAACTTTTTAGCTTCTTTTTCACCTTCATCTTTGTATGCCAAAAACAACTTCTTGATGGTCTCCACTCCAATAGCCTTGTATTGGTCATTATATGTCAGGTAAGCTAGTGTAGCTCGTTTCATGATACAGTCATATTCTGTTATTTTTCCCATATTTAGAAAGGATTTTTCATCAAATACCTTGTTTTTATCATTCAAAATATTATTTATTAACCTCTCAGCATATAGAATTACATAAGTACCGCAGTCAAAATTATTTCTCTGTTGTGGACAGGATATTGTTCTGAAAATAGCGTCTTTAGTTGGGCTTAGAATATCTTTCAATTTCGAGTAGATCAGTTTAGCATGGCAGAGATTGTAGTTCTCTATTGGGTCCAAACAGAAAAAGGTTGCCTCAGTGTTGCTGTAGATGAGTAAACTCCAGTGGGATCCATTGTTATTGGTTTCATCTGCATTATTAACAGGAATTATAATGAAAGATTTGTTAATGAGATCCAATGATTTCACCAAAGACTCTGTGTACTTCAGATCCTTTGAGTATTTGATTGTTTGACATACTGCTGGTGTAATAAAACTGACATTTTTGATAAATTTATTGTCCATCAATATATCAAAGTAAAGTTTTATACTGTCATCTAGAATCCAACCATTTCCAAGAAGCGACATACATGGTTCTAACTTTGCATCAGTAGGATTGTCCTTTCCTTTGATTTCATTTTTTTGGGCACAATAATCCTTTTCTAAGAGTTTTTCTGTGGCTTGATTAGGATGATCATCTGCAGATGAGGCTGTCATGAGTTCACATTGTACCGAGCAATCTATCCTTTGAAGAGCATAGTTTGGAATAGGGAATATCTCTTTTGTAAACTCCATCAGCCGGGTGTCAGACTCGATAGAGTGGTCAAGTACACGTTGGAGACGGTTTTCAAGAGTCAAATTATGTTCCTTTAGCCGTTTATTTTCTTCTTCAAGATATAAGTATGAGGGAAGTATCATTTCTTCTGAGTTAAAAGATAAATTTGAAGACGATTCCAAAGAGGAGGGGGAAGGGTGGTCAGGGGTTTGTGGTGTGGAAACCTCAGAAATACTATGTGTATCCTCTGAGTCCTCTGATGACTGGGAGGAAGACTGTTTATTTGTTACCTTTGGAGATAGCATTGACCTCATAGTAACAGGGTGAGGTCCAGTATGTTTTTCATTAGTTGTTGTTATGATAGATTTGGTCGAATCTGTCTTTATTACTGCTTTACAATTTCTACCAAGACAGCGCCATGTTACTTCTCCACTCTTAGCTACATAATTCTCTCTATACTTATAATTATTGTAGATAATATTGGGTTTTCCATTTTTAGTTTGCTCAATTTTAAATTCCATATTTATTTTATGTAAATCTTTACTTATTCAAAGTAAAATATTCAAACATGGGTTGCCAATTTTAGCTAATAGTAACAGCTCCTTCAAAATACGAAAGGCAATTTCAATGCAATTATGAGTATTAATGAGAGTATAAATTAAATCAATGGTTATTTCAGAGAACAGAACAGCTTCATAGCAACTAAAAATGACAGGCACTCTGTTTGTTTGCAGACCAATTTGAAACTGTCAGTGCTTGCAGACGACTTTATGTCAAAAATATGTATAAATATGTACAAGGTTGTACAAGTGTGTACAAGGTTGTACAAGTGTGTACAAGTTTGTACAAGTGTGTACAAGCTTGTACAAGTGTGTACAAGGTTGTACAAGTGTGTACATGGTTGTTCAAGTGTGTACATGTTTGTACAAGTGTGTTTAAGTTTGTACAAGGTTGTACAAATGTGTACAAGGGTGTACAAAAGTGTACAAGGGTGCACAAGTTTGTACAAGGGTGTACAAGTGTGTACAAGCTTGTACAACTGTGTACAAGGGTGTACAGGTTTGTACAAGGTTGTACAAATGTGTACAAGGATGTACAAGTATGTACAAGAATGTACAATTTTGTACAAGTGTGTTCAAGTTTGTAAAAGGTTGTACAAGTGTGTACAAGGGTGAACAAGTGTGTACAAGGTTGTACAAGTGTGTACAAGCTTGTACAAGTGTGTACAAGCTTGTACAAGTGTGTACAAGGGTGTACAAGTGTGTACAAGGTTGTACAAGTTTTTACAAGGTTGTACAAGTGTGTACAAGGTTGTACAAGTGTGTACAAGGTTGTACAAGTGTGTACAAGGTTGTACAAGTGTGTACAAGGTTGTATAAGTGTGTACAAGGTTGAAAAAGTGTGTACAAGGTTGTACAAGTGTGTACAAGGTTGTACAAGTGTGTACACACTTGTACAAACTTTTACATCCTTGTACACATTTGTACACCCTTGTACACACTTGTACAAACTTGTACATTCTTGTACATACTTGTACACCCTTGTACACACTTGTACAACCTTGTACAAACCTGTAAACCCTTGTACAAACTTGAAACAAGCATGTACACGATTGTACAAGCTTGTACACGATTGTACACCCTTGTACACACTTGTGCACCCTTGTAAACACTTGTACAACCTTGTACACACTTGTACAACCTTGTACACACTTGTACAACCTTGTACACACTTGTACAACCTTGTACACACTTGTACAACCTTGTACAACCTTGTACAAACTTGTACACACTTGTACAAACTTTTACATCCTTGTACACATTTGTACATCCTTGTACACACTTGTACAAACTTGTACATTCTTGTACATACTTGTACACCCTTGTACACACTTGTACAAACTTGTACATTCTTGTACATACTTGTACACCCTTGTACACACTTGTACAACCTTGTACAAACCTGTAAACCCTTGTACAAGCTTGTACACACTTGTACAAGCTTGTACACACTTGTACACCCTTGTACAAACTTGTGCACCCTTGTACACTTTTGTACACCCTTGTACACATTTGTACAACCTTGTACAAACTTGTACACACTTGAACAAACTTGTACACACTTGTACAACCTTGTACACACTTGTACAACCTTGTACACACTTGTACAACCTTGTACACGCTTGTACAACCTTGTACACACTTGTACAACCTTTTACACAATTGTAAAACCTTGTACACACTTGTACATTCTTGTACAAACTTGTACTTACTTGTACAACCTTGTACAAACTTGTACACACTTGTACAAACTTTTACATCCTTGTACACATTTGTACACCTTGTACACCCTTGTACACACTTGTACAATCTGTACAAACCTGTACAACCTTGTACACACTTGTACAAGCTTGTACACGATTGTACACCCTTGTACACACTTGTGCACCCTTGTATACATTTGTACAACCTTGTACAAACTTGTACACAATTGTACAAACTTGTACACACTTGTACAAACTTGTACACCCTTGTACACACTTGTACAACCTTGTACACACTTGTACAAACTTGTACACCCTTGTACACACTTGTACAACCTTGTACACACTTGTACAACCTTGTACACACTTGTACAACCTTGTACGAACTTGTACAACCTTGTAAAAACTTGTACAACCTTGTACACACTTGTACACCCTTGTACACACTTGTACAAGCTTGTACACACTTGTACAAGCTTGTACACACTTGTAAAACCTTGTACACACTTGTTCACCCTTGTACACACTTGTACAACCTTTTACAAACTTGTACACACTTGTACAAAATTGTACATTCTTGTACATACTTGTACATCCTTGTACACATTTGTACAACCTAGTACAAACCTGTACACCATTGTACACACTTGTACAAGCTTGTACACACTTGTACACCCTTGTACAAACTTGTGCACCCTTGTACACTTTTGTACACCCTTGTACACATTTGTACAACCTTGTACAAACTTAAACACACTTGTACAAACATGTACACACTTGAACAACCATGTACACACTTGTACAACCTTGTACACACTTGTACAAGCTTGTACACACTTGTACAACCTTGTACACACTTGTACAACCTTGTACACACTCGTACAACCTTGTACACAATTGTAAAACCTTGTACACACTTGTACAACCTTGTACAAACCTGTACACCCTTGTACACACTTGTACAAGCTTGTACACGATTGTACACTCTTGTACACACTTGTGCAACCTTGTAAACACTTGTACAACCTTGTACACACTTGTTCAAGCTTGTACACACTTGTACAACCTTGTACAAACCTGTACACCCTTGTACACACTTGTACACCCTTGTACAAACTTGTGCACCCTTGTACACTTTTGTACACCCTTGTACACATTTGTACAACCTTGTACAAACTTGTACACACTTGTCCAAACTTGTACACACTTGTACAACCTTGTACACACTTGTACATCCTTGTACACACTTGTACAACCTTGTACACACTTGTACAACCTTGTACACAATTGTAAAACATTGTACACACTTAAACAACCTTGTACAAACTTGTACACACTTGTATAAACTTTTACATCCTTGTACACATTTGTACACCCTTGTACACACTTGTACAACTTTGTACAAACCTGTAAACCCTTGTACACACTTGTACAAGCTTGTACACGATTGTACAAGCTTGTACACGATTGTACACCCTTGTACACACTTGTGAACCCTTGTACACACTTGTACAACCTTGTACACACTTGTACAACCTTGTACACACTTGTACAACCTTGTACACACTTGTACAACCTTGTACACACTTGTACAACCTTGTACACACTTGTACAACCTTGTACACACTTGTACAACCTTGTACACACTTGTACAACCTTGTACAACCTACTACAAACTTGTACACACTTGTACAAACTTTTACATCCTTGTACACATTTGTACACCCTTGTACACACTTGTACAAACTTGTACATTCTTGTACATACTTGTACACCCTTGTACACACTTGTACAAACTTGTACATTCTTGTACATACTTGTACACCCTTGTACACACTTGTACAACCTTGTACAAACCTGTAAACCCTTGTACAAGCTTGTACACACTTGTACAAACTTGTACACACTTGTACACCCTTGTACAAACTTGTGCACCCTTGTACACTTTTGTACACCCTTGTACACATTTGTACAATCTTGTACAAACTTGTACACACTTGAACAAACTTGTACACACTTGTACAACCTTGTACACACTTGTACAACCTTGTACACACTTGTACAAGCTTGTACACACTTGTACAAGCTTGTACACACTTGTACAACCTTGTACACACTTGTACAACCTTGTACACACTTGTACAACCTTTTACACAATTGTAAAACCTTGTACACACTTGTACATTCTTGTACAAACTTGTACTTACTTGTACAACCTTGTAAAAACTTGTACACACTTGTACAAACTTTTACATCCTTGTACACATTTGTACATCCTTGTACACACTTGTACAACCTTGTACAAACCTGTACACCCTTGTACACACTTGTACAAGCTTGTACACGATTGTAAACCCTTGTACACACTTGTGCACCCTTGTACACACTTGTACACCCTTGTACACACTTGTACAACCTTTTACAAACTTGTACACACTTGTACAAACTTGAACATTCTTGTACATACTTGTACACCCTTGTAAACACTTGTACAACCTTGAACAAACTTGTACACACTTGTACAACCTTGTACACACTTGTACAACCTTGTACACACTTGTACAACCTTGTACACACTTGTACAAGCTTGTACACACTTGTACAAGCTTGTACACACTTGTACAACCTTGTACACACTTGTACAACCTTGTACACACTTGTACAACCTTTTACACAATTGTAAAACCTTGTACACACTTGTACATTCTTGTACAAACTTGTACTTACTTGTACAACCTTGTACAAACTTGTACACACTTGTACAAACTTTTACATCCTTGTACACATTTGTACATCCTTGTACACACTTGTACAACCTTGTACAAACCTGTACACCCTTGTACACACTTGTACAAGCTTGTACACGATTGTACACCCTTGTACACACTTGTGCACCCTTGTACACGCTTGTACACCCTTGTACAAGCTTGTACACACTTGTACAAGCTTGTACACACTTGTACACCCTTGTACAAACTTGTGCACCCTTGTACACACTTGTACAACCTTGTACACAATTGTACAACCTTGTACAACCATGTACACACTTGTACAACTTTGTACACACTTGTACAACCTTGTACACACTTGTACACCTTTGTACACACTTGTACAACCTTGTACACTATGATACAACCTTGTACACACTTGTACAACCTTGTACACACTTGTACAACCTTTTACAAACTTGTACACACTTGTACAAACTTGTACATTCTTTTGTACACCCTTGTAAACCTTGTACAACCTTGTACAAACCTGTACACCCTTGTACACACTTGTACAAGCTTGTACACACTTGTACAAGCTTGTACACACTTGTACACCCTTGTACAAACTTGTGCACCCTTGTACACTTTTGTACACCCTTGTATACATTGGTACAACCTTGTACAAACTTGTACACACTTGTACAAACTTGTACACCCTTGTACACACTTGTACAACCTTGTACACACTTGTACAACCTTGTTCATAATTGTACAACCTTGTACAACCATGTACACACTTGTACAACCTTTACACACTTGTACAACCTTGTACACACTTGTACACCTTTGTACACACTTATACAACCTTGTACACACTTGTACAACCTTGTACACACTTGTACAACCTTGTACACGTTTGTACAACCTTGTACACACTTGTACAACCTTGTACACACTTGTACAACCTTGTACACACTTGTACAACATTGAAAAAACTTGTACAAGCATGTACACGATTGTACACCCTTGTACACACTTGTGCACCCTTGTACACACTTGTACAACCTTGTACACACTTGTACAACCTTGTACACACTTGTACAACCTTGTACACACTTGTACAACCTTGTACACACCTGTACAAACTTGTACACACTTGTACAACCTTGTACACACTTGTACAACCTTGTACACACTTGTACAACCTTGTACACACTTGTACAACCTTTTACACAATTGTAAAACCTTGTACACACTTGTACATTGTTGTACAAACTTGTACTTACTTGTACAACCTTGTACAAACTTGTACACACTTGTACAAACTTTTACATCCTTGTACAAATTTGTACACCTTTGTACACACTTGTACAACCTTGTACAAACCTGTACACCCTTGTACACACTTGTACAAGCTTGTACAAGATTGTACACCCTTGTACACACTTGTGCACCCTTGTATACATTTGTACACATACAACCCTCTAAATAACAAGACATCCATCTATATAACAAGACATTCCTCTAAATATTAAGACATCCCTCTAAATAACAAGACATACCTGTAAATAACAAGACATCCCTCTAAATAACAAGACATCCCATCTAAATTACAAGACAACCCTCTAAAAAACAAGACATCCCTCCAAATAACAAGACAACCTTCTAAAAAACAAGACATCCCTCTAAATAACAAGACATCCCTCTAAATAACAAGACATCACTCTAAATATTAAGACATCCCTCCAAATAACAAGACAACCCTTTAAAAAACAAGACATCCCTCTAAATAACAAGACATCCCTCTAAATAACAAGACATCCCTCTAAATATTAAGACATCCCTTCAAATAACAAGACATCCCTCTAAATAATAAGACATCCCTCTAAATAACAAGACATCCCTCTAAATAACAAGACATCCAACTAAATAACAAGACATCCCTCTAAATAACAAGACATCCCTTTTAAATAACAAGACATTCCTCTAAATAACAAGACATCCCTCTAAATATTAAGACATCCCTCTAAATAACAAGACATCCCTCCAAATAAAAAGACATCCCTCTAAATAGCAAGACATCCCTCTAATAAACAAGACATTCCGCTAAATATTAAGACATCCCTCTAAATAACAAGACATCCCATCTAAATTACAAGAAAACCCTCTAAAAAACAAGACAACCCTCTAAAAAACAAGACATCCCTCTAAATAAAAAGACATCTTAGACACAAGTGTGTACAAGGTTGTACAAGTGTGTACAAGGTTGTACAAGTGTGTACAAGGGTGTACAAGTTTGTACAAGTGTGTACAAGTTTGTACAAGTGTGTACAAGTTTGTACAAGGTTGTACAAATGTATACAAGGGTGTACAAAAGTGTACAAGGGTGCACAAGTTTGTACAAGGGTGTACAAGTGTGTACAAGCTTGTAGAAGTGTGTACAAGCTTGTACAAGTGTGTACAAGGGTGTACAGGTTTGTACAAGGTTGTACAAGTGTTTACAAGGGAGTACAAGTATGTACAAGAATGTACAAGTTTGTACAAGTGTGTACAAGTGTGTACAAGGTTGTACAAGTGTGTACAAGGTTGTACAATTGTGTACAAGGTTGTATAAGTGTGTACAAGGTTGAACAAGTGTGTACAAAGGTGTACAAGTGTGTACAAGGTTGTACAAGTGTGTACAAGGTTGTACAAGTGTGTACAAGGTTGTACAAGTGTGTACAAGGTTGTACAAGGTTGTACAATTGTGTACAAGGTTGTACAAGTGTTTACAAGGGTGTACAAGTATGTACAAGAATGTACAAGTTTGTACAAGTGTGTACAAGTTTGTAAAAGGTTGTACAAGTGTGTACAAGGATGTACAAGTGTGTACAAGGGTGCACAAGTGTGTACAAGGGTGTACAATCGTGTACAAGCTTGTACAAGTGTGGACAAGGGTGTACAGGTTTGTACAAGGTTGTACAAGTGTGTACAAGGTTGTACAAGTGTGTACAAGGGTGTACAAGTTTGTACAAGTGTGTACAAGTTTGTACAATTGTGTACAAGTTTGTACAAGGTTGTACAAATGTATACAAGGGTGTACAAAAGTGTTCAAGGGTGCACAAGTTTGTACAAGGGTGTACAAGTGTGTACAAGGGTGTACAGGTTTGTACAAGGTTGTACAAGTGTTTACAAGGGTGTACAAGTATGCACAAGAATGTACAAGTTTGTACAAGTGTGTACAAGTTTGTAAAAGGTTGTACAAGTGTATACAAGGGTGTACAAGTGTGTACAAGGGTGCACAAGTGTGTACAAGGGTGTACAATCTTGTACAAGCTTGTACAAGTTTGTACAAGGGTGTACAGGTTTGTACAAGGTTGTACAAGTGTGTACAAGGGTGTACAAATTTGTACAAGGATGTAAAAGTTTGTACAAGTGTGTACAAGTTTGTACAAGGTTGTACAAGTAAGTACAAGTTTGTACAAGAATGTACAAGTGTGTACAAGGTTTTACAATTGTGTAAAAGGTTGTACAAGTGTGTACAAGGTTGTACAAGTGTGTACAAGGTTGTACAAGTGTGTACAAGGTTGTACAAGTGTGTACAACCTTGTACAAACTTGTACACACTTGTCCAAACTTGTACACACTTGTACAACCTTGTACACACTTGTACATCCTTGTACACACTTGTACAACCTTGTACACACTTGTACAACCTTGTACACAATTGTAAAACATTGTACACACTTAAACAACCTTGTACAAACTTGTACACACTTGTATAAATTTTTACATCCTTGTACACATTTGTACAACCTTGTACACACTTGTACAACCTTGTACAAACCTGTAAACCCTTGTACACACTTGTACAAGCTTGTACACGATTGTACAAGCTTGTACACGATTGTACACCCTTGTACACACTTGTGAACCCTTGTACACACTTGTACAACCTTGTACACACTTGTACAACCTTGTACACACTTGTACAACCTTGTACACACTTGTACAACCTTGTACACACTTGTACAACCTTGTACACACTTGTACAACCTTGTACACACTTGTACAACCTTGTACACACTTGTACAACCTTTTACACACTTGTACAACCTTGTACACACTTGTACAACCTTGTACACACTTGTACAAGCTTGTACACACTTGTACAAGCTTGTACACACTTGTACAACCTTGTACACACTTGTACAACCTTGTACACACTTGTACAACCTTTTACACAATTGTAAAACCTTGTACACACTTGTACATTCTTGTACAAACTTGTACTTACTTGTACAACCTTGTACAAACTTGTACACCCTTGTACACACTTGTACAAACTTGTACATTCTTGTACATACTTGTACACCCTTGTACACACTTGTACAACCTTGTACAAACCTGTAAACCCTTGTACAAGCTTGTACACACTTGTACAAACTTGTACACACTTGTACACCCTTGTACAAACTTGTGCACCCTTGTACACTTTTGTACACCCTTGTACACATTTGTACAACCTTGTACAAACTTGTACACACTTGAACAAACTTGTACACACTTGTACAACCTTGTACACACTTGTACAACCTTGTACACACTTGTACAAGCTTGTACACACTTGTACAAGCTTGTACACACTTGTACAACCTTGTACACACTTGTACAACCTTGTACACACTTGTACAACCTTTTACACAATTGTAAAACCTTGTACACACTTGTACATTCTTGTACAAACTTGTACTTACTTGTACAACCTTGTACAAACTTGTACACACTTGTACAAACTTTTACATCCTTGTACACATTTGTACATCCTTGTACACACTTGTACAACCTTGTACAAACCTGTACACCCTTGTACACACTTGTACAAGCTTGTACACGATTGTACACCCTTGTACACACTTGTGCACCCTTGTACACACTTGTACACCCTTGTACACACTTGTACAACCTTTTACAAACTTGTACACACTTGTACAAACTTGAACATTCTTGTACATACTTGTACACCCTTGTAAACACTTGTACAACCTTGAACAAACTTGTACACACTTGTACAACCTTGTACACACTTGTACAACCTTGTACACACTTGTACAACCTTGTACACACTTGTACAACCTTGCACACACTTGTACAAGCTTGTACACACTTGTACAAGCTTGTACACACTTGTACAACCTTGTACACACTTGTACAACCTTGTACACACTTGTACAACCTTTTACACAATTGTAAAACCTTGTACACACTTGTACATTCTTGTACAAACTTGTACTTACTTGTACAACCTTGTACAAACTTGTACACACTTGTACAAACTTTTACATCCTTGTACACATTTGTACATCCTTGTACACACTTGTACAACCTTGTACAAACCTGTACACCCTTGTACACACTTGTACAAGCTTGTACACGATTGTACACCCTTGTACACACTTGTGCACCCTTGTACACACTTGTACACCCTTGTACAAGCTTGTACACACTTGTACAAGCTTGTACACACTTGTACACCCTTGTACAAACTTGTGCACCCTTGTACACACTTGTACAACCTTGTACACAATTGTACAACCTTGTACAACCATGTACACACTTGTACAACTTTGTACACACTTGTACAACCTTGTACACACTTGTACACCTTTGTACACACTTGTACAACCTTGTACACTATGATACAACCTTGTACACACTTGTACAACCTTGTTCACACTTGTACAACCTTTTACAAACTTGTACACACTTGTACAAACTTGTACATTCTTTTGTACACCCTTGTAAACCTTGTACAACCTTGTACAAACCTGTACACCCTTGTACACACTTGTACAAGCTTGTACACACTTGTACACCCTTGTACAAACTTGTGCACCCTTGTACACTTTTGTACACCCTTGTATACATTGGTACAACCTTGTACAAACTTGTACACACTTGTACAAACTTGTACACCCTTGTACACACTTGTACAACCTTGTACACACTTGTACAACCTTGTACACAATTGTACAACCTTGTACAACCATGTACACACTTGTACAACCTTGTACACACTTGTACAACCTTGTACACACTTGTACAACCTTGTACACAATTGTACAACCTTGTACAACCATGTACACACTTGTACAACCTTGTACACACTTGTACAACCTTGTACACACTTGTACACCTTTGTACACACTTATACAACCTTGTACACACTTGTACAACCTTGTACACACTTGTACAACCTTGTACACGTTTGTACAACCTTGTACACACTTGTACAACCTTGTACACACTTGTACAACCTTGTACACACTTGTACAACCTTGTAAAAACTTGTACAAGCATGTACACGATTGTACACCCTTGTACACACTTGTACACCCTTGTACACACTTGTACAACCTTGTACACACTTGTACAACCTTGTACACACTTGTACAACCTTGTACACACTTGTACAACCTTGTACACACTTGTACAAACTTGTACACACTTGTACAACCTTGTACACACTTGTACAACCTTGTACACACTTGTACAACCTTGTACACACTTGTACAACCTTTTACACAATTGTAAAACCTTGTACACACTTGTTCATTCTTGTACAAACTTGTACTTACTTGTACAACCTTGTACAAACTTGTACACACTTGTACAAACTTTTACATCCTTGTACAAATTTGTACACCTTTGTACACACTTGTACAACCTTGTACAAACCTGTACACCCTTGTACACACTTGTACAAGCTTGTACAAGATTGTACACCCTTGTACACACTTGTGCACCCTTGTATACATTTGTACACATACAACACTCTAAATAACAAGACATCCATCTATATAACAAGACATTCCTCTAAATATTAAGACATCCCTCTAAATAACAAGACATACCTGTAAATAACAAGACATCCCTCTAAATAACAAGACATCCCATCTAAATTACAAGACAACCCTCTAAAAAACAAAGACATCCCTCCAAATAACAAGACAACCTTCTAAAAAACAAGACATCCCTCTAAATAACAAGACATCCCTCTAAATAACAAGACATCACTCTAAATATTAAGACATCCCTCCAAATAACAAGACAACCCTTTAAAAAACAAGACATCCCTCTAAATAACAAGACATCCCTCTAAATAACAAGACATCCCTCTAAATATTAAGACATCCCTTCAAATAACAAGACATCCCTCTAAATAATAAGACATCCCTCTAAATAACAAGACATCCCTCTAAATAACAAGACATCCAACTAAATAACAAGACATCCCTCTAAATAACAAGACATCCCTTTTAAATAACAAGACATTCCTCTAAATAACAAGACATCCCTCTAAATATTAAGACATCCCTCTAAATAACAAGACATCCCTCCAAATAAAAAGACATCCCTCTAAATAGCAAGACATCCCTCTAATAAACAAGACATTCCGCTAAATATTAAGACATCCCTCTAAATAACAAGACATCCCATCTAAATTACAAGAAAACCCTCTAAAAAACAAGACAACCCTCTAAAAAACAAGACATCCCTCTAAATAAAAAGACATCTTAGACACAAGTGTGTACAAGGTTGTACAAGTGTGTACAAGGTTGTACAAGTGTGTACAAGGGTGTACAAGTTTGTACAAGTGTGTACAAGTTTGTACAAGTGTGTAAAAGTTTGTACAAGGTTGTACAAATGTATACAAGGGTGTACAAAAGTGTACAAGGGTGCACAAGTTTGTACAAGGGTGTACAAGTGTGTACAAGCTTGTAGAAGTGTGTACAAGCTTGTACAAGTGTGTACAAGGGTGTACAGGTTTGTACAAGGTTGTACAAGTGTTTACAAGGGAGTACAAGTATGTACAAGAATGTACAAGTTTGTACAAGTGTGTACAAGTGTGTACAAGGTTGTACAAGTGTGTACAAGGTTGTACAAGTGTGTACAAGGTTGTACAAGTGTGTACAAGGTTGAACAAGTGTGTACAAAGGTGTACAAGTGTGTACAAGGTTGTACAAGTGTGTACAAGGTTGTACAAGTGTGTACAAGGTTGTACAAGTGTGTACAAGGTTGTACAAGGTTGTACAATTGTGTACAAGGTTGTACAAGTGTTTACAAGGGTGTACAAGTATGTACAAGAATGTACAAGTTTGTACAAGTGTGTACAAGTTTGTAAAAGGTTGTACAAGTGTGTACAAGGATGTACAAGTGTGTACAAGGGTGCACAAGTGTGTACAAGGGTGTACAATCGTGTACAAGCTTGTACAAGTGTGGACAAGGGTGTACAGGTTTGTACAAGGTTGTACAAGTGTGTACAAGGTTGTACAAGTGTGTACAAGGGTGTACAAGTTTGTACAAGTGTGTACAAGTTTGTACAATTGTGTACAAGTTTGTACAAGGTTGTACAAATGTATACAAGGGTGTACAAAAGTGTACAAGGGTGCACAAGTTTGTACAAGGGTGTACAAGTGTGTACAAGCTTGTACAAGTGTGTACAAGCTTGTACAAGTGTGTACAAGGGTGTACAGGTTTGTACAAGGTTGTACAAGTGTTTACAAGGGTGTACAAGGTTGTACAAGTGTGTACAAGGTTGTACAAGTGTGTACAAGGGTGTACAAGTTTGTACAAGTGTGTACAAGTTTGTACAAGTGTGTAAAAGTTTGTACAAGGTTGTACAAATGTATACAAGGGTGTACAAAAGTGTACAAGGGTGCACAAGTTTGTACAAGGGTGTACAAGTGTGTACAAGCTTGTAGAAGTGTGTACAAGCTTGTACAAGTGTGTACAAGGGTGTACAGGTTTGTACAAGGTTGTACAAGTGTTTACAAGGGAGTACAAGTATGTACAAGAATGTACAAGTTTGTACAAGTGTGTACAAGTGTGTACAAGGTTGTACAAGTGTGTACAAGGTTGTACAAGTGTGTACAAGGTTGTACAAGTGTGTACAAGGTTAAACAAGTGTGTACAAAGGTGTACAAGTGTGTACAAGGTTGTACAAGTGTGTACAAGGTTGTACAAGTGTGTACAAGGTTGTACAAGTGTGTACAAGGTTGTACAAGGTTGTACAATTGTGTACAAGGTTGTACAAGTGTTTACAAGGGTGTACAAGTATGTACAAGAATGTACAAGTTTGTACAAGTGTGTACAAGTTTGTAAAAGGTTGTACAAGTGTGTAGAAGGATGTACAAGTGTGTACAAGGGTGCACAAGTGTGTACAAGGGTGTACAATCGTGTACAAGCTTGTACAAGTGTGGACAAGGGTGTACAGGTTTGTACAAGGTTGTACAAGTGTGTACAAGGTTGTACAAGGGTGTACAAGTTTGTACAAGTGTGTACAAGTTTGTACAATTGTGTACAAGTTTGTACAAGGTTGTACAAATGTATACAAGGGTGTACAAAAGTGTACAAGGGTGCACAAGTTTGTACAAGGGTGTACAAGTGTGTACAAGCTTGTACAAGTGTGTACAAGCTTGTACAAGTGTGTACAAGGGTGTACAGGTTTGTACAAGGTTGTACAAGTGTTTACAAGGGTGTACAAGTATGCACAAGAATGTACAAGTTTGTACAAGTGTGTACAAGTTTGTAAAAGGTTGTACAAGTGTATACAAGGGTGTACAAGTGTGTACAAGGGTGCACAAGTGTGTACAAGGGTGTACAATCTTGTACAAGCTTGTACAAGTTTGTACAAGGGTGTACAGGTTTGTACAAGGTTGTACAAGTGTGTACAAGGGTGTACAAATTTGTACAAGGATGTAAAAGTTTGTACAAGTGTGTACAAGTTTGTACAAGGTTGTACAAGTAAGTACAAGTTTGTACAAGAATGTACAAGTGTGTACAAGGTTTTACAATTGTGTAAAAGGTTGTACAAGTGTGTACAAGGTTGTACAAGTGTGTACAAGGTTGTACAAGTGTGTACAAGGTTGTACAAGTGTGTACAAGTTTGTACAAGTGTGTACAAGGTTGTACAAGTGTGTACAAGGTTGTACAAGTGTGTACAAGGTTGTACAAGTGTGTACAAGGTTGTACAAGTGTGTACAAGGTTGTACAAGTGTGTACAAGGGTGCACAAGTGTGTACAAGGGTGTACAATCGTGTACATGCTTGTACAAGTTTTTACAAGGTTGTACAAGTGTGTACAAGGTTGTACAAGTGTGTACAAGGTTGTACAAACGTGTACAAGGTTGTACAAGTGTGTACAAGGTTGTATAAGTGTGTACAAAGGTGTACAAGTGTGTACAAGGTTGTACAAGTGTGTACAAGGTTGAACAAGTGTGTACATGGTTGTACAAGGTTGTACAATTGTGTACAAGGTTGTACAAGTGTGTACAAGGGTGTACAAGTTTGTACAAGTGTGTACAAGTTTGTACAAGTGTGTACAAGTTTGTACAAGGTTGTACCAATGTATACAAGGGTGTACAAAAGTGTACAAGGGTGCACAAGTTTGTACAAGGGTGTACAAGTGTGTACAAGCTTGTACAAGTGTGTACAAGCTTGTACAAGTGTGTACAAGGGTGTACAGGTTTGTACAAGGTTGTACAAGTGTTTACAAGGGTGTACAAAAGAATGTACAAGTTTGTACAAGTGTGTACAAGTTTGTAAAAGGTTGTACAAGTGTGTACAAGGTTGTACAAGTGTGTACAAGGTTGTATCATAGTGTACAAGGTTGTACAAGTGTGTACAAAGGTGTACAAGTGTGTACAAGGTTGTACAAGTGTGTACAAAGTTGTACAAGTGTGTACATGGTTGTACAAGGTTGTACAATTGTGTACAAGGTTGTACAAGTGTGTACAAGGGTGCACAAGTTTGTACAAGGGTGTACAAGTGTGTACAAGCTTGTACAAGTGTGTACAAGCTTGTACAAGTGTGTACAAGTGTGTACAAGTTTGTACAAGGTAGTACAAGTGTTTACAAGAGTGTACAAGTATGTACAAGAATGTTCAAGTTTGTACAAGTGTGTACAAGTTTGTAAAAGGTTGTACAAGTGTGTACAAGGGTGTACAAGTGTGTACAAGGGTGCACAAGTGTGTACAAGGGTGTACAATCGTGTACAAGCTTGTACAAGTGTGTACAAGGGTGTACAGGTTTGTACAAGGTTGTACAAGTGTGTACAAGGGTGTACAAATGTGTACAAGGATGTAAAAGTTTGTACAAATGTGTACAAGTTTGTACAAGGTTGTACAAGTAAGTACAAGTTTGTACAAGAATGTACAAGTGTGTACAAGGTTTTACAATTGTGTAAAAGGTTGTACAAGTGTGTACAAGGTTGTACAAGTGTGTACAAGGTTGTACAAGTGTGTACAAGGTTGTACAAGTGTGTACAAGGTTGTACAAGTGTGTACAAGGTTGTACAAGTGTGTACAAGGTTGTACAAGTGTGTACAAGGTTGTACAAGTGTGTACAAGGTTGTACAAGTGTGTACAAGGTTGTACAAGTGTGTACAAGGTTGTACAAGTGTGTACAAGGTTGTACAAGTGTGTACAAGGTTGTACAAGTGTGTACAAGGTTGTACAAGTTTGTACAAGTTTGTTCAAGTGTGTACAAGTTTGTACAAGGTTGTACAAATGTGTACAAGGGTGTACAAAAGTGTACAAGGGTGCACAAGTTTGTACAAGGGTGTACAAGTGTGTACAAGTTTGTACAAGTGTGTACAAGCTTGTACAAGGGTTTACAGGTTTGTACAAGGTTGTACAAGTGTGTACAAGGGTGTACAAGTATGTACAAGAATGTACAAGTTTGTACAAGTGTGTACAAGGGTGTACAAATGTGTACAAGGATGTAAAAGTTTGTACAAGTGTGTACAAGTTTGTAGTAGGTTGTACAAGGTTGTACAAGTGTGTACAAGGTTGTACAAGTGTGTACAAGGTTGTACAAGTGTGTACAAGGTTGTACAAGTGTGTACAAGGTTGTACAAGTGTGTACAAGGTTGTACAAGTGTGTACAAGGTTGTACAAGTGTGTACAAGGGTTCACAAGTGTGTACAAGGGTGTACAATCGTGTACAAGCTTGTACAATCGTGTACAAGCTTGTACAAGTGTGTACAAGGGTTTACAGGTTTGTACAAGGTTGTACAAGTGTGTACAAGGGTGTACAAATGTGTACAAGGATGTAAAAGTTTATACAAGTGTGTACAAGTTTGTACAAGGTTGTTTAAGTGTGTACAATGTTTTACAATTGTGTACAAGGTTGTACAAGTGTGTACAAGGTTGTACAAGTGTGTACAAGGATGTACAAGTGTGTACAAGGTTGTACAAGTGTGTACAAGTTTGGACAAGTGTGTACAAGTTTGTACAAGGTTGTACAAATGTGTACAAGGGTGTACAAAAGTGTACAAGGGTGCACAAGTTTGTACAAGGGTGTACAAGTGTGTACAAGGGTGTACAGGTTTGTACAAGGTTGTACAAGTGTGTACAAGCTTGAACAAGTGTGTACAAGGTTGTACAAGTGTTTACAAGGTTGTACAAGTGTGTACAAGGTTGCACAAGTGTGTACAAGGTTGCACAAGTGTGTACAAGAGTGTACAATCGTGTACAAGCTTGTACAAGTGTGTACAAGGGTGTACAGGTTTGTACAAGGTTGTACAAGTGTGTACAAGGTTTTACAATTGTGTACAAGGTTGTACAAGTGTGTACAAGGTTGTACAAGTGTGTACAAGGTTGTACAAGTGTGTACAAGCTTGTACAAGTGTGTACAAGGTTGTACAAGTGTGTACATGGTTGTTCAAGTGTGTACATGTTTGTACAAGTGTGTTTAAGTTTGTACAAGGTTGTACAAATGTGTACAAGGGTGTACAAAAGTGTACAAGGGTGCACAAGTTTGTACAAGGGTTTACAAGTGTGTACAAGCTTGTACAAGTGTGTACAATGGTGTACAGGTTTGTACTAGGTTGTACAAATGTGTACAAGGATGTACAAGTATGTACAAGAATGTACAATTTTGTACAAGTGTGTACAAGTTTGTAAAAGGTTGTACAAGTGTGTACAAGGGTGAACAAGTGTGTACAATGTTGTACAAGTGTGTACAAGCTTGTACAAGTGTGTACAAGCTTGTACAAGTGTGTACAAGGGTGTACAAGTGTGTACAAGGTTGTACAAGTTTTTACAAGGTTGTACAAGTTCGTACAAGGTTGTACAAGTGTGTACAAGGTTGTACAAGTGTGTACAAGGTTGTACAAGGTTGTACAATTGTGTACAAGGTTGTACAAGTGTGTACAAGGTTGTACAAGTGTGTACAAGGTTGTACAAGTGTGTACAAGGTTGTACAAGTGTGTACAAGGTTGTACAAGTGTGTACAAGGGTGTACAAGTTTGTACAAGTGTGTACAAGGTTGTACAAGTGTGTACAAGGGTGTACAAGTTTGTACAAGTGTGTACAAGTTTGTACAATTGTGTACAAGTTTGTACAAGGTTGTACAAATGTATACAAGGGTGCACAAGTGTGTACAAGGGTGTACAAATGTGTACAAGGGTGTACAAATGTGTACAAGGATGTAAAAGTTTGTAAAAGTGTGTACAAGTGTGTACAAGGTTGTACAAGTGTGTACAAGGTTGTACAAGTGTGTACAAGGTTGTACAAGTGTGTACAAGGTTAAACAAGTGTGTACAAAGGTGTACAAGTGTGTACAAGGTTGTACAAGTGTGTACAAGGTTGTACAAGTGTGTACAAGGTTGTACAAGTGTGTACAAGGTTGTACAAGGTTGTACAATTGTGTACAAGGTTGTACAAGTGTTTACAAGGGTGTACAAGTATGTACAAGAATGTACAAGTTTGTACAAGTGTGTACAAGTTTGTAAAAGGTTGTACAAGTGTGTAGAAGGATGTACAAGTGTGTACAAGGGTGCACAAGTGTGTACAAGGGTGTACAATCGTGTACAAGCTTGTACAAGTGTGGACAAGGGTGTACAGGTTTGTACAAGGTTGTACAAGTGTGTACAAGGTTGTACAAGGGTGTACAAGTTTGTACAAGTGTGTACAAGTTTGTACAATTGTGTACAAGTTTGTACAAGGTTGTACAAATGTATACAAGGGTGTACAAAAGTGTACAAGGGTGCACAAGTTTGTACAAGGGTGTACAAGTGTGTACAAGCTTGTACAAGTGTGTACAAGCTTGTACAAGTGTGTACAAGGGTGTACAGGTTTGTACAAGGTTGTACAAGTGTTTACAAGGGTGTACAAGTATGCACAAGAATGTACAAGTTTGTACAAGTGTGTACAAGTTTGTAAAAGGTTGTACAAGTGTATACAAGGGTGTACAAGTGTGTACAAGGGTGCACAAGTGTGTACAAGGGTGTACAATCTTGTACAAGCTTGTACAAGTTTGTACAAGGGTGTACAGGTTTGTACAAGGTTGTACAAGTGTGTACAAGGGTGTACAAATTTGTACAAGGATGTAAAAGTTTGTACAAGTGTGTACAAGTTTGTACAAGGTTGTACAAGTAAGTACAAGTTTGTACAAGAATGTACAAGTGTGTACAAGGTTTTACAATTGTGTAAAAGGTTGTACAAGTGTGTACAAGGTTGTACAAGTGTGTACAAGGTTGTACAAGTGTGTACAAGGTTGTACAAGTGTGTACAAGTTTGTACAAGTGTGTACAAGGTTGTACAAGTGTGTACAAGGTTGTACAAGTGTGTACAAGGTTGTACAAGTGTGTACAAGGTTGTACAAGTGTGTACAAGGTTGTACAAGTGTGTACAAGGGTGCACAAGTGTGTACAAGGGTGTACAATCGTGTACATGCTTGTACAAGTTTTTACAAGGTTGTACAAGTGTGTACAAGGTTGTACAAGTGTGTACAAGGTTGTACAAACGTGTACAAGGTTGTACAAGTGTGTACAAGGTTGTATAAGTGTGTACAAAGGTGTACAAGTGTGTACAAGGTTGTACAAGTGTGTACAAGGTTGAACAAGTGTGTACATGGTTGTACAAGGTTGTACAATTGTGTACAAGGTTGTACAAGTGTGTACAAGGGTGTACAAGTTTGTACAAGTGTGTACAAGTTTGTACAAGTGTGTACAAGTTTGTACAAGGTTGTACCAATGTATACAAGGGTGTACAAAAGTGTACAAGGGTGCACAAGTTTGTACAAGGGTGTACAAGTGTGTACAAGCTTGTACAAGTGTGTACAAGCTTGTACAAGTGTGTACAAGGGTGTACAGGTTTGTACAAGGTTGTACAAGTGTTTACAAGGGTGTACAAAAGAATGTACAAGTTTGTACAAGTGTGTACAAGTTTGTAAAAGGTTGTACAAGTGTGTACAAGGTTGTACAAGTGTGTACAAGGTTGTATCATAGTGTACAAGGTTGTACAAGTGTGTACAAAGGTGTACAAGTGTGTACAAGGTTGTACAAGTGTGTACAAAGTTGTACAAGTGTGTACATGGTTGTACAAGGTTGTACAATTGTGTACAAGGTTGTACAAGTGTGTACAAGGGTGCACAAGTTTGTACAAGGGTGTACAAGTGTGTACAAGCTTGTACAAGTGTGTACAAGCTTGTACAAGTGTGTACAAGTGTGTACAAGTTTGTACAAGGTAGTACAAGTGTTTACAAGGGTGTACAAGTATGTACAAGAATGTTCAAGTTTGTACAAGTGTGTACAAGTTTGTAAAAGGTTGTACAAGTGTGTACAAGGGTGTACAAGTGTGTACAAGGGTGCACAAGTGTGTACAAGGGTGTACAATCGTGTACAAGCTTGTACAAGTGTGTACAAGGGTGTACAGGTTTGTACAAGGTTGTACAAGTGTGTACAAGGGTGTACAAATGTGTACAAGGATGTAAAAGTTTGTACAAATGTGTACAAGTTTGTACAAGGTTGTACAAGTAAGTACAAGTTTGTACAAGAATGTACAAGTGTGTACAAGGTTTTACAATTGTGTAAAAGGTTGTACAAGTGTGTACAAGGTTGTACAAGTGTGTACAAGGTTGTACAAGTGTGTACAAGGTTGTACAAGTGTGTACAAGGTTGTACAAGTGTGTACAAGGTTGTACAAGTGTGTACAAGGTTGTACAAGTGTGTACAAGGTTGTACAAGTGTGTACAAGGTTGTACAAGTGTGTACAAGGTTGTACAAGTGTGTACAAGGTTGTACAAGTGTGTACAAGGTTGTACAAGTGTGTACAAGGTTGTACAAGTGTGTACAAGGTTGTACAAGTTTGTACAAGTTTGTTCAAGTGTGTACAAGTTTGTACAAGGTTGTACAAATGTGTACAAGGGTGTACAAAAGTGTACAAGGGTGCACAAGTTTGTACAAGGGTGTACAAGTGTGTACAAGTTTGTACAAGTGTGTACAAGCTTGTACAAGGGTTTACAGGTTTGTACAAGGTTGTACAAGTGTGTACAAGGGTGTACAAGTATGTACAAGAATGTACAAGTTTGTACAAGTGTGTACAAGGGTGTACAAATGTGTACAAGGATGTAAAAGTTTGTACAAGTGTGTACAAGTTTGTAGTAGGTTGTACAAGGTTGTACAAGTGTGTACAAGGTTGTACAAGTGTGTACAAGGTTGTACAAGTGTGTACAAGGTTGTACAAGTGTGTACAAGGTTGTACAAGTGTGTACAAGGTTGTACAAGTGTGTACAAGGTTGTACAAGTGTGTACAAGGGTTCACAAGTGTGTACAAGGGTGTACAATCGTGTACAAGCTTGTACAATCGTGTACAAGCTTGTACAAGTGTGTACAAGGGTTTACAGGTTTGTACAAGGTTGTACAAGTGTGTACAAGGGTGTACAAATGTGTACAAGGATGTAAAAGTTTATACAAGTGTGTACAAGTTTGTACAAGGTTGTTTAAGTGTGTACAATGTTTTACAATTGTGTACAAGGTTGTACAAGTGTGTACAAGGTTGTACAAGTGTGTACAAGGATGTACAAGTGTGTACAAGGTTGTACAAGTGTGTACAAGTTTGGACAAGTGTGTACAAGTTTGTACAAGGTTGTACAAATGTGTACAAGGGTGTACAAAAGTGTACAAGGGTGCACAAGTTTGTACAAGGGTGTACAAGTGTGTACAAGGGTGTACAGGTTTGTACAAGGTTGTACAAGTGTGTACAAGCTTGAACAAGTGTGTACAAGGTTGTACAAGTGTTTACAAGGTTGTACAAGTGTGTACAAGGTTGCACAAGTGTGTACAAGGTTGCACAAGTGTGTACAAGAGTGTACAATCGTGTACAAGCTTGTACAAGTGTGTACAAGGGTGTACAGGTTTGTACAAGGTTGTACAAGTGTGTACAAGGTTTTACAATTGTGTACAAGGTTGTACAAGTGTGTACAAGGTTGTACAAGTGTGTACAAGGTTGTACAAGTGTGTACAAGCTTGTACAAGTGTGTACAAGGTTGTACAAGTGTGTACATGGTTGTTCAAGTGTGTACATGTTTGTACAAGTGTGTTTAAGTTTGTACAAGGTTGTACAAATGTGTACAAGGGTGTACAAAAGTGTACAAGGGTGCACAAGTTTGTACAAGGGTTTACAAGTGTGTACAAGCTTGTACAAGTGTGTACAATGGTGTACAGGTTTGTACTAGGTTGTACAAATGTGTACAAGGATGTACAAGTATGTACAAGAATGTACAATTTTGTACAAGTGTGTACAAGTTTGTAAAAGGTTGTACAAGTGTGTACAAGGGTGAACAAGTGTGTACAATGTTGTACAAGTGTGTACAAGCTTGTACAAGTGTGTACAAGCTTGTACAAGTGTGTACAAGGGTGTACAAGTGTGTACAAGGTTGTACAAGTTTTTACAAGGTTGTACAAGTTCGTACAAGGTTGTACAAGTGTGTACAAGGTTGTACAAGTGTGTACAAGGTTGTACAAGGTTGTACAATTGTGTACAAGGTTGTACAAGTGTGTACAAGGTTGTACAAGTGTGTACAAGGTTGTACAAGTGTGTACAAGGTTGTACAAGTGTGTACAAGGTTGTACAAGTGTGTACAAGGGTGTACAAGTTTGTACAAGTGTGTACAAGGTTGTACAAGTGTGTACAAGGGTGTACAAGTTTGTACAAGTGTGTACAAGTTTGTACAATTGTGTACAAGTTTGTACAAGGTTGTACAAATGTATACAAGGGTGCACAAGTGTGTACAAGGGTGTACAAATGTGTACAAGGGTGTACAAATGTGTACAAGGATGTAAAAGTTTGTAAAAGTGTGTACAAGTTTGTACAAGGTTGTACAAGTAAGTACAAGTTTGTACAAGAATGTATAAGTGTGTACAAGGTTTTACAATTGTGTAAAAGGTTGTACAAGTGTGTACAAGGTTGTACAAGCGTGTACAAGGTTGTACAAGTGTGTACAAGGTTGTACAAGTGTGTACAAGTTTGTACAAGTGTGTACAAGGTTGTACAAGTGTGTACAAGTTTGTTCAAGTGTGTACAAGTTTGTACAAGGTTGTACAAATGTGTACAAGGGTGTACAAAAGTGTACAAGGGTGCACAAGTTTGTACAAGGGTGTACAAGTGTGTACAAGCTTGTACAAGTGTGTACAAGCTTGTACAAGGGTTTACAGGTTTGTACAAGGTTGTACAAGTGTGTACAAGGGTGTACAAGTATGTACAAGAATGTACAAGTTTGTACAAGTGTGTACAAGGGTGTACAAGTATGTACAAGAATGTACAAGTTTGTACAAGTGTGTACAAGGATGTTGAAATGTGTACAAGGACGTAAAAGTTTGTACAAGTGTGTACAAGTTTGTACAAGGTTGTACAAGGTTGTACAAGTGTGTACAAGGTTGTACAAGTGTGTACAAGGTTGTACAAGTGTGTACAAGGTTGTACAAGTGTGTACAAGGTTGTACAAGTGTGTACAAGGGTGCACAAGTGTGTACAAGGGTGTACAATCGTGTACAAGCTTGTACAATCGTGTACATGCTTGTTTCAAGTTTGTACAAGGGTTTACAGGTTTGTACAAGGTTGTACAAGTGTGTACACGGGTGTACAAGTATGTACAAGAATGTACAAGTTTGTACAAGTGTGTACAAGGGTGTACAAATGTGTACAAGGATGTAAAAATTTGTACAAGTGTGTACACACTTGTACAACCTTGTACACACTTGTACAACCTTGTACACACTTTTTCAACCTTGTACACACTTATACAACCTTGTACACACTTGTACAACCTTGTACACACTTGTACAACCTTGTACACACTTGTACAACCTTGTACACACTTGTACAACCTTGTACACACTTGTACAACCTTGTAAAAACTTGTACAACCTTGTACACACTTGTACACCCTTGTACACACTTGTACAAGCTTGTACACACTTGTACAACCTTGTACACACTTGTTCACCCTTGTACACACTTGTACAACCTTTTACAAACTTGTACACACTTGTACAAAATTGTACATTCTTGTCCATACTTGTACATCCTTGTACACATTTGTACAACCTTGTACAAACCTGTACACCCTTGTACACACTTGTACAAGCTTGTACACACTTGTACACCCTTGTACAAACTTGTGCAACCTTGTACACTTTTGTACACCCTTGTACACATTTGTACAACCTTGTACAAACTTAAACACACTTGTACAAACATGTACACACTTGAACAACCATGTACACAATTGTACAACCTTGTACACACTTGTACAAGCTTGTACACACTTGTACAAACTTGAACACACTTGTACAACCTTGTACACAATTGTACAACCTTGTACACAATTGTAAAACCTTGTACACACTTGTACAACCTTGTACAAACCTGTACACCCTTGTACACACTTGTACAAGCTTGTACACGATTGTACACTCTTGTACACACTTGTGCAACCTTGTACACACTTGTACAACCTTGTAAACACTTGTACAACCTTGTACAAACCTGTACACCCTTGTACACACTTGTACACCCTTGTACAAACTTGTGCACCCTTGTACACTTTTGTACACCCTTGTACACATTTGTACAACCTTGTACAAACTTGTACACACTTGTACAAACTTGTACACACTTGTACAACCTTGTACACACTTGTACAAACTTGTACACACTTGTACAACCTTGTACAACCTTGTACAAACTTGTACACACTTGTACAAACTTTTACATCCTTGTACACATTTGTACACCCTTGTACACACTTGTACAAACTTGTACATTCTTGTACATACTTGTACACCCCTGTACACACTTGTACAACCTTGTACAAACCTGTAAACCCTTGTACAAACTTGAAACAAGCATGTACTTGATTGTACAAGCTTGTACACGATTGTACGGCCTTGTACACACTTGTGCACCCTTGTACACACTTTTACAACCTTGTACACACTTGTACAACCTTGTACACACTTGTACAAACTTGTACATTCTTGTACATACTTGTACACCCTTGTACACACTTGTACAACCTTGTACAAACCTGTAAACCCTTGTACAAGCTTGTACACACTTGTACAAGCTTGTACACACTTGTACACCCTTGTACAAACTTGTGCACCCTTGTACACATTTGTACAACCTTGTACAAACTTGTACACACTTGAACAAACTTGTACACACTTGTACAACCTTGTACACACTTGTACAACCTTGTACACACTTGTACAACCTTGTACACGCTTGTACAACCTTGTACACACTTGTACAACCTTTTACACAATTGTAAAACCTTGTACACACTTGTACATTCTTGTACAAACTTGTACTTACTTGTACAACCTTGTACAAACTTGTACACACTTGTACAAACTTTTACATCCTTGTACACATTTGTACACCCTTGTACACACTTGTACAACCTTGTACAAACCTGTACACCCTTGTACACACTTGTACAGGCTTGTACACGATTGTACACCCTTGTACACACTTGTGCACCCTTGTATACATTTGTACAACCTTGTACAAACTTGTACACAATTGTACAAACTTGTACACACTTGTACAAACTTGTACACCCTTGTACACACTTGTACAACCTTGTACACACTTGTACAAACTTGTAACACCTTGTACACACTTGTACAACCTTGTACACACTTGTACAACCTTGTACACACTTGTACAACCTTGTACACAATTGTACAACCTTGTACAACCTTGTACACACTTGTACAACCTTGTACACACTTGTACAACCTTGTACACACTTGTACAACCTTGTAAAAACTTGTACAACCTTGTACACACTTGTACACCCTTGTACACACTTTACAAGCTTGTACACACTTGTACAAGCTTGTACACACTTGTACAACCTTGTACACACTTGTTCACCCTTGAACACACTTGTACAACCTTTTACAAACTTGTACACACTTGTACAAAATTGTACATTCTTGTACATACTTGTACATCCTTGTACACATTTGTACAACCTAGTACAAACCTGTACACTATTGTACACACTTGTACAAGCTTGTACACACTTGTACATCCTTGTACAAACTTGTGCACCCTTGTACACTTTTGTACACCCTTGTACACATTTGTACAACCTTGTACAAACTTAAACACACTTGTACAAACATGTACACACTTGAACAACCATGTACACACTTGTACAACCTTGTACACACTTGTACAAGCTTGTACACACTTGTACAACCTTGTACACACTTGTACAACCTTGTACACACTTGTACAACCTTGTACACAATTGTAAAACCTTGTACACACTTGTACAACCTTGTACAAACCTGTACACCCTTGTACACACTTGTACAAGCTTGTACACGATTGTACACTCTTGTACACACTTGTGCAACCTTGTACACACTTGTGCAACCTTGTACACACTTGTACAACCTTGTAAACACTTGTACAACCTTGTACACACTTGTTCAAGCTTGTACACACTTGTACAACCTTGTACAAACCTGTACACCCTTGTACACACTTGTACACCCTTGTACAAACTTGTGCACCCTTGTACACTTTTGTACACCCTTGTACACATTTGTACAACCTTGTACAAACTTGTACACACTTGTCCAAACTTGTACACACTTGTACAACCTTGAAAACACTTGTACATCCTTGTACACACTTGTACAACCTTGTACACACTTGTACAACCTTGTACACAATTGTAAAACATTGTACACACTTAAACAACCTTGTACAAACTTGTACACACTTGTATAAACCTTTACATCCTTGTACACACTTGTACACCCTTGTACACACTTGTACAACCTTGTACAAACCTGTAAACCCTTGTACACACTTGTACAAGCTTGTACACGATTGTACAAGCTTGTACACGATTGTACACCCTTGTACACACTTGTGAACCCTTGTACACACTTGTACAACCTTGTACACACTTGTAGAACCTTGTACACACTTGCACAACCTTGTACACACTTGAACAACCTTGTACACACTTGTACAACCTTGTACACACTTGTACAACCTTGTACACACTTGTACAACCTTGTACACACTTGTACAACCTTGTACAACCTACTACAAACTTGTACACACTTGTACAAACTTTTACATCCTTGTACACATTTGTACACCCTTGTACACACTTGTACAAACTTGTACATTCTTGTACATACTTGTACACCCTTGTACACACTTGTACAACCTTGTACAAACCTGTAAACCCTTGTACAAGCTTGTACACACTTGTACAAACTTGTACACACTTGTACACCCTTGTACAAACTTGTGCACCCTTGTACACTTTTGTACACCCTTGTACACATTTGTACAACCTTGTACAAACTTGTACACACTTGAACAAACTTGTACACACTTGTACAACCTTGTACACACTTGTACAACCTTTTACACAATTGTAAAACCTTGTACACACTTGTACATTCTTGTACTAACTTGTACTTACTTGTACAACCTTGTACAAACTTGTACACACTTGTACAAACTTTTACATCCTTGTACACATTTGTACACCCTTGTACACACTTGTACAACCTTGTACAAACCTGTACACCCTTGTACACACTTGTACAAGCTTGTACACGATTGTACACCCTTGTACACACTTGTGCACCCTTGTACACACGTGTACACCCTTGTACACACTTGTACAACCTTTTACAAACTTGTACACACTTGTACAAACTTGAACATACTTGTACATACTTGTACACCCTTGTAAACACTTGTACAACCTTGTACAAACTTGTACACACTTGTACACACTTGTACACCCTTGTACAAACTTGTGCACCCTTGTACACACTTGTACAACCTTGTACACAATTGTACAACCTTGTACAACCATGTACACACTTGTACAACTTTGTACACACTTGTACAACCTTGTACACACTTGCACACCTTTGTACACACTTGTACAACCTTGTACACTATGATACAACCTTGTACACACTTGTACAACCTTGTACACACTTGTACAACCTTTTACAAACTTGTACAACCTTGTACACACTTGTACACCCTTGTACACACTTGTACAAGCTTGTACACACTTGTACAACCTTGTACACACTTGTTCACCCTTGTACACACTTGTACAACCTTTTACAAACTTGTACACACTTGTACAAAATTGTACATTCTTGTACATACTTGTACATCCTTGTACACATTTGTACAACCTTGTACAAACCTGTACACCCTTGTACACACTTGTACAAGCTTGTACACACTTGTACACCCTTGTACAAACTTGTGCACCCTTGTACACTTTTGTACACCCTTGTACACATTTGTACAACCTTGTACAAACTTAAACACACTTGTACAAACATGTACACACTTGAACAACCATGTACACACTTGTACAACCTTGTACACACTTGTACAAGCTTGTACACACTTGTACAAACTTGTACACACTTGTACAACCTTGTACACACTTGTACAACCTTGTACACAATTGTAAAACCTTGTACACACTTGTACAACCTTGTACAAACCTGTACACCCTTGTACACACTTGTACAAGCTTGTACACGATTGTACACTCTTGTACACACTTGTGCAACCTTGTACACACTTGTACAACCTTGTAAACACTTGTACAACCTTGTACAAACCTGTACACCCTTGTACACACTTGTACACCCTTGTACAAACTTGTGCACCCTTGTACACTTTTGTACACCCTTGTACACATTTGTACAACCTTGTACAAACTTGTACACACTTGTACAAACTTGTACACACTTGTACAACCTTGTACACACTTGTACAACCTTGTACACACTTGTACAACCTTGTACACACTTGTACAACCTTGTACACACTTGTACAACCTTGTACACACTTGTACACCCTTGTACACACTTGTACAACCTTGTACAAACCTGTAAACCCTTGTACAAACTTGAAACAAGCATGTACACGATTGTACAAGCTTGTACACGATTGTACACCCTTGTACACACTTGTGCACCCTTGTACACACTTGTACAACCTTGTACACACTTGTACAACCTTGTACACACTTGTACAACCTTGTACACACTTGTACAACCTTGTACACACTTGTACAACCTTGTACACACTTGTACAACCTTGTACAACCTTGTACAAACTTGTACACACTTGTACAAACTTTTACATCCTTGTACACATTTGTACATCCTTGTACACACTTGTACAAACTTGTACATTCTTGTACATACTTGCACACCCTTGTACACACTTGTACAAACTTGTACATTCTTGTACATACTTGTACACCCTTGTACACACTTGTACAACCTTGTACAAACCTGTAAACCCTTGTACAAGCTTGTACACACTTGTACAAGCTTGTACACACTTGTACACCCTTGTACAAACTTGTGCACCCTTGTACACTTTTGTACACCCTTGTACACATTTGTACAACCTTGTACAAACTTGTACACACTTGAACAAACTTGTACACACTTGTACAACCTTGTACACACTTGTACAACCTTGTACACACTTGTACAACCTTGTACACGCTTGTACAACCTTGTACACACTTGTACAACCTTTTACACAATTGTAAAACCTTGTACACACTTGTACATTCTTGTACAAACTTGTACTTACTTGTACAACCTTGTACAAACTTGTACACACTTGTACAAACTTTTACATCCTTGTACACATTTGTACACCCTTGTACACACTTGTGCAACCTTGTACATCCTTGTACACATTTGTACACCCTTGTACACACTTGTACAACCTTGTACAAACCTGTACACCCTTGTACACACTTGTACAAGCTTGTACACGATTGTACACCCTTGTACATACTTGTGCACCCTTGTATACATTTGTAC
Organism: Macrosteles quadrilineatus; assembly: GCF_028750875.1. Taxonomy (NCBI): domain Eukaryota; kingdom Metazoa; phylum Arthropoda; class Insecta; order Hemiptera; family Cicadellidae; genus Macrosteles; species Macrosteles quadrilineatus. Next base: position 5,830,350 of record NW_026542602.1, read on the forward strand.
AACCTTGTACAAACTTGTACACAATTGTACAAACTTGTACACACTTGTACAAACTTGTACACCCTTGTACACACTTGTACAACCTTGTACACACTTGTACAAACTTGTAACCCCTTGTACACACTTGTACAACCTTGTACACACTTGTACAACCTTGTACACACTTGTACAACCTTGTACACAATTGTACAACCTTGTACAACCTTGTACACACTTGTACAACCTTGTACACACTTGTACAACATTGTACACACTTGTACAACCTTGTAAAAACTTGTACAACCTTGTACACACTTGTACACCCTTGTACACACTTGTACAAGCTTGTACACACTTGTACAAGCTTGTACACACTTGTACAACCTTGTACACACTTGTTCACCCTTGTACACACTTGTACAACCTTTTACAAACTTGTACACACTTGTACAAAATTGTACATTCTTGTACATACTTGTACATCCTTGTACACATTTGTACAACCTAGTACAAACCTGTACACCATTGTACACACTTGTACAAGCTTGTACACACTTGTACACCCTTGTACAAACTTGTGCACCCTTGTACACTTTTGTACACCCTTGTACACATTTGTACAACCTTGTACAAACTTAAACACACTTGTACAAACATGTACACACTTGAACAACCATGTACACACTTGTACAACCTTGTACACACTTGTACAAGCTTGTACACACTTGTACAACCTTGTACACACTTGTACAACCTTGTACACACTTGTACAACCTTGTACACAATTGTAAAACCTTGTACACACTTGTACAACCTTGTACAAACCTGTACACCCTTGTACACACTTGTACAAGCTTGTACACGATTGTACACTCTTGTACACACTTGTGCAACCTTGTACACACTTGTGCAACCTTGTACACACTTGTACAACCTTGTAAACACTTGTACAACCTTGTACACACTTGTTCAAGCTTGTACACACTTGTACAACCTTGTACAAAACTGTACACCCTTGTACACACTTGTACACCCTTGTACAAACTTGTGCACCCTTGTACACTTTTGTACACCCTTGTACACATTTGTACAACCTTGTACAAACTTGTACACACTTGTACAAACTTTTACACACTTGTACAACCTTGTACACACTTGTACATCCTTGTACACACTTGTACAACCTTTTACACACTTGTACAACCTTGTACACAATTGTAAAACATTGTACACACTTAAACAACCTTGTACAAACTTGTACACACTTGTATAAACTTTTACATCCTTGTTTACATTTGTACACCCTTGTACACACTTGTACAACCTTGTACAAAACTGTAAACCCTTGTACACACTTGTACAAGCTTGTACACGATTGTACAAGCTTGTACACGATTGTACACCCTTGTACACACTTGTGAACCCTTGTACACACTTGTACAACCTTGTACACACTTGTACAACCTTGTACACACTTGTACAACCTTGTACACACTTGTACAACCTTGTACACACTTGTACAACCTTGTAAACACTTGTACAACCTTGTACAACCTACTACAAACTTGTACACACTTGTACAAACTTTTACATCCTTGTACACATTTGTACACCCTTGTACACACTTGTACAAACTTGTACATTCTTGTACATACTTGTACACCCTTGTACACACTTGTACAAACTTGTACATTCTTGTACATACTTGTACACCCTTGTACACACTTGTACAACCTTGTACAAACCTGTAAACCCTTGTACAAGCTTGTACACACTTGTACAAACTTGTACACACTTGTACACCCTTGTACAAACTTGTGCACCCTTGTACACTTTTGTACACCCTTGTACACATTTGTACAACCTTGTACAAACTTGTACACACTTGAACAAACTTGTACACACTTGTACAAGCTTGTACACACTTGTACAACCTTGTACACACTTGTACAACCTTGTACACACTTGTACAACCTTGTACACAATTGTAAAACCTTGTACACACTTGTACAACCTTGTACAAACCTGTACACCCTTGTACACACTTGTACAAGCTTGTACACGATTGTACACTCTTGTACACACTTGTGCAACCTTGTACACACTTGTGCAACCTTGTACACACTTGTACAACCTTGTAAACACTTGTACAACCTTGTACACACTTGTTCAAGCTTGTACACACTTGTACAACCTTGTACAAACCTGTACACCCTTGTACACACTTGTGCAACCTTGTACACACTTGTGCAACCTTGTACACACTTGTACAACCTTGTAAACACTTGTACAACCTTGTACACACTTGTACAAGCTTGTACACGATTGTACACCCTTGTACACTCTTGTGCACCCTTGTACACACTTGTACACCCTTGTACACACTTGTACACACTTGTACAAACTTGTACATTCTTTTGTACACCCTTGTAAACACTTGTACAACCTTGTACAAACCTGTACACCCTTGTACACACTTGTACAAGCTTGTACACACTTGTACAAGCTTGTACACACTTGTACAAGCTTGTACACACTTGTACACCCTTGTACAAACTTGTGCACCCTTGTACACTTTTGTACACCCTTGTATACATTGGTACAACCTTGTACAAACTTGTACACACTTGTACAAACTTGTACACCCTTGTACACACTTGTACAACCTTGTACACACTTGTACAACCTTGTACACAATTGTACAACCTTGTACAACCATGTACACACTTGTACAACCTTGTACACACTTGTACAACCTTGTACACACTTGTACACCTTTGTACACACTTATACAACCTTGTACACACTTGTACAACCTTGTACACACTTGTACAACCTTGTACACGTTTGTACAACCTTGTACACACTTGTACAACCTTGTACACACTTGTACAACCTTGTAAAAACTTGTACAAGCATGTACACGATTGTACACCCTTGTACACACTTGTGCACCCTTGTACACACTTGTACAACCTTGTACACACTTGTACAAGCTTGTACACACTTGTACAACCTTGTACACACTTGTACAACCTTGTACACACTTGTACAACCTTGTACACACTTGTACAACCTTGTACACAATTGTAAAACCTTGTACACACTTGTACAACCTTGTACAAACCTGTACACCCTTGTACACACTTGTACAAGCTTGTACACGATTGTACACTCTTGTACACACTTGTGCAACCTTGTACACACTTGTGCAACCTTGTACACACTTGTACAACCTTGTAAACACTTGTACAACCTTGTACACACTTGTTCAAGCTTGTACACACTTGTACAACCTTGTACAAAACTGTACACCCTTGTACACACTTGTACACCCTTGTACAAACTTGTGCACCCTTGTACACTTTTGTACACCCTTGTACACATTTGTACAACCTTGTACAAACTTGTACACACTTGTACAAACTTTTACACACTTGTACAACCTTGTACACACTTGTACATCCTTGTACACACTTGTACAACCTTGTACACACTTGTACAACCTTGTACACAATTGTAAAACATTGTACACACTTAAACAACCTTGTACAAACTTGTACACACTTGTATAAACTTTTACATCCTTGTTTACATTTGTACACCCTTGTACACACTTGTACAACCTTGTACAAAACTGTAAACCCTTGTACACACTTGTACAAGCTTGTACACGATTGTACAAGCTTGTACACGATTGTACACCTTTGTACACACTTGTGAACCCTTGTACACACTTGTATAACCTTGTACACACTTGTACAACCTTGTACACACTTGTACAACCTTGTACACACTTGTACAACCTTGTACACACTTGTACAACCTTGTAAACACTTGTACAACCTTGTACAACCTACTACAAACTTGTACACACTTGTACAAACTTTTACATCCTTGTACACATTTGTACACCCTTGTACACACTTGTACAAACTTGTACATTCTTGTACATACTTGTACACCCTTGTACACACTTGTACAAACTTGTACATTCTTGTACATACTTGTACACCCTTGTACACACTTGTACAACCTTGTACAAACCTGTAAACCCTTGTACAAGCTTGTACACACTTGTACAAACTTGTACACACTTGTACACCCTTGTACAAACTTGTGCACCCCTGTACACTTTTGTACACCCTTGTACACATTTGTACAACCTTGTACAAACTTGTACACACTTGAACAAACTTGTACACACTTGTACAAGCTTGTACACACTTGTACAACCTTGTACACACTTGTACAACCTTGTACACACTTGTACAACCTTGTACACAATTGTAAAACCTTGTACACACTTGTACAACCTTGTACAAACCTGTACACCCTTGTACACACTTGTACAAGCTTGTACACGATTGTACACTCTTGTACACACTTGTGCAACCTTGTACACACTTGTGCAACCTTGTACACACTTGTACAACCTTGTAAACACTTGTACAACCTTGTACACACTTGTTCAAGCTTGTACACACTTGTACAACCTTGTACAAACCTGTACACCCTTGTACACACTTGTGCAACCTTGTACACACTTGTGCAACCTTGTACACACTTGTACAACCTTGTAAACACTTGTACAACCTTGTACACACTTGTACAAGCTTGTACACGATTGTACACCCTTGTACACTCTTGTGCACCCTTGTACACACTTGTACACCCTTGTACACACTTGTACAACCTTTTACAAACTTGTACACACTTGTACAAACTTGAACATTCTTGTACATACTTGAACACCCTTGTAAACACTTGTACAACCTTGTACAAACTTGTACACACTTGTACACACTTGTACAAGCTTGTACACACTTGTACAAGCTTGTACACACTTGTACACCCTTGTACAAACTTGTGCACCCTTGTACACACTTGTACAACCTTGTACACAATTGTACAACCTTGTACAACCATGTACACACTTGTACAACTTTGTACACACTTGTACAACATTGTACACACTTGTACACCTTTGTACACACTTGTACAACCTTGTACACTATGATACAACCTTGTACACACTTGTACAACCTTGTACACACTTGTACAACCTTTTACAAACTTGTACACACTTGTACAAACTTGTACATTCTTTTGTACACCCTTGTAAACACTTGTACAACCTTGTACAAACCTGTACACCCTTGTACACACTTGTACAAGCTTGTACACACTTGTACAAGCTTGTACACACTTGTACACCCTTGTACAAACTTGTGCACCCTTGTACACTTTTGTACACCCTTGTATACATTGGTACAACCTTGTACAAACTTGTACACACTTGTACAAACTTGTACACACTTGTACAAACTTGTACACCCTTGTACACACTTGTACAACCTTGTACACACTTGTACAACCTTGTACACAATTGTACAACCTTGTACAACCATGTACACACTTGTACAACCTTGTACACACTTGTACAACCTTGTACACACTTGTACACCTTTGTACACACTTATACAACCTTGTACACACTTGTACAACCTTGTACACACTTGTACAACCTTGTACACACTTGTACAACCTTGTACACACTTGTACAACCTTGTACACACTTGTACAACCTTGTAAAAACTTGTACAAGCATGTACACGATTGTACACCCTTGTACACACTTGTACAACCTTGTACACACTTGTACAAACTTGTACACACTTGTACAACCTTGTACACACTTGTACAACCTTGTACACACTTGTACAACCTTGTACACACTTGTACAACCTTTTACACAATTGTAAAACCTTGTACACACTTGTACATTCTTGTACAAACTTGTACTTACTTGTACAACCTTGTACAAACTTGTACACACTTGTACAAACTTTTACATCCTTGTACAAATTTGTACACCCTTGTACACACTTGTACAACCTTGTACAAACCTGTACACCCTTTTACACACTTGTACAAGCTTGTACAAGATTGTACACCCTTATACACACTTGTGCACCCTTGTACACACTTGTAAACCCTTGTATACACTTGTACAACCTTTTACAAACTTGTACACACTTGTACAAACTTGTACATTCTTGTGCATACTTGTACACCCTTGTAAACACTTGTACAACCTTGTACAAACCTGTACACCCTTGTACACACTTGTACAAGCTTGTACACACTTGTACAAGCTTGTACACACTTGTACACCCTTGTACAAACTTGAGCACCCTTGTACACTTTTGTACACCCTTGTATACATTTGTACAACCTTGTACAAACTTGTACACAATTGTACAAACTTGTACACACTTGTACAAACTTGTACACCCTTGTACACACTTGTACAACCTTGTACACACTTGTACAACCTTGTACAAACCTGTACACCCTTGTACACACTTGTACAAGCTTGTACACGATTGTACACCCTTGTACACACTTGTGCACCCTTGTACACACTTGTACACACTTGTACACACTTGTACAACCTTTTACAAACTTGTACACACTTCTACAAACTTGTACATTCTTGTACATACTTGTACACCCTTGTAAACACTTGTACAACCTTGTACACAATTGTACAACCTTGTACAACCTTGTACACACTTGTACAACCTTGTACACACTTGTACAACCTTGTACACACTTGTACAACCTTGTACACACTTGTACAACCTTGTAAACACTTGTACACCTTTGTACACACTTGTTCAACCTTGTACACACTTGTACAACCTTGTACACACTTGTACAACCTTGTACACACATGTACAACCTTGTACACACTTGTACACACTTGTACAAACTTGTACATTCTTGTACATACTTGTACTCCCTTGTAAACACTTGTGCACCCTTGTACACACTTGTACACCCTTGTACACACTTGTACAACCTTTTACAAACTTGTACACACTTGTACAAACTTGTACATTCTTGTACATACTTGTACACCCTTGTAAACACTTGTACAACCTTGTACACAATTGTACAACCTTGTACAACCTTGTACACACTTGTACAACCTTGTACAACCTTGTACAACCTTGTACACACTTGTACAACCTTGTACACACTTGTACAACCTTGTACACACTTGTACAACCTTGTACAAACCTGTACACCCTTGTACACACTTGTACAAGCTTGTACACACTTCTACAAGCTTGTACACACTTGTACACCCTTGTACAAACTTGTGCACCCTTGTACACTTTTGTACACCCTTGTATACATTTGCACAACCTTGTACAAACTTGTACACACTTGTACAAACTTGTACACACTTGTACAAACTTGTACACCCTTGTACACACTTGTACAACCTTGTACACACTTGTACAACCTTGTACACACTTGTGTCTAAGATGTCTTTTTATTTAGAGGGATGTCTTGTTTTTTAGAGGGTTGTCTTGTTTTTTAGAGGGTTTTCTTGTAATTTAGATGGGATGTCTTGTTATTTAGAGGGATGTCTTAATATTTAGCGGAATGTCTTGTTTATTAGAGGGATGTCTTGCTATTTAGAGGGATGTCTTTTTATTTGGAGGGATGTCTTGTTATTTAGAGGGATGTCTTAATATTTAGAGGGATGTCTTGTTATTTAGAGGAATGTCTTGTTATTTAAAAGGGATGTCTTGTTATTTAGAGGGATGTCTTGTTATTTAGTGGGATGTCTTGTTATTTAGAGGGATGTCTTGTTATTTAGAGGGATGTCTTAATATTTAGAGGGATGTCTTGTTATTTGAAGGGATGTCTTAATATTTAGAGGGATGTCTTGTTATTTAGAGGGATGTCTTGTTATTTAGAGGGATGTCTTGTTTTTTAAAGGGTTGTCTTGTTATTTGGAGGGATGTCTTAATATTTAGAGTGATGTCTTGTTATTTAGAGGGATGTCTTGTTATTTAGAGGGATGTCTTGTTTTTTAGAGGGTTGTCTTGTTATTTCGAGGGATGTCTTGTTTTTTAGAGGGTTGTCTTGTAATTTAGATGGGATGTCTTGTTATTTAGAGGGATGTCTTGTTATTTACAGGTATGTCTTGTTATTTAGAGGGATGTCTTAATATTTAGAGGAATGTCTTGTTATATAGATGGATGTCTTGTTATTTAGAGAAATGTCTTGATATTTAGAGGGATGTCTTGTTTTTTAGAGAGATGTCTTGTTATTTAAAGGGTTTTTTTTGTTTTTTAGAGGGTTGTCTTGTTATTTGGAGGGATGTCTTGTTATTTAGATTGATGTCTTAATATTTAGAGGGATGTCTTGTTTTTTAGAGGGATGTCTTGTTATTTAGAGGGATGTCTTGTTATTTAGAGGGATGTCTTGTTATTTAGAGGGATGTCTTGTTATTTAGAGGGATGTCTTGTTATTTGAAGGGATGTCTTAATATTTAGAGAGATGTCTTGTTATTTAGAGGGATGTCTTGTTATTTAGAGGGATGTCTTGTTATTTAGAGGGATGTCTTCATATTTGGAGGGATGTCTTGTTATTTAGAGGGATGTCTTGTTATTTGGAGGGATGCTTGTTATTAAGAGGGATGTCTTATAATTTAGAGGGATGTTTCGTTATTTGGAGGTATGTCTTGTTATTTAGAGGGATGTCTTGTTATTTAGAGGGATGTCTTGGTATTTGGAGGGATGTCTAGTTATTTAGAGGGATGTCTTTTTATTTAGAGGGATGCCTTGTTATTTAGAGGGATGTCTTGTTATTTAGAGGGATGTCTTGTTATTTGAAGGGATGTCTTAATATTTAGAGGGATGTCTTGCTTTTTTGAGGGATTTCTTGTTATTTGGAGGGATGTCTTGTTATTTAGAGGGATGTCTTGTTATTTAGAGGAATGTCTTGTTATTTAAAAGGGATGTCTTGTTATTTAGAGGGATGTCTTGTTTTTTAGTGAGATGTCTTGTTATTTAGAGGGATGTCTTGTTATTTAGAGAGATGTCTTGTTATTTAAAGGGATGTCTTAATATTTAGAGGGATGTCTTGTTATTTAGAGGGATGTCTTAATATTTAGAGGGGTGTCTTGTTATTTGGAGGGATGTCTTAATATTTAGAGGGATGTCTTGTTATTTAGAGGGATGTCTTGTTATTTAGAGAGATGTCTTGTTATTTAAAGGGATGTCTTAATATTTAGAGGGATGTCTTGTTATTTAGAGGGATGTCTTAATATTTAGAGGGATGTCTTGTTATTTGAAGGGATGTCTTAATATTTAGAGGGATGTCTTGTTATTTAGAGGGATGTCTTAATATTTAGAGGGATGTCTTGTTATTTAGAGGGATGTCTTGTTTTTTAAAGGGGTGTCTTGTTATTTGGAGGGATGTCTTAATATTTAGAGGGATGTCTTGTTATTTAGAGGGATGTCTTGTTATTTAGAGAGATGTCTTGTTATTTAAAGGGATGTCTTAATATTTAGAGGGATGTCTTGTTATTTAGAGGGATGTCTTAATATTTAGAGGTATGTCTTGTTATTTAGAGGGATGTCTTGTTTTTTAAAGGGTTGTCTTGTTATTTGGAGGGATGTCTTAATATTTAGAGGGATGTCTTGGTATTTAGAGGGATGTCTTGTTATTTAGAGGGATGTCTTGTTATTTAGAGGGATGTCTTCTTATTTGGAGGGAAGTCTTGTTATTTGGAGGAATGTCTTGTTATTTAGAGGGATATCTTGTTATTTGGAGGGATGTCTTGTTATTTAGAGGGATGTCTTGCTATTTAGAGGGATGTCTTTTTATTTGGAGGGATGTCTTGTTATTTAGAGGGATGTCTTGTTATTTAGAGGAATGTCTTGTTATTTAAAAGGGATGTCTTGTTATTTAGAGGGACGTCTTGTTATTTAGTGGGATGTCTTGTTATTTAGAGGGATGTCTTGTTATTTAGAGAGATGTCTTGTTATTTAAAGGGATGTCTTAATATTTAGAGGGATGTCTTGTTATTTAGGAGGATGTCTTAATATTTAGAGGGATGTCTTGTTATTTGGAGGGATGTCTTAATATTTAGAGGGATGTCTTGTTATTTAGAGGGATGTCTTGTTATTTAGAGGGATGTCTTGCTATTTAGAGGGATGTCTTTTTATTTGGAGGGATGTCTTGTTATTTAGAGGGATGTCTTGTTATTTAGAGGAATGTCTTGTTATTTAAAAGGGATGTCTTGTTATTTAGAGGGATGTTTTGTTTTTTAGAGGGTTGTCTTGTAATTTAGATGGGATGTCTTGTTATTTAGAGGGATGTCTTGTTATTTGGAGAGATGTCTTTTTATTTAGAGGGATGTCTTGTTTTTTAGAGGGTTGTCTTGTTATTTGGAGGGATGTCTTGTTTTTTAGAGGGTTGTCTTGTAATTTAGATGGGATGTCTTGTTATTTAGAGGGATGTCTTAATATTTAGCGGAATGTCTTGTTTATTAGAGGGATGTCTTGCTATTTAGAGGGATGTCTTTTTATTTGGAGGGATGTCTTGTTATTTAGAGGGATGTCTTGTTATTTAGAGGAATGTCTTGTTATTTAAAAGGGATGTCTTGTTATTTAGAGGGATGTCTTGTTATTTAGTGGGATGTCTTGTTATTTAGAGGGATGTCTTGTTATTTAGAGAGATGTCTTGTTATTTAAAGGGATGTCTTAATATTTAGAGGGATGTCTTAATATTTAGCGGAATGTCTTGTTTATTAGAGGGATGTCTTGCTATTTAGAGGGATGTCTTTTTATTTGGAGGGATGTCTTGTTATTTAGAGGGATGTCTTGTTATTTAGAGGAATGTCTTGTTATTTAAAAGGGATGTCTTGTTATTTAGAGGGATGTCTTGTTATTTAGTGGGATGTCTTGTTATTTAGAGGGATGTCTTGTTATTTAGAGAGATGTCTTGTTATTTAAAGGGATGTCTTAATATTTAGAGGGATGTCTTGTTATTTAGAGGGATGTCTTAATATTTAGAGGGATGTCTTGTTATTTGAAGGGATGTCTTAATATTTAGAGGGATGTCTTGTTATTTAGAGGGATGTCTTGTTATTTAGAGGGATGTCTTGTTATTTAGAGGGATGTCTTGTTTTTTAAAGGGTTGTCTTGTTATTTGGAGGGATGTCTTAATATTTAGAGGGATGTCTTGGTATTTAGAGGGATGTCTTGTTATTTAGAGGGATGTCTTAATATTTAGCGGAATGTCTTAAGGGATGTCTTGTTTTTTAGAGGGTTGTCTTGTAATTTAGATGGGATTACTTGTTATTTAGAGGGATGTCTTGTTATTTACAGGTATGTCTTGTTATTTAGAGGGATGTCTTAATATTTAGAGGAATGTCTTGTTATATAGATGGATGTCTTGTTATTTAGAGGGATGTCTTGATATTTAGAGGGATGTCTTGTTTTTTAGAGAGATGTCTTGTTATTTAGAGGGTTTTTTGTTTTTTAGAGGGTTGTCTTGTTATTTGGAGGGATGTCTTGTTATTTAGATTGATGTCTTAATATTTAGAGGGATGTCTTTTTATTTGGAGGGATGTCTTGTTATTTGGAGGGATGTCTTGTTATTTAGAGGAATATCTTGTTATTTAAAAGGGATGTCTTGTTATTTAGAGGGATGTCTTGTTATTTAGAGGGATGTCTTGTTATTTAGAGGGATGTCTTGTTATTTAGAGGGATGTCTTGTTATTTAGAGGGATGTCTTGTTATTTGAAGGGATGTCTTAATATTTAGAGAGATGTCTTGTTATTTAGAGGGATGTCTTGTTATTTAGAGGGATGTCTTGTTATTTAGAGGGATGTCTTCATATTTGGAGGGATGTCTTCATATTTGGAGGGATGTCTTGTTATTTAGAGGGATGTCTTGTTATTTGGAGGGATGCTTGTTATTAAGAGGGATGTCTTATAATTTAGAGGGATGTCTTGTTATTTGGAGGTATGTCTTGTTATTTAGAGGGATGTCTTGTTATTTAGAGGGATGTCTTGGTATTTGGAGGGATGTCTAGTTATTTAGAGGGATGTCTTTTTATTTAGAGGGATGTCTTGTTATTTAGAGGGATGTCTTGGTATTTGGAGGGATGTCTAGTTATTTAGAGGGATGTCTTTTTATTTAGAGGGATGTCTTGTTATTTAGAGGGATGTCTTGTTATTTAGAGGAATGTCTTGTTATTTGAAGGGATGTCTTAATATTTAGAGGGATGTCTTGCTATTTTGAGGGATTTCTTGTTATTTGGAGGGATGTCTTGTTATTTAGAGGGATGTCTTGTTATTTGGAGAGATGTCTTTTTATTTAGAGGGATGTCTTGTTTTTTAGAGGGTTGTCTTGTTATTTGGAGGGATGTCTTGTTTTTTAGAGGGTTGTCTTGTAATTTAGATGGGATGTCTTGTTATTTAGAGGGATGTCTTAATATTTAGCGGAATGTCTTGTTTATTAGAGGGATGTCTTGCTATTTAGAGGGATGTCTTTTTATTTGGAGGGATGTCTTGTTATTTAGAGGGATGTCTTGTTATTTAGAGGAATGTCTTGTTATTTAAAAGGGATGTCTTGTTATTTAGAGGGATGTCTTGTTATTTAGTGGGATGTCTTGTTATTTAGAGGGATGTCTTGTTATTTAGAGAGATGTCTTGTTATTTAAAGGGATGTCTTAATATTTAGAGGGATGTCTTAATATTTAGCGGAATGTCTTGTTTATTAGAGGGATGTCTTGCTATTTAGAGGGATGTCTTTTTATTTGGAGGGATGTCTTGTTATTTAGAGGGATGTCTTGTTATTTAGAGGAATGTCTTGTTATTTAAAAGGGATGTCTTGTTATTTAGAGGGATGTCTTGTTATTTAGTGGGATGTCTTGTTATTTAGAGGGATGTCTTGTTATTTAGAGAGATGTCTTGTTATTTAAAGGGATGTCTTAATATTTAGAGGGATGTCTTGTTATTTAGAGGGATGTCTTAGTATTTAGAGGGATGTCTTGTTATTTGAAGGGATGTCTAAATATTTAGAGGGATGTCTTGTTATTTAGAGGGATGTCTTTTTATTTAGAGGGATGTCTTGTTATTTAGAGGGATGTCTTGTTTTTTAAAGGGATGTCTTGTTATTTAGAGGGATGTCTTAATATTTAGCGGAATGTCTTAAGGGATGTCTTGTTTTTTAGAGGGTTGTCTTGTAATTTAGATGGGATGTCTTGTTATTTAGAGGGATGTCTTGTTATTTGAAGGGATGTCTTGTTATTTAGAGGGATGTCTTAATATTTAGAGGAATGTCTTGTTATATAGATGGATGTCTTGTTATTTAGAGGGATGTCTTGATATTTAGAGGGATGTCTTGTTTTTTAGAGAGATGTCTTGTTATTTAGAGGGTTTTTTGTTTTTTAGAGGGTTGTCTTGTTATTTGGAGGGATGTCTTGTTATTTAGATTGATGTCTTAATATTTAGAGGGATGTCTTTTTATTTGGAGGGATGTCTTGTTATTTAGAGGGATGTCTTGTTATTTAGAGGAATATCTTGTTATTTAAAAGGGATGTCTTGTTATTTAGAGGGATGTCTTGTTATTTAGAGGGATGTCTTGTTATTTAGAGGGATGTCTTGTTATTTAGAGGGATGTCTTGTTATTTAGAGGGATGTCTTGTTATTTGAAGGGATGTCTTAATATTTAGAGAGATGTCTTGTTATTTAGAGGGATGTCTTGTTATTTAGAGGGATGTCTTGTTATTTAGAGGGATGTCTTCATATTTGGAGGGATGTCTTCATATTTGGAGGGATGTCTTGTTATTTAGAGGGATGTCTTGTTATTTGGAGGGATGCTTGTTATTAAGAGGGATGTCTTATAATTTAGAGGGATGTCTTGTTATTTGGAGGTATGTCTTGTTATTTAGAGGGATGTCTTGTTATTTAGAGGGATGTCTTGGTATTTGGAGGGATGTCTAGTTATTTAGAGGGATGTCTTTTTATTTAGAGGGATGTCTTGTTATTTAGAGGGATGTCTTGGTATTTGGAGGGATGTCTAGTTATTTAGAGGGATGTCTTTTTATTTAGAGGGATGTCTTGTTATTTAGAGGGATGTCTTGTTATTTAGAGGGATGTCTTGTTATTTGAAGGGATGTCTTAATATTTAGAGGGATGTCTTGCTATTTTGAGGGATTTCTTGTTATTTGGAGGGATGTCTTGTTATTTAGAGGGATGTCTTGTTATTTAGAGGAATGTCTTGTTATTTAAAAGGGATGTCTTGTTATTTAGAGCGATGTCTTGTTATTTAGTGGGATGTCTTGTTATTTAGAGGGATGTCTTGTTATTTAGAGAGATGTCTTGTTATTTAAAGGGATGTCTTAATATTTGGAGGGATGTCTTGTTATTTAGAGGGATGTCTTAATATTTAGAGGGATGTCTTGTTATTTGGAGGGATGTCTTAATATTTAGAGGGATGTCTTGTTATTTAGAGGGATGTCTTGCTATTTAGAGGGATGTCTTTTTATTTGGAGGGATGTGTTGTTATTTAGAGGGATGTCTTGTTATTTAGAGGAATGTCTTGTTATTTAAAAGGGATGTCTTGTTATTTAGAGGGACGTCTTGTTATTTAGTGGGATGTCTTGTTATTTAGAGGGATGTCTTGTTATTTAGAGAGATGTCTTGTTATTTAAAGGGATGTCTTAATATTTAGAGGGATGTCTTGTTATTTAGAGGGATGTCTTAATATTTAGAGGGATGTCTTGTTATTTGGAGGGATGTCTTAATATTTAGAGGGATGTCTTGTTATTTAGAGGGATGTCTTGTTATTTAGAGGGATGTCTTGTTTTTTGAAGGGTTTTCTTGTTATTTGGAGGGATGTCTTAATATTTAGAGGGATGTCTTGGTATTTGGAGGGATGTCTTGTTATTTAGAGGGATGTCTTAATATTTAGCGGAATGTCTAGTTTATTAGAGGGATGTCTTGTTATTTAGAGGGATGTCTTGTTATTTAGAGGGATGTCTTAATATTTGGAGGGATGTCTTGTTATTTAGAGGGATGTCTTAATATTTAGAGGGATGTCTTGTTTTTTAGTGGGATGTCTTGTTATTTAGAGGGATGTCTTGTTATTTAGAGGGTTTTTTTGTTTTTTAGAGGGTTGTCTTGTTATTTGGAGGGATGTCTTGTTATTTAGATTGATGTCTTAATATTTAGAGGGATGTCTTGTTATTTAGAGGGATGTCTTGTTATTTAGAGGGATGTCTTGTTATTTAGAGGGATGTCTTGTTATTTAGAGGGATGTCTTGTTATTTGAAGGGATGTCTTAATATTTAGAGAGATGTCTTGTTATTTAGAGGGATGTCTTGTTATTTAGAGGGATGTCTTCATATTTGGAGGGATGTCTTCATATTTGGAGGGATGTCTTGTTATTTAGAGGGATGTCTTGTTATTTGGAGGGATGCTTGTTATTAAGAGGGATGTCTTATAATTTAGAGGGATGTCTTGTTATTTGGAGGTATGTCTTGTTACTTAGAGGGATGTCTTGTTATTTGGAGGTATGTCTTGTTATTTAGAGGGATGTCTTGTTATTTAGAGGGATGTCTTGGTATTTGGAGGGATGTCTAGTTATTTAGAGGGATGTCTTTTTATTTAGAGGGATGTCTTGTTATTTAGAGGGATGTCTTGGTATTTGGAGGGATGTCTAGTTATTTAGAGGGATGTCTTTTTATTTAGAGGGATGTCTTGTTATTTAGAGGGATGTCTTGTTATTTAGAGAGATGTCTTGTTATTTAAAGGGATGTCTTAATATTTAGAGGGATGTCTTGTTATTTAGAGGGATGTCTTAATATTTAGCGGAATGTCTTGTTTATTAGAGGGATGTCTTGCTATTTAGAGGGATGTCTTTTTATTTGGAGGGATGTCTTGTTATTTAGAGGGATGTCTTGTTATTTAGAGGAATGTCTTGTTATTTAAAAGGGATATCTTGTTATTTAGAGGGATGTCTTGTTATTTAGTGGGATGTCTTGTTATTTAGAGGGATGTCTTGTTATTTAGAGAGATGTCTTGTTATTTAAAGGGATGTCTTAATATTTAGAGGGATGTCTTGCTATTTAGAGGGATGTCTTGTTATTTAGAGGGATGTCTTGTTATTTAGAGAGATGTCTTGTTATTTAAAGGGATGTCTTAATATTTAGAGGGATGTCTTGTTATTTAGAGGGATGTCTTAATATTTAGCGGAATGTCTTGTTTATTAGAGGGATGTCTTGCTATTTAGAGGGATGTCTTTTTATTTAGAGGGATGTCTTGTTATTTAGAGGAATGTCTTGTTATTTAAAAGGGATGTCTTGTTATTTAGAGGGATGTCTTGTTATTTAGTGGGATGTCTTGTTATTTAGAGGGATGTCTTGTTATTTAGAGAGATGTCTTGTTATTTAAAGGGATGTCTTAATATTTAGAGGGATGTCTTGCTATTTAGAGGGATGTCTTTTTATTTGGAGGGATGTCTAGTTATTTAGAGGGATGTCTTAATATTTAGAGGAATGTCTTGTTATATAGATGGATGTCTTGTTATTTAGAGGGATGTCTTGATATTTAGAGGGATGTCTTGTTTTTTAGAGAGATGTCTTGTTATTTAGAGGGTTTTTTGTTTTTTAGAGGGTTGTCTTGTTATTTGGAGGGATGTCTTGTTATTTAGATTGATGTCTTAATATTTAGAGGGATGTCTTTTTATTTGGAGGGATGTCTTGTTATTTAGAGGGATGTCTTGTTATTTAGAGGAATATCTTGTTATTTAAAAGGGATGTCTTGTTATTTAGAGGGATGTCTTGTTATTTAGAGGGATGTCTTGTTATTTAGAGGGATGTCTTGTTATTTAGAGGGATGTCTTGTTATTTAGAGGGATGTCTTGTTATTTGAAGGGATGTCTTAATATTTAGAGAGATGTCTTGTTATTTAGAGGGATGTCTTGTTATTTAGAGGGATGTCTTGTTATTTAGAGGGATGTCTTCATATTTGGAGGGATGTCTTCATATTTGGAGGGATGTCTTGTTATTTAGAGGGATGTCTTGTTATTTGGAGGGATGCTTGTTATTAAGAGGGATGTCTTATAATTTAGAGGGATGTCTTGTTATTTGGAGGTATGTCTTGTTATTTAGAGGGATGTCTTGTTATTTAGAGGGATGTCTTGGTATTTGGAGGGATGTCTAGTTATTTAGAGGGATGTCTTTTTATTTAGAGGGATGTCTTGTTATTTAGAGGGATGTCTTGGTATTTGGAGGGATGTCTAGTTATTTAGAGGGATGTCTTTTTATTTAGAGGGATGTCTTGTTATTTAGAGGGATGTCTTGTTATTTAGAGGGATGTCTTGTTATTTGAAGGGATGTCTTAATATTTAGAGGGATGTCTTGCTATTTTGAGGGATTTCTTGTTATTTGGAGGGATGTCTTGTTATTTAGAGGGATGTCTTGTTATTTAGAGGAATGTCTTGTTATTTAAAAGGGATGTCTTGTTATTTAGAGCGATGTCTTGTTATTTAGTGGGATGTCTTGTTATTTAGAGGGATGTCTTGTTATTTAGAGAGATGTCTTGTTATTTAAAGGGATGTCTTAATATTTGGAGGGATGTCTTGTTATTTAGAGGGATGTCTTAATATTTAGAGGGATGTCTTGTTATTTGGAGGGATGTCTTAATATTTAGAGGGATGTCTTGTTATTTAGAGGGATGTCTTGCTATTTAGAGGGATGTCTTTTTATTTGGAGGGATGTGTTGTTATTTAGAGGGATGTCTTGTTATTTAGAGGAATGTCTTGTTATTTAAAAGGGATGTCTTGTTATTTAGAGGGACGTCTTGTTATTTAGTGGGATGTCTTGTTATTTAGAGGGATGTCTTGTTATTTAGAGAGATGTCTTGTTATTTAAAGGGATGTCTTAATATTTAGAGGGATGTCTTGTTATTTAGAGGGATGTCTTAATATTTAGAGGGATGTCTTGTTATTTGGAGGGATGTCTTAATATTTAGAGGGATGTCTTGTTATTTAGAGGGATGTCTTGTTATTTAGAGGGATGTCTTGTTTTTTGAAGGGTTTTCTTGTTATTTGGAGGGATGTCTTAATATTTAGAGGGATGTCTTGGTATTTGGAGGGATGTCTTGTTATTTAGAGGGATGTCTTAATATTTAGCGGAATGTCTAGTTTATTAGAGGGATGTCTTGTTATTTAGAGGGATGTCTTGTTATTTAGAGGGATGTCTTAATATTTGGAGGGATGTCTTGTTATTTAGAGGGATGTCTTAATATTTAGAGGGATGTCTTGTTTTTTAGTGGGATGTCTTGTTATTTAGAGGGATGTCTTGTTATTTAGAGGGTTTTTTTGTTTTTTAGAGGGTTGTCTTGTTATTTGGAGGGATGTCTTGTTATTTAGATTGATGTCTTAATATTTAGAGGGATGTCTTGTTATTTAGAGGGATGTCTTGTTATTTAGAGGGATGTCTTGTTATTTAGAGGGATGTCTTGTTATTTAGAGGGATGTCTTGTTATTTGAAGGGATGTCTTAATATTTAGAGAGATGTCTTGTTATTTAGAGGGATGTCTTGTTATTTAGAGGGATGTCTTCATATTTGGAGGGATGTCTTCATATTTGGAGGGATGTCTTGTTATTTAGAGGGATGTCTTGTTATTTGGAGGGATGCTTGTTATTAAGAGGGATGTCTTATAATTTAGAGGGATGTCTTGTTATTTGGAGGTATGTCTTGTTACTTAGAGGGATGTCTTGTTATTTGGAGGTATGTCTTGTTATTTAGAGGGATGTCTTGTTATTTAGAGGGATGTCTTGGTATTTGGAGGGATGTCTAGTTATTTAGAGGGATGTCTTTTTATTTAGAGGGATGTCTTGTTATTTAGAGGGATGTCTTGGTATTTGGAGGGATGTCTAGTTATTTAGAGGGATGTCTTTTTATTTAGAGGGATGTCTTGTTATTTAGAGGGATGTCTTGTTATTTAGAGAGATGTCTTGTTATTTAAAGGGATGTCTTAATATTTAGAGGGATGTCTTGTTATTTAGAGGGATGTCTTAATATTTAGCGGAATGTCTTGTTTATTAGAGGGATGTCTTGCTATTTAGAGGGATGTCTTTTTATTTGGAGGGATGTCTTGTTATTTAGAGGGATGTCTTGTTATTTAGAGGAATGTCTTGTTATTTAAAAGGGATATCTTGTTATTTAGAGGGATGTCTTGTTATTTAGTGAGATGTCTTGTTATTTAGAGGGATGTCTTGTTATTTAGAGAGATGTCTTGTTATTTAAAGGGATGTCTTAATATTTAGAGGGATGTCTTGTTATTTAGAGGGATGTCTTAATATTTAGAGGGATGTCTTGTTATTTGAAGGGATGTCTTAATATTTAGAGGGATGTCTTGTTATTTAGAGGGATGTCTTGTTTTTTAGAGGG
The DNA here is from genome assembly GCF_028750875.1 of Macrosteles quadrilineatus. NCBI lineage: Eukaryota > Metazoa > Arthropoda > Insecta > Hemiptera > Cicadellidae > Macrosteles > Macrosteles quadrilineatus. The sequence continues at coordinate 5,849,610 of NW_026542602.1, forward strand.
ATGTCTTGTTTTTTAAAGGGTTGTCTTGTTATTTAGAGGGATGTCTTAATATTTAGAGGGATGTCTTGGTATTTAGAGGGATGTCTTGTTATTTAGAGGGATGTCTTAATATTTAGCGGAATGTCTAGATTATTAGAGGGATGTCTTGTTATTTAGAGGGATGTCTTGTTATTTAGAGGGATGTCTTGTTTTTTAGAGGGTTGTCTTGTTATTTGGAGGGATGTCTTGTTTTTTAGAGGGTTGTGTTGTAATTTAGATGGGATGTCTTGTTATTTAGAGGGATGTCTTGTTATTTACAGGTATGTCTTGTTATTTAGAGGGATGTCCTAATATTTAGAGGAATGTCTTGTTATATAGATGGATGTCTTGTTATTTAGAGGGATGTCTTGATATTTAGAGGGATGTCTTGTTTTTTAGAGAGATGTCTTGTTATTTAGAGGGTTTTTTTGTTTTTTAGAGGGTTGTCTTGTTATTTGGAGAGATGTCTTGTTATTTAGATTGATGTCTTAATATTTAGAGGGATGTCTTGTTTTTTAGAGGGATGTCTTGTTATTTAGGGGGATGTCTTGTTATTTAGAGGGATGTCTTGTTATTTAGAGGGATGTCTTGTTATTTAGAGGGATGTCTTGTTATTTGAAGGGATGTCTTAATATTTAGAGAGATGTCTTGTTATTTAGAGGGATGTCTTGTTATTTAGAGGGATGTCTTGTTATTTAGAGGGATGTCTTCATATTTGGAGGGATGTCTTGTTATTTAGAGGGATGTCTTGTTATTTAGAGGGATGTCTTAATATTTAGCGGAATGTCTAGTTTATTAGAGGGATGTCTTGTTTTTTAGTGGGATGTCTTGTTATTTAGAGGGATGTCTTGTTATTTGGAGAGATGTCATTTTATTTAGAGGGATGTCTTGTTTTTTAGAGGGTTGTCTTGTTATTTGGAGGGATGTCTTGTTTTTTAGAGGGTTGTCTTGGTATTTAGAGGGATGTCTTGTTATTTAGAGGGATGTCTTGTTATTTAGAGGGATGTCTTCTTATTTGGAGGGAAGTCTTGTTATTTGGAGGAATGTCTTGTTATTTAGAGGGATATCTTGTTATTTGGAGGGATGTCTTGTTATTTAGAGGGATGTCTTGCTATTTAGAGGGATGTCTTTTTATTTGGAGGGATGTCTTGTTATTTAGAGGGATGTCTTGTTATTTAGAGGAATGTCTTGTTATTTAAAAGGGATGTCTTGTTATTTAGAGGGACGTCTTGTTATTTAGTGGGATGTCTTGTTATTTAGAGGGATGTCTTGTTATTTAGAGAGATGTCTTGTTATTTAAAGGGATGTCTTAATATTTAGAGGGATGTCTTGTTATTTAGAGGGATGTCTTAATATTTAGAGGGATGTCTTGTTATTTGGAGGGATGTCTTAATATTTAGAGGGATGTCTTGTTATTTAGAGGCATGTCTTGTTATTTAGAGGGATGTCTTGTTTTTTAAAGGGTTATCTTGTTATTTGGAGGGATGTCTTAATATTTAGAGGGATGTCTTGGTATTTGGAGGGATGTCTTGTTATTTAGAGGGATGTCTTAATATTTAGCGGAATGTCTAGTTTATTAGAGGGATGTCTTGTTATTTAGAGGAATGTCTTGTTATTTAAAAGGGATGTCTTGTTATTTAGAGGGATGTCTTGTTATTTAGTGGGATGTCTTGTTATTTAGAGGGATGTCTTGTTATTTAGAGAGATGTCTTGTTATTTAAAGGGATGTCTTAATATTTAGAGGGATGTCTTGTTATTTAGAGGGATGTCTTAATATTTAGCGGAATGTCTTGTTTATTAGAGGGATGTCTTGCTATTTAGAGGGATGTCTTTTTATTTGGAGGGATGTCTTGTTATTTAGAGGGATGTCTTGTTATTTAGAGGAATGTCTTGTTATTTAAAAGGGATGTCTTGTTATTTAGAGGGATGTCTTGTTATTTAGTGGGATGTCTTGTTATTTAGAGGGATGTTTGTTATTTAGAGAGATGTCTTGTTATTTAAAGGGATGTCTTAATATTTAGAGGGATGTCTTGTTATTTAGAGGGATGTCTTAATATTTAGAGGGATGTCTTGTTATTTGAAGGGATGTCTTAATATTTAGAGGGATGTCTTGTTATTTAGAGGGATGTCTTGTTATTTAGAGGGATGTCTTGTTTTTTAAAGGGTTGTCTTGTTATTTGGAGGGATGTCTTAATATTTAGAGGGATGTCTTGGTATTTAGAGGGATGTCTTGTTATTTAGAGGGATGTCTTATTATTTAGCGGAATGTCTAGATTATTAGAGGGATGTCTTGTTATTTAGAGGGATGTCTTGTTATTTAGAGGGATGTCTTGTTTTTTAGAGGGTTGTCTTGTTATTTGGAGGGATGTCTTGTTTTTTAGAGGGTTGTGTTGTAATTTAGATGGGATGTCTTGTTATTTAGAGGGATGTCTTGTTATTTACAGGTATGTTTTGTTATTTAGAGGGATGTCTTAATATTTAGAGGAATGTCTTGTTATATAGATGGATGTCTTGTTATTTAGAGGGATGTCTTGATATTTAGAGGGATGTCTTGTTTTTTAGAGAGATGTCTTGTTATTTAGAGGGTTTTTTTGTTTTTTAGAGGGTTGTCTTGTTATTTGGAGGGATGTCTTGTTATTTAGATTGATGTCTTAATATTTAGAGGGATGTCTTGTTTTTTAGAGGGATGTCTTGTTATTTAGAGGGATGTCTTGTTATTTAGAGGGATGTCTTGTTATTTAGAGGGATGTCTTGTTATTTAGAGGGATGTCTTGTTATTTGAAGGGATGTCTTAATATTTAGAGAGATGTCTTGTTATTTAGAGGGATGTCTTGTTATTTAGAGGGATGTCTTGTTATTTAGAGGGATGTCTTCATATTTGGAGGGATGTCTTGTTATTTAGAGGGATGTCTTGTTATTTAGAGGGATGTCTTAATATTTAGCGGAATGTCTAGTTTATTAGAGGGATGTCTTGTTTTTTAGTGGGATGTCTTGTTATTTAGCGGAATGTCTAGATTATTAGAGGGATGTCTTGTTATTTAGAGGGATGTCTTGTTATTTAGAGGGATGTCTTGTTTTTTAGAGGGTTGTCTTGTTATTTGGAGGGATGTCTTGTTTTTTAGAGGGTTGTGTTGTAATTTAGATGGGATGTCTTGTTATTTAGAGGGATGTCTTGTTATTTACAGGTATGTTTTGTTATTTAGAGGGATGTCTTAATATTTAGAGGAATGTCTTGTTATATAGATGGATGTCTTGTTATTTAGAGGGATGTCTTGATATTTAGAGGGATGTCTTGTTTTTTAGAGAGATGTCTTGTTATTTAGAGGGTTTTTTTGTTTTTTAGAGGGTTGTCTTGTTATTTGGAGGGATGTCTTGTTATTTAGATTGATGTCTTAATATTTAGAGGGATGTCTTGTTTTTTAGAGGGATGTCTTGTTATTTAGAGGGATGTCTTGTTATTTAGAGGGATGTCTTGTTATTTAGAGGGATGTCTTGTTATTTAGAGGGATGTCTTGTTATTTGAAGGGATGTCTTAATATTTAGAGATATGTCTTGTTATTTAGAGGGATGTCTTGTTATTTAGAGGGATGTCTTGTTATTTAGAGGGATGTCTTCATATTTGGAGGGATGTCTTGTTATTTAGAGGGATGTCTTGTTATTTAGAGGGATGTCTTAATATTTAGCGGAATGTCTAGTTTATTAGAGGGATGTCTTGTTTTTTAGTGGGATGTCTTGTTATTTAGAGGGATGTCTTGTTATTTGGAGAGATGTCTTTTTATTTAGAGGGATGTCTTGTTTTTTAGAGGGTTGTCTTGTTATTTGGAGGGATGTCTTGTTTTTTAGAGGGTTGTCTTGGTATTTAGAGGGATGTCTTGTTATTTAGAGGGATGTCTTGTTATTTAGAGGGATGTCTTCTTATTTGGAGGGAAGTCTTGTTATTTGGAGGAATGTCTTGTTATTTAGAGGGATATCTTGTTATTTGGAGGGATGTCTTGTTATTTAGAGGGATGTCTTGCTATTTAGAGGGATGTCTTTTTATTTGGAGGGATGTCTTGTTATTTAGAGGGATGTCTTGTTATTTAGAGGAATGTCTTGTTATTTAAAAGGGATGTCTTGTTATTTAGAGGGACGTCTTGTTATTTGGTGGGATGTCTTGTTATTTAGAGGGATGTCTTGTTATTTAGAGAGATGTCTTGTTATTTAAAGGGATGTCTTAATATTTAGAGGGATGTCTTGTTATTTAGAGGGATGTCTTAATATTTAGAGGGATGTCTTGTTATTTGGAGGGATGTCTTAATATTTAGAGGGATGTCTTGTTATTTAGAGGGATGTCTTGTTATTTAGAGGGATGTCTTGTTTTTTAAAGGGTTATCTTGTTATTTGGAGGGATGTCTTAATATTTAGAGGGATGTCTTGGTATTTGGAGGGATGTCTTGTTATTTAGAGGGATGTCTTAATATTTAGCGGAATGTCTAGTTTATTAGAGGGATGTCTTGTTATTTAGAGGAATGTCTTGTTATTTAAAAGGGATGTCTTGTTATTTAGAGGGATGTCTTGTTATTTAGTGGGATGTCTTGTTATTTAGAGGGATGTCTTGTTATTTAGAGAGATGTCTTGTTATTTAAAGGGATGTCTTAATATTTAGAGGGATGTCTTGTTATTTAGAGGGATGTCTTAATATTTAGCGGAATGTCTTGTTTATTAGAGGGATGTCTTGCTATTTAGAGGGATGTCTTTTTATTTGGAGGGATGTCTTGTTATTTAGAGGGATGTCTTGTTATTTAGAGGAATGTCTTGTTATTTAAAAGGGATGTCTTGTTATTTAGAGGGATGTCTTGTTATTTAGTGGGATGTCTTGTTATTTAGAGGGATGTCTTGTTATTTAGAGAGATGTCTTGTTATTTAAAGAGATGTCTTAATATTTAGAGGGATGTCTTGTTATTTAGAGGGATGTCTTAATATTTAGAGAAATGTCTTGTTATTTGAAGGGATGTCTCAATATTTTGGAGGGATGTCTTGTTATTTAGAGGGATGTCTTGTTATTTAGAGGGATGTCTTGTTTTTTAAAGGGTTGTCTTGTTATTTGGAGGGATGTCTTAATATTTAGAGGGATGTCTTGGTATTTAGAGGGATGTCTTGTTATTTAGAGGGATGTCTTAATATTTAGCGGAATGTCTAGATTATTAGAGGGATGTCTTATTATTTAGAGGGATGTCTTGTTATTTAGAGGGATGTCTTGTTTTTTAGAGGGTTGTCTTGTTATTTGGAGGGATGTCTTGTTTTTTAGAGGGTTGTGTTGTAATTTAGATGGGATGTCTTGTTATTTAGAGGGATATCTTGTTATTTACAGGTATGTCTTGTTATTTAGAGGGATGTCTTAATATTTAGAGGAATGTCTTGTTATATAGATGGATGTCTTGTTATTTAGAGGGATGTCTTGATATTTAGAGGGATGTCTTGTTTTTTAGAGAGATGTCTTGTTATTTAGAGGGTTTTTTTGTTTTTTAGAGGGTTGTCTTGTTATTTGGAGGGATGTCTTGTTATTTAGATTGATGTCTTAATATTTAGAGGGATGTCTTGTTTTTTAGAGGGATGTCTTGTTATTTAGAGGGATGTCTTGTTATTTAGAGGAATGTCTTGTTATTTAGAGGGATGTCTTGTTATTTAGAGGGATGTCTTGTTATTTGAAGGGATGTCTTAATATTTAGAGAGATGTCTTGTTATTTAGAGGGATGTCTTGTTATTTAGAGGGATGTCTTGTTATTTAGAGGGATGTCTTCATATTTGGAGGGATGTCTTGTTATTTAGAGGGATGTCTTGTTATTTAGAGGGATGTCTTAATATTTAGCGGAATGTCTAGTTTATTAGAGGGATGTCTTGTTTTTTAGGGGGATGTCTTGTTATTTAGAGGGATGTCTTGTTATTTGGAGAGATGTCTTTTTATTTAGAGGGATGTCTTGTTTTTTAGAGGGTTGTCTTGTTATTTGGAGGGATGTCTTGTTTTTTAGAGGGTTGTCTTGGTATTTAGAGGGATGTCTTGTTATTTAGAGGGATGTCTTGTTATTTAGAGGGATGTCTTCTTATTTGGAGGGAAGTCTTGTTATTTGGAGGAATGTCTTGTTATTTAGAGGGATATCTTGTTATTTGGAGGGATGTCTTGTTATTTAGAGGGATGTCTTGCTATTTAGAGGGATGTATTTTTATTTGGAGGGATGTCTTGTTATTTAGAGGGATGTCTTGTTATTTAGAGGAATGTCTTGTTATTTAAAAGGGATGTCTTGTTATTTAAAGGGATGTCTTAATATTTAGAGGGATGTCTTGTTATTTAGAGGGATGTCTTAATATTTAGAGGGATGTCTTGTTATTTGGAGGGATGTCTTAATATTTAGAGGGATGTCTTGTTATTTAGAGGGATGTCTTGTTATTTAGAGGGATGTCTTGTTTTTTAAAGGGTTGTCTTGTTATTTGGAGGGATGTCTTAATATTTAGAGGGATGTCTTGGTATTTGGAGGGATGTCTTGTTATTTAGAGGGATGTCTTAATATTTAGCGGAATGTCTAGTTTATTAGAGGGATGTCTTGTTATTTAGAGGGATGTCTTGTTATTTAGAGGGATGTCTTAATATTTGGAGGGATGTCTTGTTATTTAGAGGGATGTCTTATTTGTACAACCTTGTACAAACTTGTACACACTTGTACAAACTTGTACACACTTGTACAACCTTGTACACACTTGTACAACCTTGTACACACTTGTACAACCTCGTACACACTTGTACAACCTTGTACACACTTGTACAACCTTGTACACAATTGTAAAACCTTGTACACACTTGTACAACCTTGTACACACTTGTACACCCTTGTACACACTTGTACAAAATTTTACATTCTTGTACATACTTGTACACCCTTGTACACACTTGTACAACCTTGTACAAACCTGTACACCCTTGTACACACTTGTACAAGCTTGTACACACTTGTACAAGCTTGTACACACTTGTACAAGCTTGTACACACTTGTACACCCTTGTACAAACTTGTGCACCCTTGAACACTTTTGTACACCCTTGTACACATTTGTACAACCTTGTACAAACTTAAACACACTTGTACAAACATGTACACACTTGAACAACCTTGTACACACTTGTACAACCTTGTACACACTTGTACAAGCTTGTATACACTTGTACAACCTTGTACACACTTGTACAACCTTGTACACACTTGTACAAGCTTGTACACACTTGTACAACCTTGTACACACTTGTACAACCTTTTACACAATTGTAAAACCTTGTACACACTTGTACATTCTTGTACAAACTTGTACTTACTTGTACAACCTTGTACAAACTTGTACACACTTTTACAAACTTTTACATCCTTGTATACATTTGTACACCCTTGTACACACTTGTACAACCTTGTACAAACCTGTACACCCTTGTACACACTTGTACAAGCTTGTACACGATTGTACACCCTTGTACACACTTGTGCACCCTTGTACAACTTGTACACCCTTGTACACACATGTACAACCTTTTACAAACTTGTACACACTTGTACAAACTTGTACATTCTTGTACATACTTGTACACCCTTGTAAACACTTGTAAAAAAATTGTACAAACCTGTACACCCTTGTACACACTTGTACAAGCTTGTACACACTTGGACAAGCTTGTACACACTTGTACACCCTTGTACAAACTTGTGCACCCTTGTACACTTTTGTACACCCTTGTATACATTTGTACAAACTTGTACAAACTTGTACACACTTGTACAAACTTGTACACACTTGTACAAACTTGTACACCCTTGTACACACTTGTACAACCTTGTACACACTTGTACAACCTTGTACAAACCTGTACACCCTTGTACACACTTGTACAAGCTTGTACACACTTGTACAAGCTTGTACACACTTGTACACCCTTGTACAAACTTGTGCACCCTTGTACACTTTTGTACACCCTTGTATACCTTTGTACAAACTTGTACAAACTTGTACACACTTGTACAAACTTGTACACACTTGTACAAACTTGTACACCCTTGTACACACTTGTACAACCTTGTACACACTTGTACAACCTTTTACAAACCTGTACACCCTTGTACACACTTGTACAAGCTTGTACACGATTGTACACTCTTGTACACACTTGTGCAACCTTGTACACACTTGTACAACCTTGTACACACTTGTACAACCTTGTACACACTTGTTCAAGCTTGTACACACTTGTACAACCTTGTACACACTTGTACACCCTTGTACACACTTGTACAACCTTTTACAAACTTGTACACACTTGTACAAAATTGTACATTCTTGTACATACTTGTACACCCTTGTACACACTTGTACAACCTTGTACAAACCTGTACACCCTTGTACACACTTGTACAAGCTTGTACACAATTGTACAAGCTTGTACACACTTGTACAAGCTTGTACACACTTGTACACCCTTGTACAAACTTGTGCACCCTTGTACACTTTTCTACACCCTTGTACACATTTGTACAACCTTGTACAAACTTGTACACACTTGTACAAACTTGTACACACTTGTACAAACTTGTGTACACTTGTACAACCTTGTACACACTTGTACAACCTTGTACACACTTGTACAACCTTGTACACACTTGTACAACCTCGTACACACTTGTACAACCTTGTACACACTTGTACAACCTTGTACACAATTGTAAAACCTTGTACACACTTGTACAACCTTGTACACACTTGTACACCCTTGTACACACTTGTACAAAATTTTACATTCTTGTACATACTTGTACACCCTTGTACACACTTGTACAACCTTGTACAAACCTGTACACCCTTGTACACACTTGTACAAGCTTGTACACACTTGTACAAGCTTGTACACACTTGTACAAGCTTGTACACACTTGTACACCCTTGTACAAACTTGTGCACCCTTGAACACTTTTGTACACCCTTGTACACATTTGTACAACCTTGTACAAACTTAAAAACACTTGTACAAACATGTACACACTTGAACAACCTTGTACACACTTGTACAACCTTGTACACACTTGTACAAGCTTGTACACACTTGTACAACCTTGTACACACTTGTACAACCTTGTACACACTTGTACAAGCTTGTACACACTTGTACAACCTTGTACACACTTGTACAACCTTTTACACAATTGTAAAACCTTGTACACACTTGTACATTCTTGTACAAACTTGTACTTACTTGTACAACCTTGTACAAACTTGTACACACTTGTACAAACTTTTACATCCTTGTATACATTTGTACACCCTTGTACACACTTGTACAACCTTGTACAAACCTGTACACCCTTGTACACACTTGTACAAGCTTGTACACGATTGTACACCCTTGTACACACTTGTGCACCCTTGTACACACTTGTACACCCTTGTACACACATGTACAACCTTTTACAAACTTGTACACACTTGTACAAACTTGTACATTCTTGTACATACTTGTACACCCTTGTAAACACTTGTACAAAATTGTACAAACCTGTACACCCTTGTACAAACTTGTACACACTTGTGCACCCTTGTACACTTTTGTACACCCTTGTATACATTTGTACAAACTTGTACAAACTTGTACATCCTTGTACAAACTTGTACACACTTGTACAAACTTGTACATTCTTGTACATACTTGTACACCCTTGTAAACACTTGTACAAAATTGTACAAACCTGTACACCCTTGTACACACTTGTATAAGCTTGTACACACTTGTACATTCTTGTACAAACTTGTACTTACTTGTACAACCTTGTACAAACTTGTACACACTTGTACAAACTTTTACATCCTTGTATACATTTGTACACCCTTGTACACACTTGTACAACCTTGTACAAACCTGTACACCCTTGTTCACACTTGTACAAGCTTGTACACAATTGTACACCCTTGTACACACTTGTGCACCCTTGTACACACTTGTACACCCTTGTACACACATGTACAACCTTTTACAAACTTGTACACACTTGTACAAACTTGTACATTCTTGTACATACTTGTACATCCTTGTAAACACTTGTACAAAATTGTACAAACCTGTACACCCTTGTACACACTTGTACAAGCTTGTACACACTTGTACAAGCTTGTACACACTTGTACACCCTTGTACAAACTTGTGCACCCTTGTACACTTTTGTACACCCTTGTATACATTTGTACAAACTTGTACAAACTTGTACACACTTGTACAAACTTGTACACACTTGTACAAACTTGTACACCCTTGTACACACTTGTACAACCTTGTACACACTTGTACAACCTTGTACAAACCTGTACACCCTTGTACACACTTGTACAAGCTTGTACACGATTGTACACTCTTGTACACACTTGTGCAACCTTGTACACACTTGTACAACCTTGTACACACTTGTACAACCTTGTACACACTTGTTCAAGCTTGTACACACTTGTACAACCTTGTACACACTTGTACACCTTTGTACACACTTGTACAACCTTTTACAAACTTGTACACACTTGTACAAAATTGTACATTCTTGTACATACTTGTACACCCTTGTACACACTTGTACAACCTTGTACAAACCTGTACACCCTTGTACACACTTGTACAAGCTTGTACACACTTGTACACCCTTGAACACTTTTGTACACCCTTGTACACATTTGTACAACCTTGTACAAACTTAAACACACTTGTACAAACATGTACACACTTGAACAACCTTGTACACACTTGTACAACCTTGTACACACTTGTACAACCTTGTACACACTTGTACAAGCTTGTACACACTTGTACAACCTTGTACACACTTGTACAACCTTGTACACACTTGTACAAGCTTGTACACACTTGTACAACCTTGTACACACTTGTACAACCTTTTACACACTTGTACAACCTTGTACACACTTGTACAACCTTGTACACACTTGTACAACCTCGTACACACTTGTACAACCTTGTACACACTTGTACAACCTTGTACACAATTGTAAAACCTTGTACACACTTGTACAACCTTGTACACACTTGTACACCCTTGTACACACTTGTACAAAATTTTACATTCTTGTACATACTTGTACACCCTTGTACACACTTGTACAACCTTGTACAAACCTGTACACCCTTGTACACACTTGTACAAGCTTGTACACACTTGTACAAGCTTGTACACACTTGTACAAGCTTGTACACACTTGTACACCCTTGTACAAACTTGTGCACCCTTGAACACTTTTGTACACCCTTGTACACATTTGTACAACCTTGTACAAACTTAAAAACACTTGTACAAACATGTACACACTTGAACAACCTTGTACACACTTGTACAACCTTGTACACACTTGTACAAGCTTGTACACACTTGTACAACCTTGTACACACTTGTACAACCTTGTACACACTTGTACAAGCTTGTACACACTTGTACAACCTTGTACACACTTGTACAACCTTTTACACAATTGTAAAACCTTGTACACACTTGTACATTCTTGTACAAACTTGTACTTACTTGTACAACCTTGTACAAACTTGTACACACTAGTACAAACTTTTACATCCTTGTATACATTTGTACACCCTTGTACACACTTGTACAACCTTGTACAAACCTGTACACCCTTGTACACACTTGTACAAGCTTGTACACGATTGTACACCCTTGTACACACTTGTGCACCCTTGTACACACTTGTACACCCTTGTACACACATGTACAACCTTTTACAAACTTGTACACACTTGTACAAACTTGTACATTCTTGTACATACTTGTACACCCTTGTAAACACTTGTACAAAATTGTACAAACCTGTACACCCTTGTACAAACTTGTACACACTTGTGCACCCTTGTACACTTTTGTACACCCTTGTATACATTTGTACAAACTTGTACAAACTTGTACATCCTTGTACAAACTTGTACACACTTGTACAAACTTGTACATTCTTGTACATACTTGTACACCCTTGTAAACACTTGTACAAAATTGTACAAACCTGTACACCCTTGTACACACTTGTATAAGCTTGTACACACTTGTACATTCTTGTACAAACTTGTACTTACTTGTACAACCTTGTACAAACTTGTACACACTTGTACAAACTTTTACATCCTTGTATACATTTGTACACCCTTGTACACACTTGTACAACCTTGTACAAACCTGTACACCCTTGTACACACTTGTACAAGCTTGTACACAATTGTACACCCTTGTACACACTTGTGCACCCTTGTACACACTTGTACACCCTTGTACACACATGTACAACCTTTTACAAACTTGTACACACTTGTACAAACTTGTACATTCTTGTACATACTTGTACATCCTTGTAAACACTTGTACAAAATTGTACAAACCTGTACACCCTTGTACACACTTGTACAAGCTTGTACACACTTGTACAAGCTTGTACACACTTGTACACCCTTGTACAAACTTGTGCACCCTTGTACACTTTTGTACACCCTTGTATACATTTGTACAAACTTGTACAAACTTGTACACACTTGTACAAACTTGTACACACTTGTACAAACTTGTACACCCTTGTACACACTTGTACAACCTTGTACACACTTGTACAACCTTGTACAAACCTGTACACCCTTGTACACACTTGTACAAGCTTGTACACGATTGTACACTCTTGTACACACTTGTGCAACCTTGTACACACTTGTACAACCTTGTACACACTTGTACAACCTTGTACACACTTGTTCAAGCTTGTACACACTTGTACAACCTTGTACACACTTGTACACCCTTGTACACACTTGTACAACCTTTTACAAACTTGTACACACTTGTACAAAATTGTACATTCTTGTACATACTTGTACACCCTTGTACACACTTGTACAACCTTGTACAAACCTGTACACCCTTGTACACACTTGTACAAGCTTGTACACACTTGTACACCCTTGTACAAACTTGTGCACCCTTGTACACTTTTGTACACCCTTGTACACATTTGTACAACCTTGTACAAACTTGTACACACTTGTACAAACTTGTACACACTTGTACAAACTTGTGTACACTTGTACAACCTTGTACACACTTGTACAACCTTGTACACACTTGTACAACCTTGTACACACTTGTACAACCTCGTACACACTTGTACAACCTTGTACACACTTGTACAACCTTGTACACAATTGTAAAACCTTGTACACACTTGTACAACCTTGTACACACTTGTACACCCTTGTACACACTTGTACAAAATTTTACATTCTTGTACATACTTGTACACCCTTGTACACACTTGTACAACCTTGTACAAACCTGTACACCCTTGTACACACTTGTACAAGCTTGTACACACTTGTACAAGCTTGTACACACTTGTACAAGCTTGTACACACTTGTACACCCTTGTACAAAATTGTGCACCCTTGAACACTTTTGTACACCCTTGTACACATTTGTACAACCTTGTACAAACTTAAACACAATTGTACAAACATGTACACACTTGAACAACCTTGTACACACTTGTACAAACCTTGTACAAGTGTGTACAAGCTTGTACACACTTGTACAACCTTGTACACACTTGTACAACCTTGTACACACTTGTACAAGCTTGTACACACTTGTACAACCTTGTACACACTTGTACAACCTTGTACACACTTGTACACCCTTGTACACACTTGTACAAAATTTTACATTCTTGTACATACTTGTACACCCTTGTACACACTTGTACAACCTTGTACAAACCTGTACACCCTTGTACACACTTGTACAAGCTTGTACACATTTGTACAACCTTGTACAAACTTGTACACACTTGTACAAACTTGTACACACTTGTACAAACTTGTGTACACTTGTACAACCTTGTACACACTTGTACAACCTTGTACACACTTGTACAACCTTGTACACACTTGTACAACCTCGTACACACTTGTACAACCTTGTACACACTTGTACAACCTTGTACACAATTGTAAAACCTTGTACACACTTGTACAACCTTGTACACACTTGTACACCCTTGTACACACTTGTACAAAATTTTACATTCTTGTACATACTTGTACACCCTTGTACACACTTGTACAACCTTGTACAAACCTGTACACCCTTGTACACACTTGTACAAGCTTGTACACACTTGTACAAGCTTGTACACACTTGTACAAGCTTGTACACACTTGTACACCCTTGTACACACTTGTACAAAATTTTACATTCTTGTACATACTTGTACACCCTTGTACACACTTGTACAACCTTGTACAAACCTGTACACCCTTGTACACACTTGTACAAGCTTGTACACACTTGTACAAGCTTGTACACACTTGTACAAGCTTGTACACACTTGTACACCCTTGTACAAAATTGTGCACCCTTGAACACTTTTGTACACCCTTGTACACACTTGTACAACCTTGTACAAACCTGTACACCCTTGTACACACTTGTACAAGCTTGTACACACTTGTACAAGCTTGTACACACTTGTACAAGCTTGTACACACTTGTACACCCTTGTACAAAATTGTGCACCCTTGAACACTTTTGTACACCCTTGTACACATTTGTACAACCTTGTACAAACTTAAACACACTTGTACAAACATGTACACACTTGAACAACCTTGTACACACTTGTACAACCTTGTACACACTTGTACAACCTTGTACACACTTGTACAAGCTTGTACACACTTGTACAACCTTGTACACACTTGTACAACCTTGTACACACTTGTACAAGCTTGTACACACTTGTACAACCTTGTACACACTTGTACAACCTTTTACACAATTGTAAAACCTTGTACACACTTGTACATTCTTGTACAAACTTGTACTTACTTGTACAACCTTGTACAAACTTGTACACACTTGTACAAACTTTTACATCCTTGTATACATTTGTACACCCTTGTACACACTTGTACAACCTTGTACAAACCTGTACACCCTTGTACACACTTGTACAAGCTTGTACACGATTGTACACCCTTGTACACACTTGTGCACCCTTGTACACACTTGTACACCCTTGTACACACATGTACAACCTTTTACAAACTTGTACACACTTGTACAAACTTGTACATTCTTGTACATACTTGTACACCCTTGTAAACACTTGTACAAAATTGTACAAACCTGTACACCCTTGTACACACTTGTACAAGCTTGTACACACTTGTACAAGCTTGTACACACTTGTACACCCTTGTACAAACTTGTGCACCCTTGTACACTTTTGTACACCCTTGTATACATTTGTACAAACTTGTACAAACTTGTACATCCTTGTACAAACTTGTACACACTTGTACAAACTTGTACACCCTTGTACACACTTGTACAACCTTGTACACACTTGTACAACCTTGTACAAACCTGTACACCCTTGTACACACTTGTACAAGCTTGTACACGATTGTACACTCTTGTACACACTTGTGCAACCTTGTACACACTTGTACAACCTTGTACACACTTGTTCAAGCTTGTACACACTTGTACAACCTTGTACACACTTGTACACCCTTGTACACACTTGTACAACCTTTTACAAACTTGTACACACTTGTACAAAATTGTACATTCTTGTACATACTTGTACACCCTTGTACACACTTGTACAACCTTGTACAAACCTGTACACCCTTGTACACACTTGTACAAGCTTGTACACACTTGTACACCCTTGTACAAACTTGTGCACCCTTGTACACTTTTGTACACCCTTGTATACATTTGTACAACCTTGTACAAACTTGTACGCACTTGTACAAACTTGTGTACACTTGTACAACCTTGTACACACTTGTACAACCTTGTACACACTTGTACAACCTTGTACACACTTGTACAACCTCGTACACACTTGTACAACCTTGTACACACTTGTACAACCTTGTACACAATTGTAAAACCTTGTACACACTTTTACAACCTTGTACACACTTGTACACCCTTGTACACACTTGTACAAAATTTTACATTCTTGTACATACTTGTACACCCTTGTACACACTTGTACAACCTTGTACATACCTGTACACCCTTGTACACACTTGTACAAGCTTGTACACACTTGTACAAGCTTGTACACACTTGTACAAGCTTGTACACACTTGTACACCCTTGTACAAACTTGTGCACCCTTGAACACTTTTGTACACCCTTGTACACATTTGTACAACCTTGTACAAACTTAAACACAATTGTACAAACATGTACACACTTGAACAACCTTGTACACACTTGTACAAACCTTGTACAAGTGTGTACAAGCTTGTACACACTTGTACAACCTTGTACACACTTGTACAACCTTGTACACACTTGTACAAGCTTGTACACACTTGTACAACCTTGTACACACTTGTACAACCTTGTACAAACCTGTACACCCTTGTACACACTTGTACAAGCTTGTACACGATTGTACACCCTTGTACACACTTGTGCACCCTTGTACACACTTGTACACCCTTGTACACACTTGTACAACCTTTTACAAACTTGTACACACTTGTACAAACTTGTACATTCTTGTACATACTTGTACACCCTTGTAAACACTTGTACAACCTTGTACAAACCTGTACACCCTTGTACACACTTGTACAAGCTTGTACACACCTGTACAAGCTTGTACACACTTGTACACCCTTGTACAAACTTGTGCACCCTTGTACACTTTTGTACACCCTTTTATACATTTGTACAAACTTGTACAAACTTGTACACACTTGTACAAACTTGTACACACTTGTACAAACTTGTACACCCTTGTACACACTTGTACAACCTTGTACACACTTGTACAACCTTGTACACACTTGTACAACCTTGTACAAACCTGTACACCCTTGTACACACTTGTACAAGCTTGTACACGATTGTACACTCATGTACACACTTGTGCAACCTTGTACACACTTGTACAACCTTATACACACTTGTACAACCTTGTACACACTTGTTTAAGCTTGTACACACTTGTACAACCTTGTACACACTTGTACAGCCTTGTACACACTTGTACAACCTTTTACAAACTTGTACACACTTGTACAAAATTGTACATTCTTGTACATACTTGTACACCCTTGTACACACTTGTACACCCTTGTACAAACTTGTGCACCCTTGTACACTTTTGTGCACCCTTGTACACTTTTGTACACCCTTGTACACACTTGTACAAACTTGTACACACTTGTACAAACTTGTATACACTTGTACAACCTTGTACACACTTGTACAACCTTGTACACACTTGTACAACCTTGTACACACTTGTACAACCTTGTACACACTTGTACAACCTTGTACACAATTGTAAAACCTTGTACACACGTGTACAACCTTGTACAAACTTGTACACACGTGTACAACCTTGTACAAACTTGTACACACTTGTACAAACTTGTACACCCTTGTACACACTTGTACAACCTTGTACACACTTGTACAAATTTGTACAACCTTGTACAAACTTGTACACACTTGTACAACCTTGTACAAACTTGTACACACTTGTACACACTTTTACATCCTTGTACACATTTGTACACCCTTGTACACACTTGTACAACCTTTTACAAACTTGTACACACTTGTACAAACTTGTACATTCTTGTACATACTTGTACAACCTTGTACATACTTGTACAACCTTTACACACTTGTACAACCTTGTACAAACCTGTAAACCCTTGTACAAGCTTGTACACACTTGTACAAGCTTGTACACACTTCTACACCCTTGTACAAACTTGTGCACCCTTGTACACTTTTGTACACCCTTGTACACACTTGTTCAACCTTGTACAAACCTGTAAACCCTTGTACAAGCTTGTACACACTTGTACAAGCTTGTACACACTTGTACACCCTTGTACAAACTTGTGCACCCTTGTACACTTTTGTACACCCTTGTACACATTTGTACAACCTTGTACAAACTTGTACACACTTGTACAAACTTGTACACACTTGTACAACCTTGTACACACTTGTATAACCTTGTACACACTTGTACAACCTTGTACACACTTGTACAACCTTGTACACACTTGTACAAGCTTGTACACACTTGTACAACCTTGTACACACTTGTACAACCTTGTACACACTTGTACAACCTTTTACACAATTGTAAAACCTTGTACACACTTGTACATTCTTGTACAAACTTGTACTTACTTGTACAACCTTGTACAAACTTTTACACACTTGTACAAACTTTTACAGCCTTGTACACATTTGTACACCCTTGTACACACTTGTACAACCTTGTACAAACCTGTACACCCTTGTACACACTTGTACAAGCTTGTACACGATTGTACACGCTTGTACACACTTGTGCACCATTGTACACACTTGTACACCCTTGTACACACTTGTACAACCTTTTACAAACTTGTACACACTTGTACAAACTTGTACATTCTTTTGTACACCCTTGTAAACACTTGTACAACCTTGTACAAACCTGTACAACCTTGTACACACTTGTACAAGCTTGTACACACTTGTACAAGCTTGTACACACTTGTACACCCTTGTACAAACTTGTGCACCCTTGTACACTTTTGTACACCCTTGTATTAATTTGTACAACCTTGTACAAACTTGTACACACTTGTACAAACTTGTACACACTTGTACAAACTTGTACACCCTTGTACACACTTGTACAACCTTGTACACACTTGTACAACCTTGTACACAATTGTACAACCTTGTACACAATTGTACAACCTTGTACAACCATGTACACACTTGTACAACCTTGTACACACTTGTACAACCTTGTACACACTTGTACACCTTTGTACACACTTATACAACCTTGTACACACTTGTACAACCTTGTACACACTTGTACAACCTTGTACAAACTTGTACAACCTTGTACACACTTGTACAACCTTGTACACACTTGTACAACCTTGTAAAACTTTTACAAGCTTGTACACGATTGTACACCCTTGTACACACTTGTGCACCCTTGTACACACTTGTACAACCTTGTACACACTTGTACAACCTTGTACACACTTGTACAACCTTGTACACACTTGTACAACCTTGTACACACTTGTACAACCTTGTACACACTTGTACAACCTTGTACACACTTGTACAACCTTGTACACACTTGTACAACCTTGTACACACTTGTACAACCTTGTACACACTTGTACAAGCTTGTACACACTTGTACAACCTTGTACACACTTGTACAACCTTTTACACAATTGTAAAACCTTGTACACACTTGTACATTCTTGTACAAACTTGTACTTACTTGTACAACCTTGTACAAACTTGTACACACTTGTACAAACTTTTACATCCTTGTACACATTTGTACACCCTTGTACACACATGTACAACCTTGTACAAACCTGTACAACCTTGTACACACTTGTACAAGCTTGTACACGATTGTACACCCTTGTACACACTTGTGCACCCTTGTATACACTTGTACACTCTTGTACACACTTGTACAACCTTTTACAAACTTGTACACACTTGTACAAACTTGTACATTCTTGTACATACTTGTACACCCTTATAAACACTTGTGCACCCTTGTACACTTTTGTACACCCTTGTATACATTTGTAAAAACTTGTACAAACTTGTACATCCTTGTACAAACTTGTACACACTTGTACAAACTTGTACACCCTTGTACACACTTGTACAACCTTGTACACACTTGTACAACCTTGTACAAACCTGTACACCCTTGTACACACTTGTACAAGCTTGTACACGATTGTACACTCTTGTACACACTTGTGCAACCTTGTACACACTTGTACAACCTTGTACACACTTGTACAACCTTGTACACACTTGTTCAAGCTTGTACACACTTGTACAACCTTGTACACACTTGTACACCCTTGTACACACTTGTACAACCTTTTACAAACTTGTACACACTTGTACAAAATTGTACATTCTTGTACATACTTGTACACCCTTGTACACACTTGTACAACCTTGTACAAACCTGTACACCCTTGTACACACTTGTACAAGCTTGTACACACTTGTACAAGCTTGTACACACTTGTACACCCTTGTACAAACTTGTGCACCCTTGTACACTTTTGTACACCCTTGTATACATTTGTACAACCTTGTACAAACTTGTACGCACTTGTACAAACTTGTGTACACTTGTACAACCTTGTACACACTTGTACAACCTTGTACACACTTGTACAACCTCGTACACACTTGTACAACCTCGTACACACTTGTACAACCTTGTACACACTTGTACAACCTTGTACACAATTGTAAAACCTTGTACACACTTTTACAACCTTGTACACACTTGTACACCCTTGTACACACTTGTACAAAATTTTACATTCTTGTACATACTTGTACACCCTTGTACACACTTGTACAACCTTGTACATACCTGTACACCCTTGTACACACTTGTACAAGCTTGTACACACTTGTACAAGCTTGTACACACTTGTACACCCTTGTACAAACTTGTGCACCCTTGAACACTTTTGTACACCCTTGTACACATTTGTACAACCTTGTACAAACTTAAACACAATTGTACAAACATGTACACACTTGAACAACCTTGTACACACTTGTACAAACCTTGTACACACTTGTACAAGCTTGTACACACTTGTACAACCTTGTACACACTTGTACAACCTTGTACACACTTGTACAAGCTTGTACACACTTGTACAACCTTGTACACACTTGTACAACCTTGTACAAACCTGTACACCCTTGTACACACTTGTACAAGCTTGTACACGATTGTACACCCTTGTACACACTTGTGCACCCTTGTACACACTTGTACACCCTTGTACACACTTGTACAACCTTTTACAAACTTGTACACACTTGTACAAACTTGTACATTCTTGTACATACTTGTACACCCTTGTAAACACTTGTACAACCTTGTACAAACCTGTACACCCTTGTACACACTTGTACAAGCTTGTACACACTTGTACAAGCTTGTACACACTTGTACACCCTTGTACAAACTTGTGCACCCTTGTACACTTTTGTACACCCTTGTATACATTTGTACAAACTTGTACAAACTTGTACACACTTGTACAAACTTGTACACACTTGTACAAACTTGTACACCCTTGTACACACTTGTACAACCTTGTACACACTTGTACAACCTTGTACACACTTGTACAACCTTGTACAAACCTGTACACCCTTGTACACACTTGTACAAGCTTGTACACGATTGTACACTCTTGTACACACTTGTGCAACCTTGTACACACTTGTACAACCTTATACACACTTGTACAACCTTGTACACACTTGTTTAAGCTTGTACACACTTGTACAACCTTGTACACACTTGTACACCCTTGTACACACTTGTACAACCTTTTACAAACTTGTACACACTTGTACAAAATTGTACATTCTTGTACATACTTGTACACCCTTGTACACACTTGTACACCCTTGTACAAACTTGTGCACCCTTGTACACTTTTGTGCACCCTTGTACACTTTTGTACACCCTTGTACACACTTGTACAAACTTGTACACACTTGTACAAACTTGTATACACTTGTACAACCTTGTACACACTTGTATAACCTTGTACACACTTGTACAACCTTGTACACACTTGTACAACCTTGTACACACTTGTACAACCTTGTACACAATTGTAAAACCTTGTACACACGTGTACAACCTTGTACAAACTTGTACACACGTGTACAACCTTGTACAAACTTGTACACACTTGTACAAACTTGTACACCCTTGTACACACTTGTACAACCTTGTACACACTTGTACAAATTTGTACAACCTTGTACAAACTTGTACACACTTGTACAACCTTGTACAAACTTGTACACACTTGTACACACTTTTACATCCTTGTACACATTTGTACACCCTTGTACACACTTGTACAACCTTTTACAAACTTGTACACACTTGTACAAACTTGTACATTCTTGTACATACTTGTACAACCTTGTACATACTTGTACAACCTTGTACACACTTGTACAACCTTGTACAAACCTGTAAACCCTTGTACAAGCTTGTACACACTTGTACAAGCTTGTACACACTTCTACACCCTTGTACAAACTTGTGCACCCTTGTACACTTTTGTACACCCTTGTACACACTTGTTCAACCTTGTACAAACCTGTAAACCCTTGTACAAGCTTGTACACACTTGTACAAGCTTGTACACACTTGTACACCCTTGTACAAACTTGTGCACCCTTGTACACTTTTGTACACCCTTGTACACATTTGTACAACCTTGTACAAACTTGTACACACTTGTACAAACTTGTACACACTTGTACAACCTTGTACACACTTGTATAACCTTGTACACACTTGTACAACCTTGTACACACTTGTACAACCTTGTACACACTTGTACAAGCTTGTACACACTTGTAAAACCTTGTACACACTTGTACAACCTTGTACACACTTGTACAACCTTTTACACAATTGTAAAACCTTGTACACACTTGTACATTCTTGTACAAACTTGTACTTACTTGTACAACCTTGTACAAACTTGTACACACTTGTACAAACTTTTACAGCCTTTTACACATTTGTACACCCTTGTACACACTTGTACAACCTTGTACAAACCTGTACACCCTTGTACACACTTGTACAAGCTTGTACACGATTGTACACGCTTGTACACACTTGTGCACCATTGTACACACTTGTACACCCTTGTACACACTTGTACAACCTTTTACAAACTTGTACACACTTGTACAAACTTGTACATTCTTTTGTACACCCTTGTAAACACTTGTACAACCTTGTACAAACCTGTACAACCTTGTACACACTTGTACAAGCTTGTACACACTTGTACAAGCTTGTACACACTTGTACACCCTTGTACAAACTTGTGCACCCTTGTACACTTTTGTACACCCTTGTATTAATTTGTACAACCTTGTACAAACTTGTACACACTTGTACAAACTTGTACACACTTGTACAAACTTGTACACCCTTGTACACACTTGTACAACCTTGTACACACTTGTACAACCTTGTACACAATTGTACAACCTTGTACACAATTGTACAACCTTGTACAACCATGTACACACTTGTACAACCTTGTACACACTTGTACAACCTTGTACACACTTGTACACCTTTGTACACACTTATACAACCTTGTACACACTTGTACAACCTTGTACACACTTGTACAACCTTGTACAAACTTGTACAACCTTGTACACACTTGTACAACCTTGTACACACTTGTACAACCTTGTAAAACTTTTACAAGCTTGTACACGATTGTACACCCTTGTACACACTTGTGCACCCTTGTACACACTTGTACAACCTTGTACACACTTGTACAACCTTGTACACACTTGTACAACCTTGTACACACTTGTACAACCTTGTACACACTTGTACAACCTTGTACACACTTGTACAACCTTGTACACACTTGTACAACCTTGTACACACTTGTACAACCTTGTACACACTTGTACAAGCTTGTACACACTTGTACAACCTTGTACACACTTGTACAACCTTTTACACAATTGTAAAACCTTGTACACACTTGTACATTCTTGTACAAACTTGTACTTACTTGTACAACCTTGTACAAACTTGTACACACTTGTACAAACTTTTACATCCTTGTACACATTTGTACACCCTTGTACACACATGTACAACCTTGTACAAACCTGTACAACCTTGTACACACTTGTACAAGCTTGTACACGATTGTACACCCTTGTACACACTTGTGCACCCTTGTATACACTTGTACACTCTTGTACACACTTGTACAACCTTTTACAAACTTGTACACACTTGTACAAACTTGTACATTCTTGTACATACTTGTACACCCTTATAAACACTTGTGCACCCTTGTACACTTTTGTACACCCTTGTATACATTTGTACAAACTTGTACAAACTTGTACATCCTTGTACAAACTTGTACACACTTGTACAAACTTGTACACCCTTGTACACACTTGTACAACCTTGTACACACTTGTACAACCTTGTACAAACCTGTACACCCTTGTACACACTTGTACAAGCTTGTACACGATTGTACACTCTTGTACACACTTGTGCAACCTTGTACACACTTGTACAACCTTGTACACACTTGTACAACCTTGTACACACTTGTTCAAGCTTGTACACACTTGTACAACCTTGTACACACTTGTACACCCTTGTACACACTTGTACAACCTTTTACAAACTTGTACACACTTGTACAAAATTGTACATTCTTGTACATACTTGTACACCCTTGTACACACTTGTACAACCTTGTACAAACCTGTACACCCTTGTACACACTTGTACAAGCTTGTACACACTTGTACAAGCTTGTACACACTTGTACACCCTTGTACAAACTTGTGCACCCTTGTACACTTTTGTACACCCTTGTATACATTTGTACAACCTTGTACAAACTTGTACGCACTTGTACAAACTTGTGTACACTTGTACAACCTTGTACACACTTGTACAACCTTGTACACACTTGTACAACCTTGTACACACTTGTACAACCTCGTACACACTTGTACAACCTTGTACACACTTGTACAACCTTGTACACAATTGTAAAACCTTGTACACACTTTTACAACCTTGTACACACTTGTACACCCTTGTACACACTTGTACAAAATTTTACATTCTTGTACATACTTGTACACCCTTGTACACACTTGTACAACCTTGTACATACCTGTACACCCTTGTACACACTTGTACAAGCTTGTACACACTTGTACAAGCTTGTACACACTTGTACAAGCTTGTACACACTTGTACACCCTTGTACAAACTTGTGCACCCTTGAACACTTTTGTACACCCTTGTACACATTTGTACAACCTTGTACAAACTTAAACACAATTGTACAAACATGTACACACTTGAACAACCTTGTACACACTTGTACAAACCTTGTACACACTTGTACAAGCTTGTACACACTTGTACAACCTTGTACACACTTGTACAACCTTGTACACACTTGTACAAGCTTGTACACACTTGTACAACCTTGTACACACTTGTACAACCTTGTACAAACCTGTACACCCTTGTACACACTTGTACAAGCTTGTACACGATTGTACACCCTTGTACACACTTGTGCACCCTTGTACACACTTGTACAAAATTTTACATTCTTGTACATACTTGTACACCCTTGTACACACTTGTACAACCTTGTACATACCTGTACACCCTTGTACACACTTGTACAAGCTTGTACACACTTGTACAAGCTTGTACAACCTTGTACAAACTTGTACACACTTGTACAAACTTGTACACCCTTGTACACACTTGTACAACCTTGTACACACTTGTACAAATTTGTACAACCTTGTACAAACTTGTACAAACTTGTACAACCTTGTACAAACTTGTACACACTTGTACACACTTTTACAACCTTTTACAAACTTGTACACACTTGTACAAAATTGTACATTCTTGTACATACTTGTACACCCTTGTACACACTTGTACAACCTTGTACAAACCTGTACACCCTTGTACACACTTGTACAAGCTTGTACACACTTGTACAAGCTTGTACACACTTGTACACCCTTGTACAAACTTGTGCACCCTTGTACACTTTTGTACACCCTTGTATACATTTGTACAACCTTGTACAAACTTGTACGCACTTGTACAAACTTGTGTACACTTGTACAACCTTGTACACAATTGTAAAACCTTGTACACACGTGTACAACCTTGTACAAACTTGTACACACGTGTACAACCTTGTACAAACTTGTACACACTTGTACAAACTTGTACACCCTTGTACACACTTGTACAACCTTGTACACACTTGTACAAATTTGTACAACCTTGTACAAACTTGTACAAACTTGTACAACCTTGTACACACTTGTACACCCTTGTACACACTTGTACAACCTTTTACAAACTTGTACACACTTGTACAAAATTGTACATTCTTGTACATACTTGTACACCCTTGTACACACTTGTACAACCTTGTACAAACCTGTACACCCTTGTACACACTTGTACAAGCTTGTACACACTTGTACAAGCTTGTACACACTTGTACACCCTTGTACAAACTTGTGCACCCTTGTACACTTTTGTACACCCTTGTATACATTTGTACAACCTTGTACAAACTTGTACGCACTTGTACAAACTTGTGTACACTTGTACAACCTTGTACACACTTGTACAACCTTGTACACACTTGTACAACCTTGTACACACTTGTACAACCTCGTACACACTTGTACAACCTTGTACACACTTGTACAACCTTGTACACAATTGTAAAACCTTGTACACACTTTTACAACCTTGTACACACTTGTACACCCTTGTACACACTTGTACAAAATTTTACATTCTTGTACATACTTGTACACCCTTTTACACACTTGTACAACCTTGTACATACCTGTACACCCTTGTACACACTTGTACAAGCTTGTACACACTTGTACAAGCTTGTACACACTTGTACAAGCTTGTACACACTTGTACACCCTTGTACAAACTTGTGCACCCTTGAACACTTTTGTACACCCTTGTACACATTTGTACAACCTTGTACAAACTTAAACACAATTGTACAAACATGTACACACTTGAACAACCTTGTACACACTTGTACAAACCTTGTACACACTTGTACAAGCTTGTACACACTTGTACAACCTTGTACACACTTGTACAACCTTGTACACACTTGTACAAGCTTGTACACACTTGTACAACCTTGTACACACTTGTACAACCTTGTACAAACCTGTACACCCTTGTACACACTTGTACAAGCTTGTACACGATTGTACACCCTTGTACACACTTGTGCACCCTTGTACACACTTGTACACCCTTGTACACACTTGTACAACCTTTTACAAACTTGTACACACTTGTACAAACTTGTACATTCTTGTACATACTTGTACACCCTTGTAAACACTTGTACAACCTTGTACAAACCTGTACACCCTTGTACACACTTGTACAAGCTTGAACACACTTGTACAAGCTTGTACACACTTGTACACCCTTGTACAAACTTGTGCACCCTTGTACACTTTTGTACACCCTTGTATACATTTGTACAAACTTGTACAAACTTGTACACACTTGTACAAACTTGTACACACTTGTACAAACTTGTACACCCTTGTACACACTTGTACAACCTTGTACACACTTGTACAACCTTGTACACACTTGTACAACCTTGTACAAACCTGTACACCCTTGTACACACTTGTACAAGCTTGTACACGATTGTACACTCTTGTACACACTTGTGCAACCTTGTACACACTTGTACAACCTTATACACACTTGTACAACCTTGTACACACTTGTTTAAGCTTGTACACACTTGTACAACCTTGTACACACTTGTACACCCTTGTACACACTTGTACAACCTTTTACAAACTTGTACACACTTGTACAAAATTGTACATTCTTGTACATACTTGTACACCCTTGTACACACTTGTACACCCTTGTACAAACTTGTGCACCCTTGTACACTTTTGTGCACCCTTGTACACTTTTGTACACCCTTGTACACACTTGTACAAACTTGTACACACTTGTACAAACTTGTATACACTTGTACAACCTTGTACACACTTGTACAACCTTGTACACACTTGTACAACCTTGTACACACTTGTACAACCTTGTACACACTTGTACAACCTTGTACACAATTGTAAAACCTTGTACACACGTGTACAACCTTGTACAAACTTGTACACACGTGTACAACCTTGTACAAACTTGTACACACTTGTACAAACTTGTACACCCTTGTACACACTTGTACAACCTTGTACACACTTGTACAAATTTGTACAACCTTGTACAAACTTGTACAAACTTGTACAACCTTGTACAAACTTGTACACACTTGTACACACTTTTACATCCTTGTACACATTTGTACACCCTTGTACACACTTGTACAACCTTTTACAAACTTGTACACACTTGTACAAACTTGTACATTCTTGTACATACTTGTACAACCTTGTACACACTTGTACAACCTTGTACAAACCTGTAAACCCTTGTACAAATTTGTACACACTTGTACAAGCTTGTACACACTTCTACACCCTTGTACAAACTTGTGCACCCTTGTACACTTTTGTACACCCTTGTACACACTTGTTCAACCTTGTACAAACCTGTAAACCCTTGTACAAGCTTGTACACACTTGTACAAGCTTGTACACACTTGTACACCCTTGTACAAACTTGTGCACCCTTGTACACTTTTGTACACCCTTGTACACATTTGTACAACCTTGTACAAACTTGTACACACTTGTACAAACTTGTACACACTTGTACAACCTTGTACACACTTGTATAACCTTGTACACACTTGTACAACCTTGTACACACTTGTACAACCTTGTACACACTTGTACAAGCTTGTACACACTTGTACAACCTTGTACACACATGTACAACCTTGTACACACTTGTACAACCTTTTACACAATTGTAAAACCTTGTACACACTTGTACATTCTTGTACAAACTTGTACTTACTTGTACAACCTTGTACAAACTTGTACACACTTGTACAAACTTTTACAGCCTTGTACACACTTGTACAAGCTTGTACACGATTGTACACGCTTGTACACACTTGTGCACCATTGTACACACTTGTACACCCTTGTACACACTTGTACAACCTTTTACAAACTTGTACACACTTGTACAAACTTGTACATTCGTTTGTACACCCTTGTAAACACTTGTACAACCTTGTACAAACCTGTACAACCTTGTACACACTTGTACAAGCTTGTACACACTTGTACAAGCTTGTACACACTTGTACACCCTTGTACAAACTTGTGCACCCTTGTACACTTTTGTACACCCTTGTATTAATTTGTACAACCTTGTACAAACTTGTACACACTTGTACAAACTTGTACACACTTGTACAAACTTGTACACCCTTGTACACACTTGTACAACCTTGTACACACTTGTACAACCTTGTACACAATTGTACAACCTTGTACACAATTGTACAACCTTGTACAACCATGTACACACTTGTACAACCTTGTACACACTTGTACAACCTTGTACACACTTGTACACCTTTGTACACACTTATACAACCTTGTACACACTTGTACAACCTTGTACACACTTGTACAACCTTGTACAAACTTGTACAACCTTGTACACACTTGTACAACCTTGTACACACTTGTACAACCTTGTAAAACTTTTACAAGCTTGTACACGATTGTACACCCTTGTACACACTTGTGCACCCTTGTACACACTTGTACAACCTTGTACACACTTGTACAACCTTGTACACACTTGTACAACCTTGTACACGATTGTACAACCTTGTACACACTTGTACAACCTTGTACACACTTGTACAACCTTGTACACACTTGTACAACCTTGTACACACTTGTACAACCTTGTACACACTTGTACAACCTTGTACACACTTGTACAACCTTGTACACACTTGTACAAGCTTGTACACACTTGTACAACCTTGTACACACTTGTACAACCTTTTACACAATTGTAAAACCTTGTACACACTTGTACATTCTTGTACAAACTTGTACTTACTTGTACAACCTTGTACAAACTTGTACACACTTGTACAAACTTTTACATCCTTGTACACATTTGTACACCCTTGTACACACATGTACAACCTTGTACAAACCTGTACAACCTTGTACACACTTGTACAAGCTTGTACACGATTGTACACCCTCGTACACACTTGTGCACCCTTGTATACACTTGTACACTCTTGTACACACTTGTACAACCTTTGACAAACTTGTACACACTTGTACAAACTTGTACATTCTTGTACATACTTGTACACCCTTATAAACACTTGTACAACCTTGTACACTTTTGTACACCCTTGTATACTTTTGACAACCTTGTACAAACTTGTACACACTTGTACAAACTTGTACACACTTGAACAAACTTGTACACCCTTGTACACACTTGTACAACCTTGTACACACTTGTACAACCTTGTACAAACCTGTACACCCTTGTACACACTTGTGCACCCTTGTACACACTTGTACACCCTTGTACACACTTGTACGACCTTGTACAAACTTGTACACACTTGTACAAACTTGTACACACTTGTACAAAATTGTACATTCTTGTACATACTTGTACACCCTTGTACACACTTGTACAACCTTGTACAAACCTGTACACCCTTGTACACACTTGTACAAGCTTGTACACACTTGTACAAGCTTGTACACACTTGTACACCCTTGTACAAACTTGTGCACCCTTGTACACTTTTGTACACCCTTGTATACATTTGTACAAACTTGTATAAACTTGTACGCACTTGTACAAACTTGTGTACACTTGTACAACCTTGTACACACTTGTACAACCTTGTACACACTTGTACAACCTTGTACACACTTGTACAACCTCGTACACACTTGTACAACCTTGTACACACTTGTACAACCTTGTACACAATTGTAAAACCTTGTACACACTTTTACAACCTTGTACACACTTGTACACCCTTGTACACACTTGTACAAAATTTTACATTCTTGTACATACTTGTACACCCTTGTACACACTTGTACAACCTTGTACATACCTGTACACCCTTGTACACACTTGTACAAGCTTGTACACACTTGTACAAGCTTGTACACACTTGTACAATCTTGTACACACTTGTACACCCTTGTACAAACTTGTGCACCCTTGAACACTTTTGTACACCCTTGTACACATTTGTACAACCATGTACAAACTTAAACACAATTGTACAAACATGTACACACTTGAACAACCTTGTACACACTTGTACAAACCTTGTACACACTTGTACAAGCTTGTACACACTTGTACAACCTTGTACACACTTGTACAACCTTGTACACACTTGTACAAGCTTGTACACACTTGTACAACCTTGTACACACTTGTACAACCTTGTACAAACCTGTACACCCTTGTACACACTTGTACAAACTTGTACATTCTTGTACATACTTGTACACCCTTGTAAACACTTGTACAACCTTGTACAAACCTGTACACCCTTGTACACACTTGTACAAGCTTGTACACACTTGTACAAGCTTGTACACACTTGTACACCCTTGTACAAACTTGTGCACCCTTGTACACTTTTGTACACCCTTGTATACATTTGTACAAACTTGTACAAACTTGTACACACTTGTACAAACTTGTACACACTTGTACAAACTTGTACACCCTTGTACACACTTGTACAACCTTGTACACACTTGTACATTCTTGTACACACTTGTACAACCTTGTACAAACCTGTACACCCTTGTACACACTTGTACAAGCTTGTACACGATTGTACACTCTTGTACACACTTGTGCAACCTTGTACACACTTGTACAACCTTATACACACTTGTACAACCTTGTACACACTTGTTTAAGCTTGTACACACTTGTACAACCTTGTACACACTTGTACACCCTTGTACACACTTGTACAACCTTTTACAAACTTGTACACACTTGTACAAAATTGTACATTCTTGTACATACTTGTACACCCTTGTACACACTTGTACACCCTTGTACAAACTTGTGCACCCTTGTACACTTTTGTGCACCCTTGTACACTTTTGTACACCCTTGTACACACTTGTACAAACTTGTACACACTTGTACAAACTTGTATACACTTGTACAACCTTGTACACACTTGTACAACCTTGTACACACTTGTACAACCTTGTACACACTTGTACAACCTTGTACACACTTGTACAACCTTGTACACAATTGTAAAACCTTGTACACACGTGTACAACCTTGTACAAACTTGTACACACGTGTACAACCTTGTACAAACTTGTACACACTTGTACAAACTTGTACACCCTTGTACACACTTGTACAACCTTGTACACACTTGTACAAATTTGTACAACCTTGTACAAACTTGTACACACTTGTACAACCTTGTACAAACTTGTACACACTTGTACACACTTTTACATCCTTGTACACATTTGTACACCCTTGTACACACTTGTACAACCTTTTACAAACTTGTACACACTTGTACAAACTTGTACATTCTTGTACATACTTGTACAACCTTGTACACACTTGTACAACCTTGTACAAACCTGTAAACCCTTGTACAAGCTTGTACACACTTGTACAAGCTTGTACACACTTCTACACCCTTGTACAAACTTGTGCACCCTTGTACACTTTTGTACACCCTTGTACACACTTGTTCAACCTTGTACAAACCTGTAAACCCTTGTACAAGCTTGTACACACTTGTACAAGCTTGTACACACTTGTACACCCTTGTACAAACTTGTGCACCCTTGTACACTTTTGTACACCCTTGTACACATTTGTACAACCTTGTACAAACTTGTACACACTTGTACAAACTTGTACACACTTGTACAACCTTGT
Organism: Macrosteles quadrilineatus; assembly: GCF_028750875.1. NCBI lineage: Eukaryota > Metazoa > Arthropoda > Insecta > Hemiptera > Cicadellidae > Macrosteles > Macrosteles quadrilineatus. The sequence goes on from NW_026542602.1 coordinate 5,882,361, forward strand.
ACACACTTGTATAACCTTGTACACACTTGTACAACCTTGTACACACTTGTACAACCTTGTACACACTTGTACAAGCTTGTACACACTTGTACAAGCTTGTACACACTTGTACAACCTTGTACACACTTGTACAACCTTGTACACACTTGTACAACCTTTTACACAATTGTACAACCTTGTACACACTTGTACATTCTTGTACAAACTTGTACTTACTTGTACAACCTTGTACAAACTTGTACACACTTGTACAAACTTTTACAGCCTTGTACACATTTGTACACCCTTGTACACATTTGTACAACCTTGTACAAACCTGTACACCCTTGTACACACTTGTACAAGCTTGTACACGATTGTACAAGCTTGTACACACTTGTGCACCATTGTACACACTTGTACAACCTTGTACACACTTGTACAACCTTTTACAAACTTGTACACACTTGTACAAACTTGTACATTCTTTTGTACACCCTTGTAAACACTTGTACAACCTTGTACAAACCTGTACAACCTTGTACACACTTGTACAAGCTTGTACACACTTGTACAAGCTTGTACACACTTGTACACCCTTGTACAAACTTGTGCACCCTTGTACACTTTTGTACACCCTTGTATTAATTTGTACAACCTTGTACAAACTTGTACACACTTGTACAAACTTGTACACACTTGTACAAACTTGTACACCCTTGTACACACTTGTACAACCTTGTACACACTTGTACAACCTTGTACACAATTGTACAACCTTGTACACAATTGTACAACCTTGTACAACCATGTACACACTTGTACAACCTTGTACACACTTGTACAACCTTGTACACACTTGTACACCTTTGTACACACTTATACAACCTTGTACACACTTGTACAACCTTGTACACACTTGTACAACCTTGTACAAACTTGTACAACCTTGTACACACTTGTACAACCTTGTACACACTTGTACAACCTTGTAAAAACTTTTACAAGCTTGTACACGATTGTACACCCTTGTACACACTTGTGCACCCTTGTACACACTTGTACAACCTTGTACACACTTGTACAACCTTGTACACACTTGTACAACCTTGTACACACTTGTACAACCTTGTACACACTTGTACAACCTTGTACACACTTGTACAACCTTGTACACACTTGTACAACCTTGTACACACTTGTACACACTTGTACAACCTTGTACACACTTGTACAACCTTGTACACACTTGTACAAGCTTGTACACACTTGTACAACCTTGTACACACTTGTACAACCTTTTACACAATTGTAAAACCTTGTACACACTTGTACATTCTTGTACAAACTTGTACTTACTTGTACAACCTTGTACAAACTTGTACACACTTGTATAAACTTTTACATCCTTGTACACATTTGTACACCCTTGTACACACATGTACAACCTTGTACAAACCTGTACAACCTTGTACACACTTGTACAAGCTTGTACACGATTGTACACCCTTGTACACACTTGTGCACCCTTGTATACACTTGTACACTCTTGTACACACTTGTACAACCTTTTACAAACTTGTACACACTTGTACAAACTTGTACATTCTTGTACATACTTGTACACCCTTGTAAACACTTGTACAACCTTGTACACTTTTGTACACCCTTGTATACATTTGTACAACCTTGTACAAACTTGTACACACTTGTACAAACTTGTACACACTTGAACAAACTTGTACACCCTTGTACACACTTGTACAACCTTGTACACACTTGTACAACCTTGTACAAACCTGTACACCCTTGTACACACTTGTACAAGCTTGTACACGATTGTACACCCTTGTACACACTTGTGCACCCTTGTACACACTTGTACACCCTTGTACACACTTGTACAACCTTTTACAAACTTGTACACACTTGTACAAACTTGTACATTCTTGTACATACTTGTACACCCTTGTAAACACTTGTACAACCTTGTACAAACCTGTACACCCTTGTACACACTTGTACAAGCTTGTACACACTTGTACAAGCTTGTACACACTTGTACACCCTTGTACAAACTTGTGCACCGTTGTACACTTTTGTACACCCTTGTATACATTTGTACAACCTTGTACAAACTTGTACACACTTGTACAAACTTGTACACACTTGTACAAACTTGTACACCCTTGTACACACTTGTACAACCTTGTACACACTTGTTCAACCTTGTACACACTTGTACAACCTTGTACACAATTGTACAACCTTGTACAACCTAGTACACACTTGTACAACCTTGTACACACTTGTACAACCTTGTACACACTTGTACACCCTTGTAAACACTTGTACAACCTTGTACAAACCTGTACACCCTTATACACACTTGTACAAGCTTGTACACACTTGTACACCCTTGTACAAACTTGTGCACCCTTGTACACTTTTGTACACCCTTGTACAAACTTGTACACACTTGTACAAACTTGTACACACTTGTACAATCTTGTACACCCTTGTACACACTTGTACAACCTTCTACACACTTGTACAACCTTGTACACACTTGTACAACCTTGTACACAATTGTACAACCTTGTACAACCTTGTACACACTTGTACAACCTTGTACACACTTGTACAACCTTGTACACACTTGTACAACCTTGTACACACTTGTACACCTTTGTACACACTTGTCCAACCTTGTACACACTTGTACAACCTTGTACACACTTGTACAACCTTGTACACACTTTTTCAACCTTGTACACACTTATACAACCTTGTACACACTTGTACAACCTTGTACACACTTGTACAACCTTGTACACACTTGTACAACCTTGTACACACTTGTACAACCTTGTACACACTTGTACAACCTTGTACACACTTGTACAACCTTGTAAAAACATGTACAACCTTGTACACACTTGTACACCCTTGTACACACTTGTACAAGCTTGTACACACTTGTACAAGCTTGTACACACTTGTACAAACTTGTACACACTTGTACAAACTTGTACACACTTGTACAAACTTGTACACCCTTGTACACACTTGTACAACCTTGTACACACTTGTACAACCTTGTACACAATTGTACAACCTTGTACAACCTTGTACACACTTGTACAACCTTGTACACACTTGTACAACCTTGTACACACTTGTACACCTTTGTACACACTTGTACAATCTTGTACACACTTGTACAACCTTGTACACACTTGTACAACCTTGTACACACTTGTAAAACCTTTTACAAACTTGTACACACTTGTACAAACTTGTACACACTTGTACAAACTTGTACATTTTTGTACAAATGTATACAAGGGTGTACAAAAGTGTACAAGGGTGCACAAGTTTGTACAAGGGTGTACAAGTGTGTACAAGCTTGTACAAGTGTGTACAAGCTTGTACAAGTGTGTACAAGGGTGTACAGGTTTGTACAAGGTTGTACAAGTGTTTACAAGGTTGTACAAGTATGTACAAGAATGTACAAGTTTGTACAAGTGTGTACAAGTTTGTAAAAGGTTGTACAAGTGTGTACAAGGGTGTACAAGTGTGTACAAGGGTACACAAGTGTGTACAAGGGTGTACAATCGTGTACAAGCTTGTACAAGTGTGTACAAGGGTGTACAGGTTTGTACAAGGTTGTACAAGTGTGTACAAGGTTGTACAAGTGTGTACAAGCTTGTACAAGTGTGTACAAGGTTGTACAAGTGTGTACAAGGTTGTACAAGTGTGTACAAGCTTGTACAAGTGTGTACAAGGTTTGTACAAGTGTGTACAAGGTTGTTCAAGTGTGTACATGTTTGTACAAGTGTGTTTAAGTTTGTACAAGGTTGTACAAATGTGTACAAGGGTGTACAAAAGTGTTCAAGGGTGCACAAGTTTGTACAATTGTGTACAAGTGTGTACAAGCTTGTACAAGTGTGTACAAGCTTGTACAAGTGTGTACAAGGGTGTACAAGTATGTACAAGAATGTAAAATTTTGTACAAGTGTGTACAAGGGTGTACAAGTGTGACAAGGTTGTAAAAGTGTGTACAAGGTTTTACAATTGTGTACAAGGTTGTACAAGTGTGTACAAGGTTGTACAAGTGTGTACGCGGTTGTACAAGTGTGTACAAGGTTGTACAAGTGTGTACAAGGTTGTACAAGTGTGTACAAGGTTGTACAAGTGTGTACAAGGTTGTACAAGTGTACACAAGTTTGTACAAGTGTGTACAAGTTTGTACAAGTGTGTACAAGTTTGTACAAGGCTGTACAAATGTGTACAAGGGTGTACAAAAGTGTACAAGGGTGCACAATTTTGTACAAGGGTGTACAAGTGTGTACAAGCTTGTACAAGTGTGTACAAGCTTGTACAAGTGTGTACAAGGGTGTACAGGTTTGTACAAGGTTGTACAAGTGTGTACAAGGGTGTACAAGTATGTACAAGAATGTACAATTTTGTACAAGTGTGTACAAGTTTGTAAAAGGTTGTACAAGTGTGTACAAGGGTGTACAAGTGTGTACAAGGTTGTACAAGTGTGTACAAGCTTGAACAAGTGTGTACAAGGTTGTACAAGTGTGTACAAGGTTGTACAAGTGTGTACAAGGTTGCACAAGTGTGTACAAGAGTGTACAATCGTGTACAAGCTTGTACAAGTGTGTACAAGGGTGTACAGGTTTGTACAAGGTTGCACAAGTGTGTACAAGGTTGTACAAGTGTGTACAAGGGTGTACAAGTTTGTACAAGTGTGTACAAGTTTGTACAAGTGTGTACAAGTTTGTACAAGTTTGTACAAATGTATACAAGGGTGTACAAAAGTGTACAAGGGTGCAAAAGTTTGTACAAGGGTGTACAAGTGTGTACAAGCTTGTACAAGTGTGTACAAGCTTGTACAAGTGTGTACAAGGATGTACAGGTTTGTACAATTTTGTACAAGTGTTTACAAGGGTGTACAAGTATGTACAAGAATGTACAAGTTTGTACAAGTGTGTACAAGTTTGTAAAAGGTTGTACATGTGTGTACAAGGGTGTACAAGTGTGTACAAGGGTGCACAAGTGTGTACAAGGGTGTACAATCGTGTACAAGCTTGTACAAGTGTGTACAAGGGTGTACAGGTTTGTACAAGGTTGTACAAGTGTGTACAAGGGTGTACAAATGTATACAAGGATGTAAAAGTTTGTACAAGTGTGTACAAGTTTGTACAAGGTTGTACAAGTAAGTACAAGTTTGTACAAGAATGTACAAGTGTGTACAAGGTTTTACAATTGTGTAAAAGGTTGTACAAGTGTGTACAAGGTTGTACAAGTGTGTACAAGCTTGTACAAGTGTGTACAAGGTTGTACAAGTGTGTACAAGGTTGTACAAGTGTGTACAAGGTTGTACAAGTGTGTACAAGGTTGTACAAGTGTGTACAAGGTTGTTCAAGTGTGTACATGTTTGTACAAGTGTGTTTAAGTTTGTACAAGGTTGTACAAATGTGTACAAGGGTGTACAAAAGTGTTCAAGGGTGCACAAGTTTGTACAAGGGTGTACAAGTGTGTACAAGCTTGTACAAGTGTGTACAAGCTTGTACAAGTGTGTACAAGCTTGTACAAGTGTGTACAAGGGTGTACAGGTTTGTACAAGGTTGTACAAGTGTGTACAAGGGTGTACAAGTATGTACAAGAATGTAAAATTTTGTACAAGTGTGTACAAGGGTGTACAAGTGTGTACAAGGTTGTACAAGTGTGTACAAGGTTTTACAATTGTGTACAAGGTTGTACAAGTGTGTACAAGGTTGTACAAGTGTGTACGAGGTTGTACAAGTGTGTACAAGGTTTTACAAGTGTGTACAAGGTTGTACAAGTGTGTACAAGGTTGTACAAGTGTACACAAGTTTGTACAAGTGTGTACAAGTTTGTACAAGTGTGTACAAGTTTGTACAAGGTTGTACAAATGTGTACAAGGGTGTACAAAAGTGTACAAGGGTGCACAAGTTTGTACAAGGGTGTACAAGTGTGTACAAGCTTGTACAAGTGTGTACAAGGGTGTACAGGTTTGTACAAGGTTGTACAAGTGTGTACAAGGGTGTACAAGTATGTACAAGAATGTACAATTTTGTACAAGTGTGTACAAGTTTGTAAAAGGTTGTACAAGTGTGTACAAGGGTGTACAAGTGTGTACAAGGTTGTACAATTGTGTACAAGCTTAAACAAGTGTGTACAAGGTTGTACAAGTGTGTACAAGGTTGTACAAGTGTGTACAAGGTTGCACAAGTGTGTACAAGAGTGTACAATCGTGTACAAGCTTGTACAAGTGTGTACAAGGGTGTACAGGTTTGTACAAGGTTGTACAAGTGTGTACAAGGTTGTACAAGTGTGTACAAGGGTGTACAAGTTTGTACAAGTGTGTACAAGTTTGTACAAGTGCGTACAAGTTTGTACAAGTTTGTACAAATGTATACAAGGGTGTACAAAAGTGTACAAGGGTGCACAAGTTTGTACAAGGGTGTACAAGTGTGTACAAGCTTGTACAAGTGTGTACAAGCTTGTACAAGTGTGTACAAGGTTGTACAAGTGTGTACAAGCTTGTACAAGTGTGTACAAGGTTGTACAAGTGTGTACAAGGTTGTACAAGTGTGTACAAGCTTGTACAAGTGTGTACAAGGTTGTACAAGTGTGTACAAGGTTGTACAAGTGTGTACAAGGTTGTTCAAGTGTGTACATGTTCGTACAAGTGTGTTAAGTTTGTACAAGGTTGTACAAATGTGTACAAGGGTGTACAAAAGTGTTCAAGGGTGCACAAGTTTGTACAAGGTTGTACAAGTGTGTACATGCTTGTACAAGTATGTACAAGTGTGTACAAGCTTGTACAAGTGTGTACAAGGGTGTACAGGTTTGTACAAGGTTGTACAAGTGTGTACAAGGGTGTACAAGTATGTACAAGAATGTAAAATTTTGTACAAGTGTGTACAAGGGTGTACAAGTGTGTACAAGGTTGTACAAGTGTGTACAAGGTTTTACAATTGTGTACAAGGTTGTACAAGTGTGTACAAGGTTGTACAAGTGTGTACGAGGTTGTACAAGTGTGTACAAGGTTGTACAAGTGTGTACAAGGTTGTACAAGTGTGTACAAGGTTGTACAAGTGTACACAAGTTTGTACAAGTGTGTACAAGTTTGTACAAGTGTGTACAAGTTTGTACAAGGTTGTACAAATGTGTACAAGGGTGTACAAAAGTGTACAAGGGTGCACAAGTTTGTACAAGGGTGTACAAGTGTGTACAAGCTTGTACAAGTGTGTACAAGCTTGTACAAGTGTGTACAAGGGTGTACAGGTTTGTACAAGGTTGTACAAGTGTGTACAAGGGTGTACAAGTATGTACAAGAATGTACAATTTTGTACAAGTGTGTACAAATTTGTAAAAGGTTGTACAAGTGTGTACAAGGGTGTACAAGTGTGTACAAGGTTGTACAAGTGTGTACAAGCTTGAACAAGTGTGTACAAGGTTGTACAAGTGTGTACAAGGTTGTACAAGTGTGTACAAGGTTGCACAAGTGTGTAAAGAGTGTACAATCGTGTACAAGCTTGTACAAGTGTGTACAAGGGTGTACAGGTTTGTACAAGGTTGTACAAGTGTGTACAAGGTTGTACAAGGGTGTACAAGTGTGTACAAGCTTGTACAAGTGTGTACAAGCTTGTACAAGTGTGTACAAGGGTGTACAGGTTTGTACAATTTTGTACAAGTGTTTACAAGGGTGTACAAGTATGTACAAGAATGTTCAAGTTTGTACAAGTGTGTACAAGTTTGTAAAAGGTTGTACATGTGTGTACAAGGGTGTACAAGTGTGTACAAGGGTGCACAAGTGTGTACAAGGGTGTACAATCGTGTACAAGCTTGTACAAGTGTGTACAAGGGTGTACAGGTTTGTACAAGGTTGTACAAGTGTGTACAAGGGTGTACAAATGTATACAAGGATGTAAAAGTTTGTACAAGTGTGTACAAGTTTGTACAAGGTTGTACAAGTAAGTACAAGTTTGTACAAGAATGTACAAGTGTGTACAAGGTTTTACAATTGTGTAAAAGGTTGTACAAGTGTGTACAAGGTTGTACAAGTGTGTACAAGCTTGTACAAGTGTGTACAAGGTTGTACAAGTGTGTACAAGGTTGTACAAGTGTGTACAAGCTTGTACAAGTGTGTACAAGGTTGTACAAGTGTGTACAAGGTTGTTCAAGTGTGTACATGTTTGTACAAGTGTGTTTAAGTTTGTACAAGGTTGTACAAATGTGTACAAGGGTGTACAAAAGTGTTCAAGTGTGCACAAGTTTGTACAAGGGTGTACAAGTGTGTACAAGCTTGTACAAGTGTGTACAAGCTTGTACAAGTGTGTACAAGCTTGTACAAGTGTGTACAAGGGTGTACAGGTTTGTACAAGGTTGTACAAGTGTGTACAAGGGTGTACAAGTATGTACAAAAATGTAAAATTTTGTACAAGTGTGTACAAGGGTGTACAAGTGTGTACAAGGTTGTACAAGTGTGTACAAGGTTTTACAATTGTGTACAAGGTTGTACAAGTGTGTACAAGGTTGTACAAGTGTGTACGAGGTTGTACAAGTGTGTACAAGGTTGTACAAGTGTGTACAAGGTTGTACAAGTGTGTACAAGGTTGTACAAGTGTACACAAGTTTGTACAAGTGTGTACAAGTTTGTACAAGTGTGTACAAGTTTGTACAAGGTTGTACAAATGTGTACAAGGGTGTACAAAAGTGTACAAGGGTGCACAAGTTTGTACAAGGGTGTACAAGTGTGTACAAGCTTGTACAAGTGTGTACAAGGGTGTACAGGTTTGTACAAGGTTGTACAAGTGTGTACAAGGGTGTACAAGTATGTACAAGAATGTACAATTTTGTACAAGTGTGTACAAGTTTGTAAAAGGTTGTACAAGTGTGTACAAGGGTGTACAAGTGTGTACAAGGTTGTACAATTGTGTACAAGCTTGAACAAGTGTGTACAAGGTTGTACAAGTGTGTACAAGGTTGTACAAGTGTGTACAAGGTTGCACAAGTGTGTACAAGAGTGTACAATCGTGTACAAGCTTGTACAAGTGTGTACAAGGGTGTACAGGTTTGTACAAGGTTGTACAAGTGTGTACAAGGTTGTACAAGTTTGTACAAGGGTGTACAAGTTTGTACAAGTGTGTACAAGTTTGTACAAGTGTGTACAAGTTTGTACAAGTTTGTACAAATGTATACAAGGGTGTACAAAAGTGTACAAGGGTGCACAAGTTTGTACAAGGGTGTACAAGTGTGTACAAGCTTGTACAAGTGTGTACAAGCTTGTACAAGTGTGTACAAGCTTGTACTAGTGTGTACAAGGGTGTACAGGTTTGTACAATTTTGTACAAGTGTTTACAAGGGTGTACAAGTATGTACAAGAATGTACAAGTTTGTACAAGTGTGTACAAATTTGTAAAAGGTTGTACATGTGTGTACAAGGGTGTACAAGTGTGTACAAGGGTGCACAAGTGTGTACAAGGGTGTACAATCGTGTACAAGCTTGTACAAGTGTGTACAAGGGTGTACAGGTTTGTACAAGGTTGTACAAGTGTGTACAAGGGTGTACAAATGTATACAAGGATGTAAAAGTTTGTACAAGTGTGTACAAGTTTGTACAAGGTTGTACAAGTAAGTACAAGTTTGTACAAGAATGTACAAGTGTGTACAAGGTTTTACAATTGTGTAAAAGGTTGTACAAGTGTGTACAAGGTTGTACAAGTGTGTACAAGCTTGTACAAGTGTGTACAAGGTTTTACAAGTGTGTACAAGGTTGTACAAGTGTGTACAAGCTTGTACAAGTGTGTACAAGCTTGTACAAGTGTGTACAAGGTTGTACAAGTGTGTACAAGGTTGTTCAAGTGTGTACATGTTCGTACAAGTGTGTTAAGTTTGTACAAGGTTGTACAAATGTGTACAAGGGTGTACAAAAGTGTTCAAGGGTGCACAAGTTTGTACAAGGTTGTACAAGTGTGTACAAGCTTGTACAAGTATGTACAAGCTTGTACAAGTGTGTACAAGCTTGTACAAGTGTGTACAAGGGTGTACAGGTTTGTACAAGGTTGTACAAGTGTGTACAAGGGTGTACAAGTATGTACAAGAATGTAAAATTTTGTACAAGTGTGTACAAGGGTGTACAAGTGTGTACAAGGTTGTACAAGTGTGTACAAGGTTTTACAATTGTGTACAAGGTTGTACAAGTGTGTACAAGGTTGTACAAGTGTGTACGAGGTTGTACAAGTGTGTACAAGGTTGTACAAGTGTGTACAAGGTTGTACAAGTGTGTACAAGGTTGTACAAGTGTACACAAGTTTGTACAAGTGTGTACAAGTTTGTACAAGTGTGTACAAGTTTGTACAAGGTTGTACAAATGTGTACAAGGGTGTACAAAAGTGTACAAGGGTGCACAAGTTTGTACAAGGGTGTACAAGTGTGTACAAGCTTGTACAAGTGTGTACAAGCTTGTACAAGTGTGTACAAGGGTGTACAGGTTTGTACAAGGTTGTACAAGTGTGTACAAGGGTGTACAGGTTCGTACAAGGTTGTACAAGTGTGTACAAGGGTGTACAAGTATGTACAAGAATGTACAATTTTGTACAAGTGTGTACAAGTTTGTAAAAGGTTGTACAAGTGTGTACAAGGGTGTACAAGTGTGTACAAGGTTGTACAAGTGTGTACAAGCTTGAACAAGTGTGTACAAGGTTGTACAAGTGTGTACAAGGTTGTACAAGTGTGTACAAGGTTGCACAAGTGTGTACAAGAGTGTACAATCGTGTACAAGCTTGTACAAGTGTGTACAAGGGTGTACAGGTTTGTACAAGGTTGTACAAGTGTGTACAAGGTTGTACAAGGGTGTACAAGTGTGTACAAGCTTGTACAAGTGTGTACAAGCTTGTACAAGTGTGTACAAGGGTGTACAGGTTTGTACAATTTTGTACAAGTGTTTACAAGGGTGTACAAGTATGTACAAGAATGTACAAGTTTGTACAAGTGTGTACAAGTTTGTAAAAGGTTGTACATGTGTGTACAAGGGTGTACAAGTGTGTACAAGGGTGCACAAGTGTGTACAAGGGTGTACAATCGTGTACAAGCTTGTACAAGTGTGTACAAGGGTGTACAGGTTTGTACAAGGTTGTACAAGTGTGTACAAGGGTGTACAAATGTATACAAGGATGTAAAAGTTTGTACAAGTGTGTACAAGTTTGTACAAGGTTGTACAAGTAAGTACAAGTTTGTACAAGAATGTACAAGTGTGTACAAGGTTTTACAATTGTGTAAAAGGTTGTACAAGTGTGTACAAGGTTGTACAAGTGTGTACAAGCTAGTACAAGTGTGTACAAGGTTGTAGAAGTGTGTACAAGGTTGTACAAGTGTGTACAAGGTTGTTCAAGTGTGTACATGTTTGTACAAGTGTGTTTAAGTTTGTACAAGGTTGTACAAATGTGTACAAGGGTGTACAAAAGTGTTCAAGGGTGCACAAGTTTGTACAAGGGTGTACAAGTGTGTACAAGCTTGTACAAGTGTGTACAAGCTTGTACAAGTGTGTACAAGCTTGTACAAGTGTGTACAAGGGTGCACAGGTTTGTACAAGGTTGTACAAGTGTGTAAAAGGGTGTACAAGTATGTACAAGAATGTAAAATTTTGTACAAGTGTGTACAAGGGTGTACAAGTGTGTACAAGGTTGTACAAGTGTGTACAAGGTTTTACAATTGTGTACAAGGTTGTACAAGTGTGTACAAGGTTGTTCAAGTGTGTACGAGGTTGTACAAGTGTGTACAAGGTTGTACAAGTGTGTACAAGGTTGTACAAGTGTGTACAAGGTTGTACAAGTGTACACATGTTTGTACAAGTGTGTACAAGTTTGTACAAGTGTGTACAAGTTTGTACAAGGTTGTACAAATGTGTACAAGGGTGTACAAAAGTGTACAAGGGTGCACAAGTTTGTACAAGGGTGTACAAGTGTGTACAAGCTTGTACAAGTGTGTACAAGCTTGTACAAGTGTGTACAAGGGTGTACAGGTTTGTACAAGGTTGTACAAGTGTGTACAAGGGTGTATAAGTATGTACAAGAATGTACAATTTTGTACAAGTGTGTACAAGTTTGTAAAAGGTTGTACAAGTGTGTACAAGGGTGTACAAGTGTGTACAAGGTTGTACAAGTGTGTACAAGCTTGAACAAGTGTGTACAAGGTTGTACAAGTGTGTACAAGGTTGTACAAGTGTGTACAAGGTTGCACAAGTGTGTACAAGAGTGTACAATCGTGTACAAGTTTGTACAAGTGTGTACAAGGGTGTACAGGTTTGTACAAGGTTGTACAAGTGTGTACAAGGTTGTACAAGTGTGTACAAGGGTGTACAAGTTTGTACAAGTGTGTACAAGTTTGTACAAGTGTGTACAAGTTTGTACAAGTTTGTACAAATGTATACAAGGGTGTACAAAAGTGTACAAGGGTGCACAAGTTTGTACAAGGGTGTACAAGTGTGTACAAGGGTGTACAGGTTTGTACAATTTTGTACAAGTGTTTACAAGGGTGTACAAGTATGTACAAGAATGTACAAGTTTGTACAAGTGTGTACAAGTTTGTAAAAGGTTGTACATGTGTGTACAAGGGTGTACAAGTGTGTACAAGGGTGCACAAGTGTGTACAAGGGTGTACAATCGTCTACAAGCTTGTACAAGTGTGTACAAGTGTGTACAGGTTTGTACAAGGTTGTACAAGTGTGTACAAGGGTGTACAAATGTATACAAGGATGTAAAAGTATGTACAAGTGTGTACAAGTTTGTACAAGGTTGTACAAGTAAGTACAAGTTTGTACAAGAATGTACAAGTGTGTACAAGGTTTTACAATTGTGTAAAAGGTTGTACAAGTGTGTACAAGGTTGTACAAGTGTGTACAAGCTTGTACAAGTGTGTACAAGGTTGTACAAGTGTGTACAAGATTGTACAAGTGTATACAAGCTTGTACAAGTGTGTACAAGGTTGTACAAGTGTGTACAAGGTTGTTCAAGTGTGTACATGTTTGTACAAGTGTGTTTAAGTTTGTACAAGGTTGTACAAATGTGTACAAGGGTGTACAAAAGTGTTCAAGGGTGCACAAGTTTGTACAAGGGTGTACAAGTGTGTACAAGCTTGTACAAGTGTGTACAAGCTTGTACAAGTGTGTACAAGCTTGTACAAGTGTGTACAAGGGTGTACAGGTTTGTACAAGGTTGTACAAGTGTGTACAAGGGTGTACAAGTATGTACAAGAATGTAAAATTTTGTACAAGTGTGTACAAGGGTGTACAAGTGTGTACAAGGTTGTACAAGTGTGTACAAGGTTTTACAATTGTGTACAAGGTTGTACAAGTGTGTACAAGGTTGTACAAGTGTGTACGAGGTTGTACAAGTGTGTACAAGGTTGTACAAGTGTGTACAAGGTTGTACAAGTGTGTACAAGTTTGTACAAGGTTGTTCACGTGTGTACAAGGTTTTACAATTGTGTACAAGGTTGTACAAGTGTGTACAAGGTTGTACAAGTGTGTACAAGGTTGTACAAGTGTGTACAAGGTTGTACAAGTGTGTACAAGGTTGTACAAGTGTACACAAGTTTGTACAAGTGTGTACAAGTTTGTACAAGTGTGTACAAGTTTGTACAAGTTTGTACAAATGTGTACAAGGGTGTACAAAAGTGTACAAGGGTGCACAAGTTTGTACAAGGGTGTACAAGTGTGTACAAGGGTGTACAAGTATGTACAAGAATGTACAATTTTGTACAAGTGTGTACAAGTTTGTAAAAGTTTGTACAAGTGTGTACAAGGGTGTACAAGTGTGTACAAGGTTGTACAAGTGTGTACAAGCTTGAACAAGTGTGTACAAGGTTGTACAAGTGTGTACAAGGTTGTACAAGTGTGTACAAGGTTGCACAAGTGTGTACAAGAGTGTACAATCGTGTACAAGCTTGTACAAGTGTGTACAAGGGTGTACAGGTTTGTACAAGGTTGTACAAGTGTGTACAAGGTTGTACAAGTGTGTACAAGGTTGTACAAGTGTGTACAAGGGTGTACAAGTTTGTACAAGTGTGTACAAGTTTGTACAAGTGTGTACAAGTTTGTACAAGTTTGTACAAATGTATACAAGGGTGTACAAAAGTGTACAAGGGTGCACAAGTTTGTACAAGGGTGTACAAGTGTGTACAAGCTTGTAGAAGTGTGTACAAGCTTGTACAAGTGTGTACAAGCTTGTACAAGTGTGTACAAGGGTGTACAGGTTTGTACAAGGTTGTACAAGTGTTTACAAGGGTGTACAAGTATGTACAAGAATGTACAAGTTTGTACAAGTGTGTACAAGTTTGTAAAAGGTTGTACAAGTGTGTACAAGGGTGTACAAGTGTGTACAAGGGTGCACAAGTGTGTACAAGGGTGTACAATCGTGTACAAGCTTGTACAAGTGTGTACAAGCTTGTACAAGTGTGTACAAGGGTGTACAAGTGTGTACAAGGGTGTACAGGTTTGTACAAGGTTGTACAAGTGTGTACAAGCTTGTACAAGTGTGTACAAGGTTGTACAAGTGTGTACAAGGTTGTACAAGTGTGTACAAGCTTGTACAAGTGTGTACAAGGTTTGTACAAGTGTGTACAAGGTTGTTCAAGTGTGTACATGTTTGTACAAGTGTGTTTAAGTTTGTACAAGGTTGTACAAATGTGTACAAGGGTGTACAAAAGTGTACAAGGGTGCACAAGTTTGTACAAGGGTGTACAAGTGTGTACAAGCTTGTACAAGTGTGTACAAGCTTGTACAAGTGTGTACAAGCTTGTACAAGTGTGTACAAGGGTGTACAGGTTTGTACAAGGTTGTACAAGTGTGTACAAGGGTGTACAAGTATGTACAAGAATGTAAAATTTTGTACAAGTGTGTACAAGGGTGTACAAGTGTGTACAAGGTTGTAAAAGTGTGTACAAGGTTTTACAATTGTGTACAAGGTTGTACAAGTGTGTACAAGGTTGTACAAGTGTGTACGAGGTTGTACAAGTGTGTAAAAGGTTGTACAAGTGTGTACAAGGTTGTACAAGTGTGTACAATGTTGTACAAGTGTACACAAGTTTGTACAAGTGTGTACAAGTTTGTACAAGTGTGTACAAGTTTGTACAAGGTTGTACAAATGTGTACAAGGGTGTACAAAAGTGTACAAGGGTGCACAAGTTTGTACAAGGGTGTACAAGTGTGTACAAGCTTGTACAAGTGTGTACAAGCTTGTACAAGTGTGTACAAGCTTGTACAAGTGTGTACAAGGGTGTACAGGTTTGTACAAGGTTGTACAAGTGTGTACAACGGTGTACAAGTATGTACAAGAATGTACAATTTTGTACAAGTGTGTACAAGTTTGTAAAAGGTTGTACAAGTGTGTACAAGGTTGTACAAGTGTGTACAAGGTTGTACAAGTGTACACAAGTTTGTACAAGTGTGTACAAGTTTGTACAAGTGTGTACAAGTTTGTACAAGTTTGTACAAATGTGTACAAGGGTGTACAAAAGTGTACAAGTATGTACAAGAATGTACAATTTTGTACAAGTGTGTACAAGTTTGTAAAAGTTTGTACAAGTGTGTACAAGGGTGTACAAGTGTGTACAAGGTTGTACAAGTGTGTACAAGCTTGAACAAGTGTGTACAAGGTTGTACAAGTGTGCACAAGTTTGTACAAGGGTGTACAAGTGTGTACAAGCTTGTACAAGTGTGTACAAGCTTGTACAAGTGTGTACAAGGGTGTACAGGTTTGTACAATTTTGTACAAGTGTTTACAAGGGTGTACAAGTATGTACAAGAATGTACAAGTTTGTACAAGTGTGTACAAGTTTGTAAAAGGTTGTACATGTGTGTACAAGGGTGTACAAGTGTGTACAAGGGTGCACAAGTGTGTACAAGGGTGTACAATCGTGTACAAGCTTGTACAAGTGTGTACAAGGGTGTACAGGTTTGTACAAGGTTGTACAAGTGTGTACAAGGGTGTAAAAATGTATACAAGGATGTAAAAGTTTGTACAAGTGTGTACAAGTTTGTACAAGGTTGTACAAGTAAGTACAAGTTTGTACAAGAATGTACAATTGTGTACAAGGTTTTACAATTGTGTAAAAGGTTGTACAAGTGTGTACAAGGTTGTACAAGTGTGTACAAGCTTGTACAAGTGTGTACAAGGTTGTACAAATGTGTACAAGGTTGTACAAGTGTGTACAAGCTTGTACAAGTGTGTACAAGGTTGTACAAGTGTGTACAAGGTTGTTCAAGTGTGTACATGTTTGTACAAGTGTGTTTAAGTTTGTACAAGGTTGTACAAATGTGTACAAGGGTGTACAAAAGTGTTCAAGGGTGCACAAGTTTGTACAAGGGTGTACAAGTGTGTACAAGCTTGTACAAGTGTGTACAAGCTTGTACAAGTGTGTACAAGCTTGTACAAGTGTGTACAAGGGTGTACAGGTTTGAACAAGGTTGTACAAGTGTGTACAAGGGTGTACAAGTATGTACAAGAATGTAAAATTTTGTACAAGTGTGTACAAGGGTGTACAAGTGTGTACAAGGTTGTAAAAGTGTGTACAAGGTTTTACAATTGTGTACAAGGTTGTACAAGTGTGTACAAGGTTGTACAAGTGTGTACGAGGTTGTACAAGTGTGTACAAGGTTGTACAAGTGTGTACAAGGTTGTACAAGTGTCTACAAGGTTGTACAAGTGTACACAAGTTTGTACAAGTGTGTACAAGTTTGTACAAGTGTGTACAAGTTTGTACAAGGTTGTACAAATGTGTACAAGGGTGTACCAAAGTGTACAAGGGTGCACAAGTTTGTACAAGGGTGTACAAGTGTGTACAAGCTTGTACAAGTGTGTACAAGCTTGTACAAGTGTGTACAAGGGTGTACAGGTTTGTACAAGGTTGTACAAGTGTGTACAAGGGTGTACAAGTATGTACAAGAATGTACAATTTTGTACAAGTGTGTACAAGTTTGTAAAAGGTTGTACAAGTGTGTACAAGGGTGTACAAGTGTGTACAAGGTTGTACAAGTGTGTACAAGCTTGAACAAGTGTGTACAAGGTTGTACAAGTGTGTACAAGGTTGTACAAGTGTGTACAAGGTTGCACAAGTGTGTACAAGAGTGTACAATCGTGTACAAGCTTGTACAAGTGTGTACAAGGGTGTACAGGTTTGTACAAGGTTGTACAAGTGTGTACAAGGTTGTACAAGTGTGTACAAGGTTGTACAAGTGTGTACAAGGGTGTACAAGTTTGTACAAGTGTGTACAAGTTTGTACAAGTGTGTACAAGTTTGTACAAGTTTGTACAAATGTATACAAGGGTGTACAAAAGTGTACAAGGGTGCACAAGTTTGTACAAGGGTGTACAAGTGTGTACAAGCTTGTAGAAGTGTGTACAAGCTTGTACAAGTGTGTACAAGCTTGTACAAGTGTGTACAAGGGTGTACAGGTTTGTACAAGGTTGTACAAGTGTTTACAAGGGTGTACAAGTATGTACAAGAATGTACAAGTTTGTACAAGTGTGTACAAGTTTGTAAAAGGTTGTACAAGTGTGTACAAGGGTGTACAAGTGTGTACAAGGGTGCACAAGTGTGTACAAGGGTGTACAATCGTGTACAAGCTTGTACAAGTGTGTACAAGGGTGTACAAGTGTGTACAAGGGTGTACAGGTTTGTACAAGGTTGTACAAGTGTGTACAAGCTTGTACAAGTGTGTACAAGGTTGTACAAGTGTGTACAAGGTTGTACAAGTGTGTACAAGCTTGTACAAGTGTGTACAAGGTTTGTACAAGTGTGTACAAGGTTGTTCAAGTGTGTACATGTTTGTACAAGTGTGTTTAAGTTTGTACAAGGTTGTACAAATGTGTACAAGGGTGTACAAAAGTGTACAAGGGTGCACAAGTTTGTACAAGGGTTTACAAGTGTGTACAAGCTTGTAGAAGTGTGTACAAGCTTGTACAAGTGTGTACAAGGGTGTACAGGTTTGTACAAGGTTGTACAAGTGTGTACAAGGGTGTACAAGTATGTACAAGAATGTAAAATTTTGTACAAGTGTGTACAAGGGTGTACAAGTGTGTACAAGGTTGTAAAAGTGTGTACAAGGTTTTACAATTGTGTACAAGGTTGTACAAGTGTGTACAAGGTTGTACAAGTGTGTACGAGGTTGTACAAGTGTGTACAAGGTTGTACAAGTGTGTACAAGGTTGTACAAGTGTGTACAATGTTGTACAAGTGTACACAAGTTTGTACAAGTGTGTACAAGTTTGTACAAGTGTGTACAAGTTTGTACAAGGTTGTACAAATGTGTACAAGGGTGTACAAAAGTGTACAAGGGTGCACAAGTTTGTACAAGGGTGTACAAGTGTGTACAAGCTTGTACAAGTGTGTACAAGCTTGTACAAGTGTGTACAAGCTTGTACAAGTGTGTACAAGGGTGTACAGGTTTGTACAAGGTTGTACAAGTGTGTACAAGGGTGTACAAGTATGTACAAGAATGTACAATTTTGTACAAGTGTGTACAAGTTTGTAAAAGGTTGTACAAGTGTGTACAAGGTTGTACAAGTGTGTACAAGGTTGTACAAGTGTACACAAGTTTGTACAAGTGTGTACAAGTTTGTACAAGTGTGTACAAGTTTGTACAAGTTTGTACAAATGTGTACAAGGGTGTACAAAAGTGTACAAGTATGTACAAGAATGTACAATTTTGTACAAGTGTGTACAAGTTTGTAAAAGTTTGTACAAGTGTGTACAAGGATGTACAAGTGTGTACAAGGTTGTACAAGTGTGTACAAGCTTGAACAAGTGTGTACAAGGTTGTACAAGTGTGCACAAGTTTGTACAAGGGTGTACAAGTGTGTACAAGCTTGTACAAGTGTGTACAAGCTTGTACAAGTGTGTACAAGGGTGTACAGGTTTGTACAATTTTGTACAAGTGTTTACAAGGGTGTACAAGTATGTACAAGAATGTACAAGTTTGTACAAGTGTGTACAAGTTTGTAAAAGGTTGTACATGTGTGTACAAGGGTGTACAAGTGTGTACAAGGGTGCACAAGTGTGTACAAGGGTGTACAATCGTGTACAAGCTTGTACAAGTGTGTACAAGGGTGTACAGGTTTGTACAAGGTTGTACAAGTGTGTACAAGGGTGTAAAAATGTATACAAGGATGTAAAAGTTTGTACAAGTGTGTACAAGTTTGTACAAGGTTGTACAAGTAAGTACAAGTTTGTACAAGAATGTACAATTGTGTACAAGGTTTTACAATTGTGTAAAAGGTTGTACAAGTGTGTACAAGGTTGTACAAGTGTGTACAAGCTTGTACAAGTGTGTACAAGGTTGTACAAATGTGTACAAGGTTGTACAAGTGTGTACAAGCTTGTACAAGTGTGTACAAGGTTGTACAAGTGTGTACAAGGTTGTTCAAGTGTGTACATGTTTGTACAAGTGTGTTTAAGTTTGTACAAGGTTGTACAAATGTGTACAAGGGTGTACAAAAGTGTTCAAGGGTGCACAAGTTTGTACAAGGGTGTACAAGTGTGTACAAGCTTGTACAAGTGTGTACAAGCTTGTACAAGTGTGTACAAGCTTGTACAAGTGTGTACAAGGGTGTACAGGTTTGAACAAGGTTGTACAAGTGTGTACAAGGGTGTACAAGTATGTACAAGAATGTAAAATTTTGTACAAGTGTGTACAAGGGTGTACAAGTGTGTACAAGGTTGTAAAAGTGTGTACAAGGTTTTACAATTGTGTACAAGGTTGTACAAGTGTGTACAAGGTTGTACAAGTGTGTACGAGGTTGTACAAGTGTGTACAAGGTTGTACAAGTGTGTACAAGGTTGTACAAGTGTCTACAAGGTTGTACAAGTGTACACAAGTTTGTACAAGTGTGTACAAGTTTGTACAAGTGTGTACAAGTTTGTACAAGGTTGTACAAATGTGTACAAGGGTGTACCAAAGTGTACAAGGGTGCACAAGTTTGTACAAGGGTGTACAAGTGTGTACAAGCTTGTACAAGTGTGTACAAGCTTGTACAAGTGTGTACAAGGGTGTACAGGTTTGTACAAGGTTGTACAAGTGTGTACAAGGGTGTACAAGTATGTACAAGAATGTACAATTTTGTACAAGTGTGTACAAGTTTGTAAAAGGTTGTACAAGTGTGTACAAGGGTGTACAAGTGTGTACAAGGTTGTACAAGTGTGTACAAGCTTGAACAAGTGTGTACAAGGTTGTACAAGTGTGTACAAGGTTGTACAAGTGTGTACAAGGTTGCACAAGTGTGTACAAGAGTGTACAATCGTGTACAAGCTTGTACAAGTGTGTACAAGGGTGTACAGGTTTGTACAAGGTTGTACAAGTGTGTACAAGGTTGTACAAGTGTGTACAAGGGTGTACAAGTTTGTACAAGTGTGTACAAGTTTGTACAAGTGTGTACAAGTTTGTACAAGTTTGTACAAATGTATACAAGGGTGTACAAAAGTGTACAAGGGTGCACAAGTTTGTACAAGGGTGTACAAGTGTGTACAAGCTTGCACAAGTGTGTACAAGAGTGTACAATCGTGTACAAGCTTGTACAAGTGTGTACAAGGGTGTACAGGTTTTTACAAGGTTGTACAAGTGTGTACAAGGTTGTACAAGTGTGTACAAGGGTGTACAAGTTTGTACAAGTGTGTACAAGTTTGTACAAGTGTGTACAAGTTTGTACAAGTTTGTACAAATGTATACAAGGGTGTACAAAAGTGTACAAGGGTGCACAAGTTTGTACAAGGGTGTACAAGTGTGTACAATTTTGTACAAGTGTGTACAAGCTTGTACAAGTGTGTACAAGGGTGTACAGTTTTGTACAATTTTGTACAAGTGTTTACAAGGGTGTACAAGTATGTACAAGAATGTACAATCGTGTACAAGCTTGTACAAGTGTGTACAAGGGTGTACAGGTTTGTACAAGGTTGTACAAGTGTGTACAAGGTTGTACAAGTGTGTACAAGGGTGTACAAGTTTGTACAAGTGTGTACAAGTTTGTACAAGTGTGTACAAGTTTGTACAAGTTTGTACAAATGTATACAAGGGTGTACAAAAGTGTACAAGGGTGCACAAGTTTGTACAAGGGTGTACAAGTGTGTACAAGCTTGTACAAGTGTGTGTAAGCTTGTACAAGTGTGTACAAGCTTGTACAAGTGTGTACAAGCTTGTACAAGTGTGTACAAGGGTGTACAGGTTTGTACCAGGTTGTACAAGTGTGTACAAGGGTGTACAAGTATGTACAAGAATGTAAAATTTTGTACAAGTGTGTACAAGGGTGTACAAGTGTGTACAAGGTTGTAAAAGTGTGTACAAGGTTTTACAATTGTGTACAAGGTTGTACAAGTGTGTACAAGGTTGTACAAGTGTGTACGAGGTTGTACAAGTGTGTACAAGGTTGTACAAGTGTGTACAAGGTTGTACAAGTGTGTACAAGGTTGTACAAGTGTACACAAGTTTGTACAAGTGTGTACAAGTTTGTACAAGTGTGTACAAGTTTGTACAAGGTTGTACAAATGTGTACAAGGGTGTACAAAAGTGTACAAGGGTGCACAAGTTTGTACAAGGGTGTACAAGTGTGTACAAGCTTGTACAAGTGTGTACAAGCTTGTACAAGTGTGTACAAGGGTGTACAGGTTTGTACAAGGTTGTACAAGTGTGTACAAGGGTGTACAAGTATGTACAAGAATGTACAATTTTGTACAAGTGTGTACAAGTTTGTAAAAGGTTGTACAAGTGTGTACAAGGGTGTACAAGTGTGTACAAGGTTGTACAAGTGTGTACAAGCTTGAACAAGTGTGTACAAGGTTGTACAAGTGTGTACAAGGTTGTACAAGTGTGTACAAGGTTGCACAAGTGTGTACAAGAGTGTACAATCGTGTACAAGCTTGTACAAGTGTGTACAAGGGTGTACAGGTTTGTACAAGGTTGTACAAGTGTGTACAAGGTTGTACAAGTGTGTGCAAGGGTGTACAAGTTTGTACAAGTGTGTACAAGTTTGTACAAGTGTGTACAAGTTTGTAAAAGTTTGTACAAATGTATACAAGGGTGTACAAAAGTGTACAAGGGTGCACAAGTTTGTACAAGGGTGTACAAGTGTGTACAAGCTTGTACAAGTGTGTACAAGCTTGTACAAGTGTGTACAAGGGTGTACAGGTTTGTACAATTTTGTACAAGTGTTTACAAGGGTGTACAAGTATGTACAAGAATGTACAAGTTTGTACAAGTGTGTACATGTTTGTAAAAGGTTGTACATGTGTGTACAAGGGTGTACAAGTGTGTACAAGGGTGCACAAGTGTGTACAAGGGTGCACAAGTGTGTACAAGGGTGTACAATCGTGTACAAGCTTGTACAAGTGTGTACAAGGGTGTACAGGTTTGTACAAGGTTGTACAAGTGTGTACAAGGGTGTACAAATGTATACAAGGATGTAAAAGTTTGTACAAGTGTGTACAAGTTTGTACAAGGTTGTACAAGTAAGTACAAGTTTGTACAAGAATGTACAAGTGTGTACAAGGTTTTACAATTGTGTAAAAGGTTGTACAAGTGTGTACAAGGTTGTACAAGTGTGTACAAGCTTGTACAAGTGTGTACAAGGTTGTACAAGTGTGTAAAGGTTGTACAAGTGTGTACAAGCTTGTACAAGTGTGTACAAGGTTGTACAAGTGTGTACAAGTTTGTTCAAGTGTGTACATGTTTGTACAAGTGTGTTTAAGTTTGTACAAGGTTGTACAAATGTGTACAAGGGTGTACAAAAGTGTTCAAGGGTGCACAAGTTTGTACAAGGGTGTACAAGTGTGTACAAGCTTGTACAAGTGTGTACAAGCTTGTACAAGTGTGTACAAGCTTGTACAAGTGTGTACAAGCTTGTACAAGTGTGTACAAGCTTGTACAAGTGTGTACAAGGGTGTACAGGTTTGTACAAGGTTGTACAAGTGTGTACAAGGGTGTACAAGTATGTACAAGAATGTAAAATTTTGTACAAGTGTGTACAAGGGTGTACAAGTGTGTACAAGGTTGTACAAGTGTGTACAAGGTTTTACAATTGTGTACAAGGTTGTACAAGTGTGTACAAGGTTGTACAAGTGTGTACGAGGTTGTACAAGTGTGTACAAGGTTGTACAAGTGTGTACAAGGTTGTACAAGTGTGTACAAGGTTGTACAAGTGTACACAAGTTTGTACAAGTGTGTACAATTTTTTCCAATGTGTACAAGTTTGTACAAGGTTGTACAAATGTGTACAAGGGTGTACAAAAGTGTACAAGGGTGCACAAGTTTGTACAAGGTTGTACAAGTGTGTACAAGCTTGTACAAGTGTGTACAAGCTTGTACAAGTGTGTACAAGCTTGTACAAGTGTGTACAAGCTTGTACAAGTGTGTACAAGCTTGTACAAGTGTGTACAAGGGTGTACAGGTTTGTACAAGGTTGTACAAGTGTGTACAAGGGTGTACAAGTATGTACAAGAATGTACAATTTTGTACAAGTGTGTACAAGTTTGTAAAAGGTTGTACAAGTGTGTACAAGGGTGTACAAGTGTGTACAAGGTTGTACAAGTGTGTACAAGCTTGAACAAGTGTGTACAAGGTTGTACAAGTGTGTACAAGGTTGTACAAGTGTGTACAAGGTTGCACAAGTGTGTACAAGAGTGTACAATCGTGTACAAGCTTGTACAAGTGTGTACAAGGGTGTACAGGTTTGTACAAGGTTGTACAAGTGTGTACAAGGTTGTACAAGTGTGCACAAGGGTGTACAAGTTTGTACAAGTGTGTACAAGTTTGTACAAGTGTGTACAAGTTTGTACAAGTGTGTACAAGTTTGTACAAGTTTGTACAAATGTGTACAAGGGTGTACAAAAGTGTACAAGGGTGCACAAGTTTGTACAAGGGTGTACAAGTGTGTACAAGCTTGTACAAGTGTGTACAAGCTTGTACAAGTGTGTACAAGGGTGTACAGGTTTGTACAATTTTGTACAAGTGTTTACAAGGGTGTACAAGTATGTACAAGAATGTACAAGTTTGTACAAGTGTGTACAAGTTTGTAAAAGGTTGTACATGTGTGTACAAGGGTGTACAAGTGTGTACAAGGGTGCACAAGTGTGTACAAGGGTGTACAATCGTGTACAAGCTTGTACAAGTGTGTACAAGGGTGTACAGGTTTGTACAAGGTTGTACAAGTGTGTACAAGGGTGTACAAATGTATACAAGGATGTAAAAGTTTGTACAAGTGTGTACAAGTTTGTACAAGGTTGTACAAGTAAGTACAAGTTTGTACAAGAATGTACAAGTGTGTACAAGGTTTTACAATTGTGTAAAAGGTTGTACAAGTGTGTACAAGGTTGTACAAGTGTGTACAAGCTTGTACAAGTGTGTACAAGGTTGTACAAGTGTGTACAAGGTTGTACAAGTGTGTACAAGCTTGTACAAGTGTGTAAAGGTTGTACAAGTGTGTACAAGGTTGTTCAAGTGTGTACATGTTTGTACAAGTGTGTTTAAGTTTGTACAAGGTTGTACAAATGTGTACAAGGGTGTACAAAAGTGTTCAAGGGTGCACAAGTTTGTACAAGGGTGTACAAGTGTGTACAAGCTTGTACAAGTGTGTACAAGGGTGTACAGGTTTGTACAAGGTTGTACAAGTGTGTACAAGGGTGTACATGTATGTACAAGAATGTAAAATTTTGTACAAGTGTGTACAAGGGTGTACAAGTGTGTACAAGGTTGTACAAGTGTGTACAAGGTTTTACAATTGTGTACAAGGTTGTACAAGTGTGTACAAGGTTGTACAAGTGTGTACGAGGTTGTACAAGTGTGTACAAGGTTGTACAAGTGTGTACAAGGTTGTACAAGTGTGTACAAGGTTGTACAAGTGTACACAAGTTTGTACAAGTGTGTACAAGTTTGTACAAGTGTGTACAAGTTTGTATAAGGTTGTACAAATGTGTACAAGGGTGTACAAAAGTGTACAAGGGTGCACAAGTTTGTACAAGGGTGTACAAGTGTGTACAAGCTTGTACAAGTGTGTACAAGGGTGTACAGGTTTGTACAAGGTTGTACAAGTGTGTACAAGGGTGTACAAGTATGTACAAGAATGTACAATTTTGTACAAGTGTGTACAAGTTTGTAAAAGGTTGTACAAGTGTGTACAAGGGTGTACAAGTGTGTACAAGGTTGTACAAGTGTGTACAAGCTTGAACAAGTGTGTACAAGGTTGTACAAGTGTGTACAAGGTTGTACAAGTGTGTACAAGGTTGCACAAGTGTGTACAAGAGTGTACAATCGTGTACAAGCTTGTACAAGTGTGTACAAGGGTGTACAGGTTTGTACAAGGTTGTACAAGTGTGTACAAGGTTGTACAAGTGTGTACAAGGGTGTACAAGTTTGTACAAGTGTGTACAAGTTTGTACAAGTGTGTACAAGTTTGTACAAGTTTGTACAAATGTATACAAGGGTGTACAAAAGTGTACAAGGGTGCACAAGTTTGTACAAGGGTGTACAAGTGTGTACAAGCTTGTACAAGTGTGTACAAGGGTGTACAGGTTTGTCCAATTTTGTACAAGTGTTTACAAGGGTGTACAAGTATGTACAAGAATGTACAAGTTTGTACAAGTGTGTACAAGTTTGTAAAAGGTTGTACATGTGTGTACAAGGGTGTACAAGTGTGTACAAGGGTGCACAAGTGTGTACAAGGGTGTACAATCGTGTACAAGCTTGTACAAATGTGTACAAGGGTGTACAGGTTTGTACAAGGTTGTACAAGTGTGTACAAGGGTGTACAAATGTATACAATGATGTAAAAGTTTGTACAAGTGTGTACAAGTTTGTACAAGGTTGTACAAGTAAGTACAAGTTTGTACAAGAATGTACAAGTGTGTACAAGGTTTTACAATTGTGTAAAAGGTTGTACAAGTGTGTACAAGGTTGTACAAGTGTGTACAAGCTTGTACAAGTGTGTACAAGGTTGTACAAGTGTGTACAAGGTTGTACAAGTGTGTACAAGCTAGTACAAGTGTGTACAAGGTTGTACAAGTGTGTACAAGGTTGTACAAGTGTGTACAAGGTTGTTCAAGTGTGTACATGTTTGTACAAGTGTGTTTAAGTTTGTACAAGGTTGTACAAATGTGTACAAGGGTGTACAAAAGTGTACAAGGGTGCACAAGTTTGTACAAGGGTGTACAAGTGTGTACAAGCTTGTACAAGTGTGTACAAGCTTGTACAAGTGTGTACAAGCTTGTACAAGTGTGTACAAGGGTGTACAGGTTTGTACAAGGTTGTACAAGTGTGTACAAGGGTGTACAAGTATGTACAAGAATGTAAAATTTTGTACAAGTGTGTACAAGGGTGTACAAGTGTGTACAAGGTTGTACAAGTGTGTACAAGGTTTTACAATTGTGTACAAGGTTGTACAAGTGTGTACAAGGTTGTACAAGTGTGTACGAGGTTGTACAAGTGTGTACAAGGTTGTACAAGTGTGTACAAGTTTGTACAAGTGTGTACAAGTTTGTACAAGGTTGTACAAATGTGTACAAGGGTGTACAAAAGTGTACAAGGGTGCACAAGTTTGTACAAGGGTGTACAAGTGTGTACAAGCTTGTACAAGTGTGTACAAGCTTGTACAAGTGTGTACAAGGGTGTACAGGTTTGTACAAGGTTGTACAAGTGTGTACAAGGGTGTACAAGTATGTACAAGAATGTACAATTTTGTACAAGTGTGTACAAGTTTGTAAAAGGTTATACAAGTGTGTACAAGGGTGTACAAGTGTGTACAAGGTTGTACAAGTGTGTACAAGCTTGAACAAGTGTGTACAAGGTTGTACAAGTGTGTACAAGGTTGTACAAGTGTGTACAAGGTTGTACAAGTGTGTACAAGGTTGCACAAGTGTGTACAAGAGTGTACAATCGTGTACAAGCTTGTACAAGTGTGTACAAGGTTGTACAAGTGTGTACAAGCTTGTACAAGTGTGTAAAGGTTGTACAAGTGTGTACAAGGTTGTTCAAGTGTGTACATGTTTGTACAAGTGTGTTTAAGTTTGTACAAGGTTGTACAAATGTGTACAAGGGTGTACAAAAGTGTTCAAGGGTGCACAAGTTTGTACAAGGGTGTACAAGTGTGTACAAGCTTGTACAAGTGTGTACAAGGGTGTACAGGTTTGTACAAGGTTGTACAAGTGTGTACAAGGGTGTACATGTATGTACAAGAATGTAAAATTTTGTACAAGTGTGTACAAGGGTGTACAAGTGTGTACAAGGTTGTACAAGTGTGTACAAGGTTTTACAATTGTGTACAAGGTTGTACAAGTGTGTACAAGGTTGTACAAGTGTGTACGAGGTTGTACAAGTGTGTACAAGGTTGTACAAGTGTGTACAAGGTTGTACAAGTGTGTACAAGGTTGTACAAGTGTACACAAGTTTGTACAAGTGTGTACAAGTTTGTACAAGTGTGTACAAGTTTGTATAAGGTTGTACAAATGTGTACAAGGGTGTACAAAAGTGTACAAGGGTGCACAAGTTTGTACAAGGGTGTACAAGTGTGTACAAGCTTGTACAAGTGTGTACAAGGGTGTACAGGTTTGTACAAGGTTGTACAAGTGTGTACAAGGGTGTACAAGTATGTACAAGAATGTACAATTTTGTACAAGTGTGTACAAGTTTGTAAAAGGTTGTACAAGTGTGTACAAGGGTGTACAAGTGTGTACAAGGTTGTACAAGTGTGTACAAGCTTGAACAAGTGTGTACAAGGTTGTACAAGTGTGTACAAGGTTGTACAAGTGTGTACAAGGTTGCACAAGTGTGTACAAGAGTGTACAATCGTGTACAAGCTTGTACAAGTGTGTACAAGGGTGTACAGGTTTGTACAAGGTTGTACAAGTGTGTACAAGGTTGTACAAGTGTGTACAAGGGTGTACAAGTTTGTACAAGTGTGTACAAGTTTGTACAAGTGTGTACAAGTTTGTACAAGTTTGTACAAATGTATACAAGGGTGTACAAAAGTGTACAAGGGTGCACAAGTTTGTACAAGGGTGTACAAGTGTGTACAAGCTTGTACAAGTGTGTACAAGGGTGTACAGGTTTGTCCAATTTTGTACAAGTGTTTACAAGGGTGTACAAGTATGTACAAGAATGTACAAGTTTGTACAAGTGTGTACAAGTTTGTAAAAGGTTGTACATGTGTGTACAAGGGTGTACAAGTGTGTACAAGGGTGCACAAGTGTGTACAAGGGTGTACAATCGTGTACAAGCTTGTACAAATGTGTACAAGGGTGTACAGGTTTGTACAAGGTTGTACAAGTGTGTACAAGGGTGTACAAATGTATACAATGATGTAAAAGTTTGTACAAGTGTGTACAAGTTTGTACAAGGTTGTACAAGTAAGTACAAGTTTGTACAAGAATGTACAAGTGTGTACAAGGTTTTACAATTGTGTAAAAGGTTGTACAAGTGTGTACAAGGTTGTACAAGTGTGTACAAGCTTGTACAAGTGTGTACAAGGTTGTACAAGTGTGTACAAGGTTGTACAAGTGTGTACAAGCTAGTACAAGTGTGTACAAGGTTGTACAAGTGTGTACAAGGTTGTACAAGTGTGTACAAGGTTGTTCAAGTGTGTACATGTTTGTACAAGTGTGTTTAAGTTTGTACAAGGTTGTACAAATGTGTACAAGGGTGTACAAAAGTGTACAAGGGTGCACAAGTTTGTACAAGGGTGTACAAGTGTGTACAAGCTTGTACAAGTGTGTACAAGCTTGTACAAGTGTGTACAAGCTTGTACAAGTGTGTACAAGGGTGTACAGGTTTGTACAAGGTTGTACAAGTGTGTACAAGGGTGTACAAGTATGTACAAGAATGTAAAATTTTGTACAAGTGTGTACAAGGGTGTACAAGTGTGTACAAGGTTGTACAAGTGTGTACAAGGTTTTACAATTGTGTACAAGGTTGTACAAGTGTGTACAAGGTTGTACAAGTGTGTACGAGGTTGTACAAGTGTGTACAAGGTTGTACAAGTGTGTACAAGTTTGTACAAGTGTGTACAAGTTTGTACAAGGTTGTACAAATGTGTACAAGGGTGTACAAAAGTGTACAAGGGTGCACAAGTTTGTACAAGGGTGTACAAGTGTGTACAAGCTTGTACAAGTGTGTACAAGCTTGTACAAGTGTGTACAAGGGTGTACAGGTTTGTACAAGGTTGTACAAGTGTGTACAAGGGTGTACAAGTATGTACAAGAATGTACAATTTTGTACAAGTGTGTACAAGTTTGTAAAAGGTTATACAAGTGTGTACAAGGGTGTACAAGTGTGTACAAGGTTGTACAAGTGTGTACAAGCTTGAACAAGTGTGTACAAGGTTGTACAAGTGTGTACAAGGTTGTACAAGTGTGTACAAGGTTGCACAAGTGTGTACAAGAGTGTACAATCGTGTACAAGCTTGTACAAGTGTGTACAAGGGTGTACAGGTTTGTACAAGGTTGTACAAGTGTGTACAAGGTTGTACAAGTGTGTACAAGGTTGTACAAGTGTGTACAAGAGTGTACAAGTTTGTACAAGTGTGTACAAGTTTGTACAAGTGTGTACAAGTTTGTACAAGTTTGTACAAATGTATACAAGGGTGTACAAAAGTGTACAAGGGTGCACAAGTTTGTACAAGGGTGTACAAGTGTGTACAAGCTTGTACAAGTGTGTACAAGCTTGTACAAGTGTGTACAAGGGTGTACAGGTTTGTACAAGGTTGTACAAGTGTGTACAAGGTTTTACAATTGTGTACAAGGTTGTACAAGTGTGTACAAGGTTGTACAAGTGTGTACAAGGTTGTACAAGTGTGTACAAGGTTATACAATTGTGTACAAGGTTGTACAAGTGTGTACAAGGTTGTACAAGTGTGTACAAGGTTGTACAAGTGTGTACAAGGTTGTACAAGTGTGTACAAGGTTGTACAAGTGTGTACAAGGTTTTACAATTGTGTACAAGGTTGTACAAGTGTGTACAAGGTTGTACAAGTGTGTACGAGGTTGTACAAGTGTGTACAAGGTTGTACAAGTGTGTACAAGGTTGTACAAGTGTGTACAAGTTTGTACAAGTGTGTACAAGTTTGTACAAGGTTGTACAAATAAGACATCCCTCTAAATAACAAGACATCCCTCCAAATATTAAGACATCCCTCTAAATAACAAGACATCCCTCTAAATAACAAGACATCCCTCTAATAAACTAGACATTCCGCTAAATATTAAGACATCCCTCTAAATAACAAGACATCCCTCCAAATACCAAGACATCCCTCTAAATATTAAGACATCCCTCCAAATAACAAGACAACCCTTTAAAAAACAAGACATCCCTCTAAATAACAAGACATCCCTCTAAATAACAAGACATCCCTCTAAATATTAAGACATCCCTCCAAATAACAAGACATCCCTCTAAATATTAAGACATCCCTCTAAATAACAAGACATCCCTCTAAATATTAAGACATCCCTTTAAATAACAAGACATCTCTCTAAATAACAAGACATCCCTCTAAATAACAAGACATCCCACTAAATAACAAGACGTCCCTCTAAATAACAAGACATCCCTTTTAAATAACAAGACATTCCTCTAAATAACAAGACATCCCTCTAAATAACAAGACATCCCTCCAAATAAAAAGACATCCCTCTAAATAGCAAGACATCCCTCTAAATAACAAGACATCCCTCCAAATAACAAGATATCCCTCTAAATAACAAGACATTCCTCCAAATAACAAGACTTCCCTCCAAATAAGAAGACATCCCTCTAAATAACAAGACATCCCTCTAAATAACAAGACATCCCTCTAAATACCAAGACAACCCTCTAAAAAACAAGACATCCCTCCAAATAACAAGACAACCCTCTAAAAAACAAGACATCCCTCTAAATAAAAAGACATCTCTCCAAATAACAAGACATCCCTCTAAATAACAAGACATCCCACTAAAAAACAAGACATCCCTCTAAATATTAAGACATCCCTCTAAATAACAAGACATCCCTCCAAATATTAAGACATCCCTCTAAATAACAAGACATCCCTCTAAATAACAAGACATCCCTCTAATAAACTAGACATTCCGCTAAATATTAAGACATCCCTCTAAATAACAAGACATCCCTCTAAATAACAAGATATCCCTCCAAATATGAAGACATCCCTCTAAATAACAAGACATCCCTCTAAATAACAAGACATCCCTCTAAATAACAAGACATCTCTCTAAATATTAAGACATCCCTTCAAATAACAAGACATCCCTCTAAATAACAAGACATCCCTCTAAATAACAAGACATCCCTTTAAATAACAAGACATCCCTCTAAATAACAAGACATCCCTCTAAAAAACAAGACATCCCTCTAAATATTAAGACATCAATCTAAATAACAAGACATCCCTCCAAATAACAAGACAACCCTCTAAAAAACAAAAAAACCCTCTAAATAACAAGACATCTCTCTAAAAAACAAGACATCCCTCTAAATATCAAGACATCCCTCTAAATAACAAGACATCCATCTATATAACAAGACATTCCTCTAAATATTAAGACATCCCTCTAAATAACAAGACATACCTGTAAATAACAAGACATCCCTCTAAATAACAAGACATCCCATCTAAATTACAACACAACCCTCTAAAAAACAAGACATCCCTCCAAATAACAAGACAACCCTCTAAAAAAAAAGACATCCCTCTAAATAACAAGACATCCCTCTAAATAACAAGACATCCCTCTAAATAACAAGACATCCCTCTAATAAACTAGACATTCCGCTAAATATTAAGACATCCCTCTAAATAACAAGACATCCCTCTAAATACCAAGACATCCCTCTAAATATTAAGACATCCCTCCAAATAACAAGACAACCCTTTAAAAAACAAGACATCCCTCTAAATAACAAGACATCCCTTTAAATAACAAGACATCCCTCTAAATATTAAGACATCCCTTCAAATAACAAGACATCCCTCTAAATATTAAGACATCCCTCTAAATAACAAGACATCCCTCTAAATATTAAGACATCCCTTTAAATAACAAGACATCTCTCTAAATAACAAGACATCCCTCTAAATAACAAGACATCCCACTAAATAACAAGACATCCCTCTAAATAACAAGACATCCCTTTTAAATAACAAGACATTCCTCTAAATAACAAGACATCCCTCTAAATAACAAGACATCCCTCCAAATAAAAAGACATCCTTCTAAATAGCAAGACATCCCTCTAATAAACAAGACATTCCGCTAAATATTAAGACATCCCTCTAAATAACAAGACATCCCTCTAAATATTAAGACATCCCTTTAAATAACAAGACATCTCTCTAAATAATAAGACATCCCTCTAAATAACAAGACATCCCACTAAATAACAAGACATCCCTCTAAATAACAAGACATCCCTTTTAAATAACAAGACATTCCTCTAAATAACAAGACATCCCTCTAAATAACAAGACATCCCTCCAAATAAAAAGACATCCCTCTAAATAGCAAGACATCCCTCTAATAAACAAGACATTCCGCTAAATATTAAGACATCCATCTAAATAACAAGACATCCCATCTAAATTACAAGACAACCCTCGAAAAAACAAGACATCCCTCCAAATAACAAGACAACCCTCTAAAAAACAAGACATCCCTCTAAATAAAAAGACATCTCTCCAAATAACAAGACATCCCTCTAAATAACAAGACATCCCACTAAAAAACAAGACATCCCTCTAAATATTAAGACATCCATCTAAATAACAAGACATCCCTCCAAATATTAAGACATCCCTCTAAATAACAAGACATCCCTCTAAATAACAAGACATCCCTCTAATAAACTAGACATTCCGCTAAATATTAAGACATCCCTCTAAATAACAAGACATCCCTCCAAATACCAAGACATCCCTCTAAATATTAAGACATCCCTCCAAATAACAAGAAAACCCTTTAAAAAACAAGACTTCCCTCTAAATAACAAGACATCCCTCTAAATAACAAGACATCCCTCTAAATATTAAGACATCCCTCCAAATAACAAGACATCCCTCTAAATATTAAGACATCCCTCTAATAACAAGACATCCCTCTAAATATTAAGACATCCCTTTAAATAACAAGACATCCCTCTAAATAACAAGACATCCCTCTAAATAACAAGACATCCCACTAAATAACAAGACGTCCCTCTAAATAACAAGACATCCCTTTTAAATAACAAGACATTCCTCTAAATAACAAGACATCCCTCTAAATAACAAGACATCCCTCCAAATAAAAAGACATCCCTCTAAATAGCAAGACATCCCTCTAAATAACAAGACATCCCTCCAAATAACAAGATATCCCTCTAAATAACAAGACATTCCTCCAAATAACAAGACTTCCCTCCAAATAAGAAGACATCCTTCTAAATAACAAGACATCCCTCTAAATAACAAGACATCCCTCTAAATACCAAGACATCCCTCCAAATAACAAGAAAACCCTTTAAAAAACAAGACATCCCTCTAAATAACAAGACATCCCTCTAAATAACAAGACATCCCTCTAAATATTAAGACATCCCTTCAAATAACAAGACATCCCTCTAAATATTAAGACATCCCTCTAAATAACAAGACATCCCTCTAAATATTAAGACATCCCTTTAAATAACAAGACATCTCTCTAAATAACAAGACATCCCTCTAAATAACAAGACATCCCTCTAAATATTAAGACATCCCTCCAAATAACAAGACATCCCTCTAAATATTAAGACATCCCTCCAAATAACAAGACATCCCTCTAAATATTAAGACATCCCTTTAAATAACAAGACATCTCTCTAAATAACAAGACATCCCTCTAAATAACAAGACATCCCACTAAATAACAAGACATCCCTCTAAATAACAAGACATCCCTTTTAAATAACAAGACATTCCTCTAAATAACAAGACATCCCTCTAAATAACAAGACATCCCTCCAAATAACAAGAAATCCCTCAAAATAGCAAGACATCCCTCTAAATATTAAGACATCCCTTCAAATAACAAGACATCCCTCTAAATAACAAGACATCCCTCTAAATAACAAGACATCCCTCTAAATAAAAAGACATCCCTCTAAATAACTAGACATCCCTCCAAATACCAAGACATCCCTCTAAATAACAAGACATCCCTCTAAATAAAAAGACATCCCTCTAAATAACTAGACATCCCTCCAAATACCAAGACATCCCTCTAAATAACAAGACATCCCTCTAAATAACAAGACATACCTCCAAATAACAAGACATCCCTCTAAATTATAAGACATCCCTCTTAATAACAAGCATCCCTCCAAATAACAAGACATCCCTCTAAATAACAAGACATCCCTCCAAATATGAAGACATCCCTCCAAATATGAAGACATCCCTCTAAATAACAAGACATCCCTCTAAATAACAAGACATCTCTCTAAATATTAAGACATCCCTTCAAATAACAAGACATCCCTCTAAATAACAAGACATCCCTCTAAATAACAAGACATCCCTCTAAATAACAAGACATCCCTCTAAATAACAAGACATCCCTCTAAAAAACAAGACATCCCTCTAAATATTAAGACATCAATCTAAATAACAAGACATCCCTCCAAATAACAAGACAACCCTCTAAAAAACAAAAAAAACCCTCTAAATAACAAGACATCCCTCTAAATAACAAGACATCCCACTAAAAAACAAGACATCCCTCTAAATATTAAGACATTCCTCTAAATAACAAGACATCCCTCCAAATATTAAGACATCCCTCTAAATAACAAGACATCCCTCTAAATAACAAGACATCCCTCTAATAAACTAGACATTCCGCTAAATATTAAGACATCCCTCTAAATAACAAGACATCCCTCCAAATACCAAGACATCCCTCTAAATATTAAGACATCCCTCCAAATAACAAGAAAACCCTTTAAAAAACAAGACATCCCTTTAAATAACAAGACATCCCTCTAAATAACAAGACATCCCTCTAAATATTAAGACATCCCTCCAAATAACAAGACATCCCTCTAAATATTAAGACATCCCTCTAAATAACAAGACATCCCTCTAAATATTAAGACATCCCTTTAAATAACAAGACATCTCT
Organism: Macrosteles quadrilineatus; assembly: GCF_028750875.1. NCBI lineage: Eukaryota > Metazoa > Arthropoda > Insecta > Hemiptera > Cicadellidae > Macrosteles > Macrosteles quadrilineatus. The sequence goes on from NW_026542602.1 coordinate 5,917,551, forward strand.
CTAAATAACAAGACATCCCTCTAAATAACAAGACATCCCACTAAATAACAAGACGTCCCTCTAAATAACAAGACATCCCTTTTAAATAACAAGACATTCCTCTAAATAACAAGACATCCCTCTAAATAACAAGACATCCCTCCAAATAAAAAGACATCCCTCTAAATAGCAAGACATCCCTCTAAATAACAAGACATCCCTCCAAATAACAAGATATCCCTCTAAATAACAAGACATTCCTCCAAATAACAAGACTTCCCTCCAAATAAGAAGACATCCCTCTAAATAACAAGACATCCCTCTAAATAACAAGACATCCCTCTAAATACCAAGACATCCCTCTAAATATTAAGACATCCCTCCAAATAACAAGACAACCCTTTAAAAAACAAGACATCCCTCTAAATAACAAGACATCCCTCTAAATATTAAGACATCCCTTCAAATAACAAGACATCCCTCTAAATATTAAGACATCCCTCTAAATAACAAGACATCCCTCTAAATATTAAGACATCCCTTTAAATAACAAGACATCTCTCTAAATAACAAGACATCCCTCTAAATAACAAGACATCCCTCTAAATATTAAGACATCCCTCCAAATAACAAGACATCCCTCTAAATATTAAGACATCCCTCTAAATAACAAGACATCCCTCTAAATATTAAGACATCCCTTTAAATAACAAGACATCTCTCTAAATAACAAGACATCCCTCTAAATAACAAGACATCCCACTAAATAACAAGACATCCCTCTAAATAACAAGACATCCCTTTTAAATAACAAGACATTCCTCTAAATAACAAGACATCCCTCTAAATAACAAGACATCCCTCCAAATAACAAGAAATCCCTCAAAATAGCAAGACATCCCTCTAAATATTAAGACATCCCTTCAAATAACAAGACATCCCTCTAAATAACAAGACATCCCTCTAAATAACAAGACATCCCTCTAAATAAAAAGACATCCCTCTAAATAACTAGACATCCCTCCAAATACCAAGACATCCCTCTAAATAACAAGACATCCCTCTAAATAAAAAGACATCCCTCTAAATAACTAGACATCCCTCCAAATACCAAGACATCCCTCTAAATAACAAGACATCCCTCTAAATAACAAGACATACCTCCAAATAACAAGACATCCCTCTAAATTATAAGACATCCCTCTTAATAACAAGCATCCCTCCAAATAACAAGACATCCCTCTAAATAACAAGACATCCCTCCAAATATGAAGACATCCCTCCAAATATGAAGACATCCCTCTAAATAACAAGACATCCCTCTAAATAACAAGACATCCCTCTAAATAACAAAACATCTCTCTAAATATTAAGACTTCCCTTCAAATAACAAGACATCCCTCTAAATAACAAGACATCCCTCTAAATAACAAGACATCCCTCTAAATAACAAGACATCCCTCTAAATAACAAGACATCCCTCTAAATAACAAGACATCCCTTTTAAATAACAAGACATTCCTCTAAATAACAAGACATCCCTCTAAATAACAAGACATCCCTCCAAATAAAAAGACATCCCTCTAAATATTAAGACATCAATCTAAATAACAAGACATCCCTCCAAATAACAAGACAACCCTCTAAAAAACAAAAAAACCCTCTAAATAACAAGACATTTCTCTAAAAAACAAGACATCCCTCTAAATATCAAGACATCCCTCTAAATAACAAGACATCCATCTATATAACAAGACATTCCTCTAAATATTAAGACATCCCTCTGAATAACAAGACATACCTGTAAATAACAAGACATCCCTCTAAATAACAAGACATCCCATCTAAATTACAAGACAACCCTCTAAAAAACAAGACATCCCTTAAGACATTCCGCTAAATATTAAGACATCCCTCTAAATAACAAGACATCCCTCTAAATACCAAGACATCCCTCTAAATATTAAGACATCCCTCCAAATAACAAGACAACCCTTTAAAAAACAAGACATCCCTCTAAATAACAAGACATCCCTCTAAATAACAAGACATCCCTCTAAATAACAAGACATCCCTCTAAATATTAAGACATCCCTTCAAATAACAAGACATCCCTCTAAATATTAAGACATCCCTCTAAATAACAAGACATCCCTCTAAATATTAAGACATCCCTTTAAATAACAAGACATCTCTCTAAATAACAAGACATCCCTCTAAATAACAAGACATCCCACTAAATAACAAGACATCCCTCTAAATAACAAGACATCCCTTTTAAATAACAAGACATTCCTCTAAATAACAAGACATCCCTCTAAATAACAAGACATCCCTCCAAATAAAAAGACATCCCTCTAAATAGCAAGACATCCCTCTAATAAACAAGACATTCCGCTAAATATTAAGACATCCCTCTAAATATTAAGACATCCCTTTAAATAACAAGACATCTCTCTAAATAACAAGACATCCCTCTAAATAACAAGACATCCCACTAAATAACAAGACATCCCTCTAAATAACAAGACATCCCTTTTAAATAACAAGACATTCCTCTAAATAACAAGACATCCCTCTAAATAACAAGACATCCCTCCAAATAAAAAGACATCCCTCTAAATAGCAAGACATCCCTCTAATAAACAAGACATTCCGCTAAATATTAAGACATCCCTCTAAATAACAAGACATCCCATCTAAATTACAAGACAACCCTCTAAAAAACAAGACATCCCTCCAAATAACAAGACAACCCTCTAAAAAACAAGACATCCCTCTAAATAAAAAGACATCTCTCCAAATAACAAGACATCCCTCTAAATAACAAGACATCCCATCTAAATTACAAGACAACCCTCTAAAAAACAAGATATCCCTCTAAATAACAAGACATCCCTCTAAATAACAAGACATCCCTCTAAATATTAAGACATCCCTCCAAATAACAAGACATCCCTCTAAATATTAAGACATCCCTCTAAATAACAAGACATCCCTCTAAATATTAAGACATCCCTTTAAATAACAAGACATCTCTCTAAATAACAAGACATCCCTCTAAATAACAAGACATCCCACTAAATAACAAGACGTCCCTCTAAATAACAAGACATGAGGCGTCGAGAGGCCAAAGGAGATATGTGACTTTTTAAAATATGTCATTGTATTTTTTTCATAGTCATAAAAAATAAAATAAAAATAAAAATAAATTCACTTATATCCCTTGGCTTCCAACTCTTAGGTGTTTAGTTTGGAGGCCAAGGGATATAAGTGAATTATTTGTTGAAATTCCACCTTTTTTAACAAAACCCGTTACCATGACAACATTTTTTAATAAGTCACATATCTCCCTTGGCCTCTCGACGCCTCACATCAATTTTAAATAACAATACATTCCTCTAAATAACAAGACATCCCTCTAAATAACAAGACATCCCTCCAAATAAAAAGACATCCCTCTAAATAGCAAGACATCCCTCTAAATAACAAGACATCCCTCCAAATAACAAGATATCCCTCTAAATATCAAGACATTCCTCCAAATAACAAGACTTCCCTCCAAATAAGAAGACATCCCTCTAAATAACAAGACATCCCTCTAAATAACAAGACATCCCTCTAAATACCAAGACATCCCTCTAAATATTAAGACATCCCTCCAAATAACAAGACAACCCTTTAAAAAACAAGACATCCCTCTAAATAACAAGACATCCCTCTAAATAACAAGACATCCCTCTAAATATTAAGACATCCCTTCAAATAACAAGACATCCCTTTAAATATTAAGACATCCCTCTAAATAACAAGACATCCCTCTAAATATTAAGACATCCCTTTAAATAACAAGACATCCCTCTAATAAACAAGACATTCCGCTAAATATTAAGACATCCCTCTAAATAACAAGACATCCCATCTAAATTACAAGAAAACCCTCTAAAAAACAAGACAACCCTCTAAAAAACAAGACATCCCTCTAAATAAAAAGACATCTTAGACACAAGTGTGTACAAGGTTGTACAAGTGTGTACAAGGTTGTACAAGTGTGTACAAGGGTGTACAAGTTTGTACAAGTGTGTACAAGTTTGTACAAGTGTGTACAAGTTTGTACAAGGTTGTACAAATGTATACAAGGGTGTACAAAAGTGTACAAGGGTGCACAAGTTTGTACAAGGGTGTACAAGTGTGTACAAGCTTGTAGAAGTGTGTACAAGTTTGTACAAGTGTGTACAAGGGTGTACAGGTTTGTACAAGGTTGTACAAGTGTTTACAAGGGAGTACAAGTATGTACAAGAATGTACAAGTTTGTACAAGTGTGTACAAGTGTGTACAAGGTTGTACAAGTGTGTACAAGGTTGTACAAGTGTGTACAAGGTTGTACAAGTGTGTACAAGGTTGAAAAAGTGTGTACAAAGGTGTACAAGTGTGTACAAGGTTGTACAAGTGTGTACAAGGTTGTACAAGTGTGTACAAGGTTGTACAAGTGTGTACAAGGTTGTACAAGGTTGTACAATTGTGTACAAGGTTGTACAAGTGTTTACAAGGGTGTACAAGTATGTACAAGAATGTACAAGTTTGTACAAGTGTGTACAAGTTTGTAAAAGGTTGTACAAGTGTGTACAAGGGTGTACAAGTGTGTACAAGGGTGCACAAGTGTGTACAAGGGTGTACAATCGTGTACAAGCTTGTACAAGTGTGTACAAGGGTGTACAGGTTTGTACAAGGTTGTACAAGTGTGTACAAGGTTGTACAAGTGTGTACAAGGGTGTACAAGTTTGTACAAGTGTGTACAAGTTTGTACAATTATGTACAAGTTTGTACAAGGTTGTACAAATGTATACAAGGGTGTACAAAAGTGTACAAGGGTGCACAAGTTTGTACAAGGGTGTACAAGTGTGTACAAGCTTGTACAAGTGTGTACAAGCTTGTACAAGTGTGTACAAGGGTGTATTGGTTTGTACAAGGTTGTACAAGTGTTTACAAGGGTGTACAAGTATGCACAAGAATGTACAAGTTTGTACATGTGTGTACAAGTTTGTAAAAGGTTGTACAAGTGTATACAAGGGTGTACAAGTGTGTACAAGGGTGCACAAGTGTGTACAAGGGTGTACAATCTTGTACAAGCTTGTACAAGTGTGTACAAGGGTGTACAGGTTTGTACAAGGTTGTACAAGTGTGTACAAGGGTGTACAAATGTGTACAAGGATGTAAAAGTTTGTACAAGTGTGTACAAGTTTGTCCAAGGTTGTACAAGTAAGTACAAGTTTGTACAAGAATGTACAAGTGTGTACAAGGTTTTACAATTGTGTAAAAGGTTGTACAAGTGTGTACAAGGTTGTACAAGTGTGTACAAGGTTGTACAAGTGTGTACAAGGTTGTACAAGTGTGTACAAGTTTGTACAAGTGTGTACAAGGTTGTACAAGTGTGTACAAGGTTGTACAAGTGTGTACAAGGTTGTACAAGTGTGTACAAGGTTGTACAAGTGTGTACAAGGGTGCACAAGTGTGTACAAGGGTGTACAATCGTGTACATGCTTGTACAAGTTTTTACAAGGTTGTACAAGTGTGTACAAGGTTGTACAAGTGTGTACAAGGTTGTACAAACGTGTACAAGGTTGTACAAGTGTGTACAAGGTTGTACAAGTGTGTACAAGGTTGTATAAGTGTGTACAAAGGTGTACAAGTGTGTACAAGGTTGTACAAGTGTGTACAAGGTTGTACAAGTGTGTACATGGTTGTACAAGGTTGTACAATTGTGTACAAGGTTGTACAAGTGTGTACAAGGTTGTACAAGTGTGTACAAGGGTGTACAAGTTTGTACAAGTGTGTACAAGTTTGTACAAGTGTGTACAAGTTTGTACAAGGTTGTACCAATGTATACAAGGGTGTACAAAAGTGTACAAGGGTGCACAAGTTTGTACAAGGGTGTACAAGTGTGTACAAGCTTGTACAAGTGTGTACAAGCTTGTACAAGTGTGTACAAGGGTGTACAGGTTTGTACAAGGTTGTACAAGTGTTTACAAGGGTGTACAAAAGAATGTACAAGTTTGTACAAGTGTGTACAAGTTTGTAAAAGGTTGTACAAGTGTGTACAAGGTTGTACAAGTGTGTACAAGGTTGTATCATAGTGTACAAGGTTGTACAAGTGTGTACAAAGGTGTACAAGTGTGTACAAGGTTGTACAAGTGTGTACAAAGTTGTACAAGTGTGTACATGGTTGTACAAGGTTGTACAATTGTGTACAAGGTTGTACAAGTGTGTACAAGGGTGCACAAGTTTGTACAAGGGTGTACAAGTGTGTACAAGCTTGTACAAGTGTGTACAAGCTTGTACAAGTGTGTACAAGCTTGTACAAGTGTGTACAAGTGTGTACAAGTTTGTACAAGGTTGTACAAGTGTTTACAAGGGTGTACAAGTTTGTACAAGGTTGTACAAGTGTTTACAAGGGTGTACAAGTATGTACAAGAATGTTCAAGTTTGTACAAGTGTGTACAAGTTTGTAAAAGGTTGTACAAGTGTGTACAAGGGTGTACAAGTGTGTACAAGGGTGCACAAGTGTGTACAAGGGTGTACAATCGTGTACAAGCTTGTACAAGTGTGTACAAGGGTGTACAGGTTTGTACAAGGTTGTACAAGTGTGTACAAGGGTGTACAAATGTGTACAAGGATGTAAAAGTTTGTACAAGTGTGTACAAGTTTGTACAAGGTTGTACAAGTAAGTACAAGTTTGTACAAGAATGTACAAGTGTGTACAAGGTTTTACAATTGTGTAAAAGGTTGAACAAGTGTGTACAAGGTTGTACAAGTGTGTACAAGGTTGTACAAGTGTGTACAAGCTTGTACAAGTGTGTACAAGGTTGTACAAGTGTGTACAAGGTTGTACAAGTGTGTACAAGGTTGTACAAGTGTGTACAAGTTTGTTCAAGTGTGTACAAGGTTTTACAATTGTGTAAAAGGTTGTACAAGTGTGTACAAGGTTGTACAAGTTTGTACAAGGTTGTACAAATGTGTTCAAGGGTGTACAAAAGTGTACAAGGGTGCACAAGTTTGTACAAGGGTGTACAAGTCTGTACAAGTTTGTACAAGTGTGTACAAGGGTTTACAGGTTTGTACAAGGTTGTACAAGTGTGTACAAGGGTGTACAAGTATGTACAAGAATGTACAAGTTTGTACAAGTGTGTACAAGGGTGTACAAATGTGTACAAGGATGTAAAAGTTTGTACAAGTGTGTACAAGTTTGTAGTAGGTTGTACAAGGTTGTACAAGTGTGTACAAGGTTGTACAAGTGTGTACAAGCTTGTACAATCGTGTACAAGCTTGTACAAGTGTGTACAAGGGTTTACAGGGGTGTACAAGGTTGTACAAGTGTGTACGAGGGTGTACAAATGTGTACAAGGATGTAAAAGTTTATACAAGTGTGTACAAGTTTGTACAAGGGTGTACAAGTGTGTACAAGCTTGTACAAGTGTGTACAAGGTTGTACAAGTGTGTACAAGGTTGTACAAGTGTGTACAAGGGTTCACAAGTGTGTACAAGGGTGTACAATCGTGTACAAGCTTGTACAATCGTGTACAAGCTTGTACAAGTGTGTACAAGGGTTTACAGGGGTGTACAAGGTTGTACAAGTGTGTACGAGGGTGTACAAATGTGTACAAGGATGTAAAAGTTTATACAAGTGTGTACAAGTTTGTACAAGGGTGTACAAGTGTGTACAAGCTTGTACAAGTGTGTACAAGCTTGTACAAGTGTGTACAAGCTTGTACAAGTGTGTACAAGGGTGTACAGGTTTGTACAAGGTTGTACAAGTGTGTACAAGGGTGTACAAGTATGTACAAGAATGTAAAATGTTGTACAAGTGTGTACAAGGGTGTACAAGTGTGTACAAGGTTGTACAAGTGTGTACAAGGTTTTACAATTGTGTACAAGGTTGTACAAGTGTGTACAAGTGTGTACAAGGTTGTAAAAGGTTGTACAAGTGTGTACAAGGTTGTACAAGTGTGTACAAGGTTGTATCATAGTGTACAAGGTTGTACAAGTGTGTACAAAGGTGTACAAGTGTGTACAAGGTTGTACAAGTGTGTACAAAGTTGTACAAGTGTGTACATGGTTGTACAAGGTTGTACAATTGTGTACAAGGTTGTACAAGTGTGTACAAGGGTGCACAAGTTTGTACAAGGGTGTACAAGTGTGTACAAGCTTGTACAAGTGTGTACAAGCTTGTACAAGTGTGTACAAGTGTGTACAAGTTTGTACAAGGTTGTACAAGTGTTTACAAGGGTGTACAAGTATGTACAAGAATGTTCAAGTTTGTACAAGTGTGTACAAGTTTGTAAAAGGTTGTACAAGTGTGTACAAGGGTGTACAAGTGTGTACAAGGGTGCACAAGTGTGTACAAGGGTGTACAATCGTGTACAAGCTTGTACAAGTGTGTACAAGGGTGTACAGGTTTGTACAAGGTTGTACAAGTGTGTACAAGGGTGTACAAATGTGTACAAGGATGTAAAAGTTTGTACAAGTGTGTACAAGTTTGTACAAGGTTGTACAAGTAAGTACAAGTTTGTACAAGAATGTACAAGTGTGTACAAGGTTTTACAATTGTGTAAAAGGTTATACAAGTGTGTACAAGGTTGTACAAGTGTGTACAAGGTTGTACAAGTGTGTACAAGCTTGTACAAGTGTGTACAAGGTTGTACAAGTGTGTACAAGGTTGTACAAGTGTGTACAAGGTTGTACAAGTGTGTACAAGGTTGTACAAGTGTGTACAAGTTTGTTTAAGTGTGTACAAGTTTGTACAAGGTTGTACAAATGTGTACAAGGGTGTACAAAAGTGTACAAGGGTGCACAAGTTTGTACAAGGGTGTACAAGTGTGTACAAGTTTGTACAAGTGTGTACAAGGGTTTACAGGTTTGTACAAGGTTGTACAAGTGTGTACAAGGGTGTACAAGTATGTACAAGAATGTACAAGTTTGTACAAGTGTGTACAAGGGTGTACAAATGTGTACAAGGATGTAAAAGTTTGTACAAGTGTGTACAAGTTTGTAGTAGGTTGTACAAGGTTGTACAAGTGTGTACAAGGTTGTACAAGTGTGTACAAGGTTGTAAAGTGTGTACAAGGTTGTACAAGTGTGTACAAGGTTGTACAAGTGTGTACAAGCTTGTACAAGTGTGTACAAGGGTTCACAAGTGTGTACAAGGGTGTACAATCGTGTACAAGCTTGTACAATCGTGTACAAGCTTGTACAAGTGTGTACAAGGGTTTACAGGTTTGTACAAGGTTGTACAAGTGTGTACAAGGGTGTACAAATGTGTACAAGGATGTAAAAGTTTATACAAGTGTGTACAAGTTTGTACAAGGGTGTACAAGTGTGTACAAGCTTGTACAAGTGTGTACAAGCTTGTACAAGTGTGTACAAGGGTGTACAGGTTTGTACAAGGTTGTACAAGTGTGTACAAGGGTGTACAAGTATGTACAAGAATGTAAAATTTTGTACAAGTGTGTACAAGGGTGTACAAGTGTGTACAAGGTTGTACAAGTGTGTACAAGGTTTTACAATTGTGTACAAGGTTGTACAAGTGTGTACAAGGTTGTACAAGTGTGTACGAGGTTGTACAAGTGTGTACAAGTTTGTAAAAGGTTGTACAAGTGTGTACAAGGTTGTACAAGTGTGTACAAGGTTGTATCATAGTGTACAAGGTTGTACAAGTGTGTACAAAGGTGTACAAGTTTGTACAAGGTTGTACAAATGTGTACAAGGGTGTACAAGGGTGTACAAAAGTGTACAAGGGTGCACAAGTTTGTACAAGGGTGTACAAGTGTGTACAAGCTTGTACAAGTGTGTACAAGCTTGTACAAGTGTGTACAAGGTTGTACAAGTGTGTACAAGGTTGCACAAGTGTGTACAAGAGTGTACAATCGTGTACAAGCTTGTACAAGTGTGTACAAGTTTGTACAAGGTTGTACAAGTAAGTACAAGTTTGTACAATAATGTACAAGTGTGTACAAGGTTTTACAATTGTGTAAAAGGTTGTACAAGTGTGTACAAGGGTGTACAAGTGTGTACAAGGTTGTACAAGTGTGTACAAGCTTGAAAAAGTGTGTACAAGGTTGTACAAGTGTGTACAAGGTTGTACAAGTGTGTACAAGGTTGCACAAGTGTGTACAAGAGTGTACAATCGTGTACAAGCTTGTACAAGTGTGTACAAGGGTGTACAGGTTTGTACAAGGTTGTACAAGTGTGTACAAGGTTGTACAAGTGTGTACAAGGGTGTACAAGTTTGTACAAGTGTGTACAAGTTTGTACAAGTGTGTACAAGTTTGTACAAGTTTGTACAAATGTATACAAGGGTGTACAAAAGTGTACAAGGGTGCACAAGTTTGTACAAGGGTGTACAAGTGTGTACAAGCTTGTACAAGTGTGTACAAGCTTTTACAAGTGTGTACAAGGGTGTACAGGTTTGTACAATTTTGTACAAGTGTTTACAAGGGTGTACAAGTATGTACAAGAATGTACAAGTTTGTACAAGTGTGTACAAGTTTGTAAAAGGTTGTACATGTGTGTACAAGGGTGTACAAGTGTGTACAAGGGTGCACAAGTGTGTACAAGGGTGTACAATCGTGTACAAGCTTGTACAAGTGTGTACAAGGGTGTACAGGTTTGTACAAGGTTGTAAAAGTGTGTACAAGGGTGTACAAATGTATACAAGGATGTAAAAGTTTGTACAAGTGTGTACAAGTTTGTACAAGGTTGTACAAGTAAGTACAAGTTTGTACAATAATGTACAAGTGTGTACAAGGTTTTACAATTGTGTAAAAGGTTGTACAAGTGTGTACAAGGTTGTACAAGTGTGTACAAGCTTGTACAAGTGTGTACAAGGTTGTACAAGTGTGTACAAGGTTGTACAAGTGTATACAAGCTTGTACAAGTGTGTACAAGGTTGTACAAGTGTGTACAAGGTTGTTCAAGTGTGTACATGTTTGTACAAGTGTGTTTAAGTTTGTACAAGGTTGTAAAAATGTGTACAAGGGTGTACAAAAGTGTTCAAGGGTGCACAAGTTTGTACAAGGGTGTACAAGTGTGTACAAGCTTGTACAAGTGTGTACAAGCTTGTACAAGTGTGTACAAGCTTGTACAAGTGTGTACAAGGGTGTACAGGTTTGTACAAGGTTGTACAAGTGTGTACAAGGGTGTACAAGTATGTACAAGAATGTAAAATTTTGTACAAGTGTGTACAAGGGTGTACAAGTGTGTACAAGGTTGTACAAGTGTGTACAAGGTTTTACAAGTGTGTACAAGGTTTTACAATTGTGTACAAGGTTGTACAAGTGTGTACAAGGTTGTACAAGTGTGTACGAGGTTGTACAAGTGTGTACAAGGTTGTACAAGTGTGTACAAGGTTGTACAAGTGTGTACAAGTTTGTACAAGTGTGTACAAGGTTGTACAAGTGTACACAAGTTTGTACAAGTGTGTACAAGTTTGTACAAGTGTGTACAAGTTTGTACAAGTTTGTACAAATGTGTACAAGGGTGTACAAAAGTGTACAAGGGTGCACAAGTTTGTACAAGGGTGTACAAGTGTGTACAAGGGTGTACAAGTATGTACAAGAATGTACAATTTTTTACAAGTGTGTACAAGTTTGTACAAGCTTGTACAAGTGTGTACAAGCTTGTACAAGTGTGTACAAGGGTGTACAGGTTTGTACAAGGTTGTACAAGTGTGTACAAGGGTGTACAAGTATGTACAAGAATGTAAAATTTTGTACAAGTGTGTACAAGGGTGTACAAGTGTGTACAAGGTTGTACAAGTGTGTACAAGGTTTTACAATTGTGTACAAGGTTGTACAAGTGTGTACAAGGTTGTACAAGTGTGTACGAGGTTGTACAAGTGTGTACAAGGTTGTACAAGTGTGTACAAGGTTGTACAAGTGTGTACAAGTTTGTACAAGTGTGTACAAGGTTGTACAAGTGTACACAAGTTTGTACAAGTGTGTACAAGTTTGTACAAGTGTGTACAAGTTTGTACAAGTTTGTACAAATGTGTACAAGGGTGTACAAAAGTGTACAAGGGTGCACAAGTTTGTACAAGGGTGTACAAGTGTGTACAAGGGTGTACAAGTATGTACAAGAATGTACAATTTTGTACAAGTGTGTACAAGTTTGTAAAAGGTTGTACAAGTGTGTACAAGGGTGTACAAGTGTGTACAAGGTTGTACAAGTGTGTACAAGCTTGAACAAGTGTGTACAAGGTTGTACAAGTGTGTACAAGGTTGTACAAGTGTGTACAAGGTTGCACAAGTGTGTACAAGAGTGTACAATCGTGTACAAGCTTGTACAAGTGTGTACAAGGGTGTACAGGTTTGTACAAGGTTGTACAAGTGTGTACAAGGTTGTACAAGTGTGTACAAGGTTGTACAAGTGTGTACAAGGGTGTACAAGTTTGTACAAGTGTGTACAAAATTGTACAAGTGTGTACAAGTTTGTACAAGTTTGTACAAATGTATACAAGGGTGTACAAAAGTGTACAAGGGTGCACAAGTTTGTACAAGGGTTTACAAGTGTGTACAAGCTTGTACAAGTGTGTACAAGCTTGTACAAGTGTGTACAAGCTTGTACAAGTGTGTACAAGGGTGTACAGGTTTGTACAAGGTTGTACAAGTGTTTACAAGGGTGTACAAGTATGTACAAGAATGTACAAGTTTGTACAAGTGTGTACAAGTTTGTAAAAGGTTGTACAAGTGTGTACAAGGGTGTACAAGTGTGTACAAGGGTGCACAAGTGTGTACAAGGGTGTACAATCGTGTACAAGCTTGTACAAGTGTGTACAAGGGTGTACAGGTTTGTACAAGGTTGTACAAGTGTGTACAAGGTTGTACAAGTGTGTACAAGCTTGTACAAGTGTGTACAAGGTTGTACAAGTGTGTACAAGGTTGTACAAGTGTGTACAAGGTTGTACAAGTGTGTACAAGCTTGTACAAGTGTGTACAAGGTTTGTACAAGTGTGTACAAGGTTGTTCAAGTGTGTACATGTTTGTACAAGTGTGTTTAAGTTTGTACAAGGTTGTACAAATGTGTACAAGGGTGTACAAAAGTGTTCAAGGGTGCACAAGTTTGTACAAGGGTGTACAAGTGTGTACAAGGGTGTACAGGTTTGTACAAGGTTGTACAAGTGTGTACAAGGGTGTACAATTATGTACAAGAATGTAAAATTTTGTACAAGTGTGTACAAGGGTGTACAAGTGTATACAAGGTTGTAAAAGTGTGTACAAGGTTTTACAATTGTGTACAAGGTTGTACAAGTGTGTACAAGGTTGTACAAGTGTGTACGAGGTTGTACAAGTGTGTACAAGGTTGTACAAGTGTGTACAAGGTTGTACAAATGTGTACAAGGGTGTACAAAAGTGTACAATGGTGCACAAGTTTGTACAAGGGTGTACAAGTGTGTACAAGCTTGTACAAGTGTGTACAAGCTTGTACAAGTGTGTACAAGGGTGTACAGGTTTGTACAAGGTTGTACAAGTGTGTACAAGGGTGTACAAGTATGTACAAGAATGTACAATTTTGTACAAGTGTGTACAAGTTTGTAAAAGGTTGTACAAGTGTGTACAAGGGTGTACAAGTGTGTACAAGGTTGTACAAGTGTGTACAAGCTTGAACAAGTGTGTACAAGGTTGTACAAGTGTGTACAAGGTTGTACAAGTGTGTACAAGGTTGCACAAGTGTGTACAAGAGTGTACAATCGTGTACAAGCTTGTACAAGTGTGTACAAGGGTGTACAGGTTTGTACAAGGTTGTACAAGTGTGTACAAGGTTGTACAAGTGTGTACAAGGGTGTACAAGTTTGTACAAGTGTGTACAAGTTTGTACAAGTGTGTACAAGTTTGTACAAGTTTGTACAAATGTATACAAGGGTGTACAAAAGTGTACAAGGGTGCACAAGTTTGTTCAAGGGTGTACAAGTGTGTACAAGCTTGTACAAGTGTGTACAAGCTTGTACAAGTGTGTACAAGGGTGTACAGGTTTGTACAATATTGTACAAGTGTTTACAAGGGTGTACAAGTATGTACAAGAATGTACAAGTTTGTACAAGTGTGTACAAGTTTGTAAAAGGTTGTACATGTGTGTACAAGGGTGTACAAGTGTGTACAAGGGTGCACAAGTGTGTACAAGGGTGTACAATCGTGTACAAGCTTGTACAAGTGTGTACAAGGGTGTACAGGTTTGTACAAGTGTGTACAAGGGTGTACAAATGTATACAAGGATGTAAAAGTTTGTACAAGTGTGTACAAGTTTGTACAAGGTTGTACAAGTAAGTACAAGTTTGTACAAGAATGTACAAGTGTGTACAAGCTTGTACAAGTGTGTACAAGGTTGTACAAGTGTGTACAAGGTTGTACAAGTGTGTACAAGCTTGTACAAGTGTGTACAAGGTTGTACAAGTGTGTACAAGGTTGTTTAAGTGTGTACATGTTTGTACAAGTGTGTTTAAGTTTGTACAAGGTTGTACAAATGTGTACAAGGGTGTACAAAAGTGTTCAAGGGTGCACAAGTTTGTACAAGGGTGTACAAGTGTGTACAAGCTTGTACAAGTGTGTACAAGGGTGTACAGGTTTGTACAAGGTTGTACAAGTGTGTACAAGGGTGTACAAGTATGTACAAGAATGTAAAATTTTGTACAAGTGTGTACAAGGGTGTACAAGTGTGTACAAGGTTGTACAAGTGTGTACAAGGTTTTACAATTGTGTACAAGGTTGTACAAGTGTGTACAAGGTTGTACAAGTGTGTACGAGGTTTTACAAGTGTGTACAAGGTTGTACAAGTGTGTACAAGGTTGTACAGGTGTGTACAAGGTTGTACAAGTGTACACAAGTTTGTACAAGTGTGTACAAGTTTGTACAAGTGTGTACAAGTTTGTACAAGGTTGTACAAATGTGTACAAGGGTGTACAAAAGTGTACAAGGGTGTACAAGTTTGTACAAGGGTGTAAAAGTGTGTACAAGCTTGTACAAGTGTGTACAAGCTTGTACAAGTGTGTACAAGCTTGTACAAGTGTGTACAAGGGTGTACAGGTTTGTACAAGGTTGTACAAGTGTGTACAAGGGTGTACAAGTATGTACAAGAATGTACAATTTTGTACAAGTGTGTACAAGTTTGTAAAAGGTTGTACAAGTGTGTACAAGGGTGTACAAGTGTGTACAAGGTTGTACAAGTGTGTACAAGGTTGTACAAGTGTGTACAAGCTTGAACAAGTGTGTACAAGGTTGTACAAGTGTGTACAAGGTTGTACAAGTGTGTACAAGGTTGCACAAGTGTGTACAAGAGTGTACAATCGTGTACAAGCTTGTACAAGTGTGTACAAGGGTGTACAGGTTTGTACAAGGTTGTACAAGTGTGTACAAGGGTGTACAAGTTTGAACAAGTGTGTACAAGTTTGTACAAGTGTGTACAAGTTTGTACAAGTTTGTACAAATGTATACAAGGGTGTACAAAAGTGTACAAGGGTGCACAAGTTTGTACAAGGGTGTACAAGTGTGTACAAGCTTGTACAAGTGTGTACAAGCTTGTACAAGTGTGTACAAGGGTGTACAGGTTTGTACAATTTAGTACAAGTGTTTACAAGGGTGTACAAGTATGTACAAGAATGTACAAGTTTGTACAAGTGTGTACAAGTTTGTAAAAGGTTGTACATGTGTGTACAAGGGTGTACAAGTGTGTACAAGGGTGCACAAGTGTGTACAAGGGTGTACAATCGTGTACAAGCTTGTACAAGTGTGTACAAGGGTGTACAGGTTTGTACAAGGTTGTACAAGTGTGTACAAGGTTGTACAAGTGTGTACAAGGTTGTACAAGTGTGTACAAGCTTGTACAAGTGTGTACAAGGTTTGTACAAGTGTGTACAAGGTTGTTCAAGTGTGTACATGTTTGTACAAGTGTGTTTAAGTTTGTACAAGGTTGTACAAATGTGTACAAGGGTGTACAAAAGTGTTCAAGGGTGCACAAGTTTGTACAAGGGTGTACAAGTGTGTACAAGGGTGTACAGGTTTGTACAAGGTTGTACAAGTGTGTACAAGGGTGTACAATTATGTACAAGAATGTAAAATTTTGTACAAGTGTGTACAAGGGTGTACAAGTGTATACAAGGTTGTAAAAGTGTGTACAAGGTTTTACAATTGTGTACAAGGTTGTACAAGTGTGTACAAGGTTGTACAAGTGTGTACGAGGTTGTACAAGTGTGTACAAGGTTGTACAAGTGTGTACAAGGTTGTACAAATGTGTACAAGGGTGTACAAAAGTGTACAAGGGTGCACAAGTTTGTACAAGGGTGTACAAGTGTGTACAAGCTTGTACAAGTGTGTACAAGCTTGTACAAGTGTGTACAAGGGTGTACAGGTTTGTACAAGGTTGTACAAGTGTGTACAAGGGTGTACAAGTATGTACAAGAATGTACAATTTTGTACAAGTGTGTACAAGTTTGTAAAAGGTTGTACAAGTGTGTACAAGGGTGTACAAGTGTGTACAAGGTTGTACAAGTGTGTACAAGCTTGAACAAGTGTGTACAAGGTTGTACAAGTGTGTACAAGGTTGTACAAGTGTGTACAAGGTTGCACAAGTGTGTACAAGAGTGTACAATCGTGTACAAGCTTGTACAAGTGTGTACAAGGGTGTACAGGTTTGTACAAGGTTGTACAAGTGTGTACAAGGTTTTACAAGTGTGTACAAGGGTGTACAAGTTTGTACAAGTGTGTACAAGTTTGTACAAGTGTGTACAAGTTTGTACAAGTTTGTACAAATGTATACAAGGGTGTACAAAAGTGTACAAGGGTGCACAAGTTTGTTCAAGGGTGTACAAGTGTGTACAAGCTTGTACAAGTGTGTACAAGCTTGTACAAGTGTGTACAAAGGTGTACAGGTTTGTACAATTTTGTACAAGTGTTTACAAGAGTGTACAAGTATGTACAAGAATGTACAAGTTTGTACAAGTGTGTACAAGTTTGTAAAAGGTTGTACATGTGTGTACAAGGGTGTACAAGTGTGTACAAGGGTGCACAAGTGTGTACAAGGGTGTACAATCGTGTACAAGCTTGTACAAGTGTGTACAAGGGTGTACAGGTTTGTACAAGTGTGTACAAGGGTGTACAAATGTATACAAGGATGTAAAAGTTTGTACAAGTGTGTACAAGTTTGTACAAGGTTGTACAAGTAAGTACAAGTTTGTACAAGAATGTACAAGTGTGTACAAGCTTGTACAAGTGTGTACAAGGTTGTACAAGTGTGTACAAGGTTGTACAAGTGTGTACAAGCTTGTACAAGTGTGTACAAGGTTGTACAAGTGTGTACAAGGTTGTTTAAGTGTGTACATGTTTGTACAAGTGTGTTTAAGTTTGTACAAGGTTGTACAAATGTGTACAAGGGTGTACAAAAGTGTTCAAGGGTGCACAAGTGTGTACAAGGGTGTACAAGTGTGTACAAGCTTGTACAAGTGTGTACAAGGGTGTACAGGTTTGTACAAGGTTGTACAAGTGTGTACAAGGGTGTACAAGTATGTACAAGAATGTAAAATTTTGTACAAGTGTGTACAAGGGTGTACAAGTGTGTACAAGGTTGTACAAGTGTGTACAAGGTTTTACAATTGTGTACAAGGTTGTACAAGTGTGTACAAGGTTGTACAAGTGTGTACGAGGTTTTACAAGTGTGTACAAGGTTGTACAAGTGTGTACAAGGTTGTACAAGTGTGTACAAGGTTGTACAAGTGTACACAAGTTTGTACAAGTGTGTACAAGTTTGTACAAGTGTGTACAAGTTTGTACAAGGTTGTACAAATGTGTACAAGGGTGTACAAAAGTGTACAAGGGTGTACAAGTTTGTACAAGGGTGTAAAAGTGTGTACAAGCTTGTACAAGTGTGTACAAGCTTGTACAAGTGTGTACAAGCTTGTACAAGTGTGTACAAGGGTGTACAGGTTTGTACAAGGTTGTACAAGTGTGTACAAGGGTGTACAAGTAAGTACAAGAATGTACAATTTTGTACAAGTGTGTACAAGTTTGTAAAAGGTTGTACAAATGTGTACAAGGGTGTACAAAAGTGTTCAAGGGTGCACAAGTTTGTACAAGGGTGTACAAGTGTGTACAAGGGTGTACAGGTTTGTACAAGGTTGTACAAGTGTGTACAAGGGTGTACAATTATGTACAAGAATGTAAAATTTTGTACAAGTGTGTACAAGGGTGTACAAGTGTATACAAGGTTGTAAAAGTGTGTACAAGGTTTTACAATTGTGTACAAGGTTGTACAAGTGTGTACAAGGTTGTACAAGTGTGTACGAGGTTGTACAAGTGTGTACAAGGTTGTACAAGTGTGTACAAGGTTGTACAAATGTGTACAAGGGTGTACAAAAGTGTACAAGGGTGCACAAGTTTGTACAAGGGTGTACAAGTGTGTACAAGCTTGTACAAGTGTGTACAAGCTTGTACAAGTGTGTACAAGGGTGTACAGGTTTGTACAAGGTTGTACAAGTGTGTACAAGGGTGTACAAGTATGTACAAGAATGTACAATTTTGTACAAGTGTGTACAAGTTTGTAAAAGGTTGTACAAGTGTGTACAAGGGTGTACAAGTGTGTACAAGGTTGTACAAGTGTGTACAAGCTTGAACAAGTGTGTACAAGGTTGTACAAGTGTGTACAAGGTTGTACAAGTGTGTACAAGGTTGCACAAGTGTGTACAAGAGTGTACAATCGTGTACAAGCTTGTACAAGTGTGTACAAGGGTGTACAGGTTTGTACAAGGTTGTACAAGTGTGTACAAGGTTGTACAAGTGTGTACAAGGGTGTACAAGTTTGTACAAGTGTGTACAAGTTTGTACAAGTGTGTACAAGTTTGTACAAGTTTGTACAAATGTATACAAGGGTGTACAAAAGTGTACAAGGGTGCACAAGTTTGTTCAAGGGTGTACAAGTGTGTACAAGCTTGTACAAGTGTGTACAAGCTTGTACAAGTGTGTACAAAGGTGTACAGGTTTGTACAATTTTGTACAAGTGTTTACAAGAGTGTACAAGTATGTACAAGAATGTACAAGTTTGTACAAGTGTGTACAAGTTTGTAAAAGGTTGTACATGTGTGTACAAGGGTGTACAAGTGTGTACAAGGGTGCACAAGTGTGTACAAGGGTGTACAATCGTGTACAAGCTTGTACAAGTGTGTACAAGGGTGTACAGGTTTGTACAAGTGTGTACAAGGGTGTACAAATGTATACAAGGATGTAAAAGTTTGTACAAGTGTGTACAAGTTTGTACAAGGTTGTACAAGTAAGTACAAGTTTGTACAAGAATGTACAAGTGTGTACAAGCTTGTACAAGTGTGTACAAGGTTGTACAAGTGTGTACAAGGTTGTACAAGTGTGTACAAGCTTGTACAAGTGTGTACAAGGTTGTACAAGTGTGTACAAGGTTGTTTAAGTGTGTACATGTTTGTACAAGTGTGTTTAAGTTTGTACAAGGTTGTACAAATGTGTACAAGGGTGTACAAAAGTGTTCAAGGGTGCACAAGTGTGTACAAGGGTGTACAAGTGTGTACAAGCTTGTACAAGTGTGTACAAGGGTGTACAGGTTTGTACAAGGTTGTACAAGTGTGTACAAGGGTGTACAAGTATGTACAAGAATGTAAAATTTTGTACAAGTGTGTACAAGGGTGTACAAGTGTGTACAAGGTTGTACAAGTGTGTACAAGGTTTTACAATTGTGTACAAGGTTGTACAAGTGTGTACAAGGTTGTACAAGTGTGTACGAGGTTTTACAAGTGTGTACAAGGTTGTACAAGTGTGTACAAGGTTGTACAAGTGTGTACAAGGTTGTACAAGTGTACACAAGTTTGTACAAGTGTGTACAAGTTTGTACAAGTGTGTACAAGTTTGTACAAGGTTGTACAAATGTGTACAAGGGTGTACAAAAGTGTACAAGGGTGTACAAGTTTGTACAAGGGTGTAAAAGTGTGTACAAGCTTGTACAAGTGTGTACAAGCTTGTACAAGTGTGTACAAGCTTGTACAAGTGTGTACAAGGGTGTACAGGTTTGTACAAGGTTGTACAAGTGTGTACAAGGGTGTACAAGTATGTACAAGAATGTACAATTTTGTACAAGTGTGTACAAGTTTGTAAAAGGTTGTACAAGTGTGTACAAGGGTGTACAAGTGTGTACAAGGTTGTACAAGTGTGTACAAGGTTGTACAAGTGTGTACAAGCTTGAACAAGTGTGTACAAGGTTGTACAAGTGTGTACAAGGTTGTACAAGTGTGTACAAGGTTGCACAAGTGTGTACAAGAGTGTACAATCGTGTACAAGCTTGTACAAGTGTGTACAAGGGTGTACAGGTTTGTACAAGGTTGTACAAGTGTGTACAAGGGTGTACAAGTTTGAAAAAGTGTGTACAAGTTTGTACAAGTGTGTACAAGTTTGTACAAGTTTGTACAAATGTATACAAGGGTGTACAAAAGTGTACAAGGGTGCACAAGTTTGTACAAGGGTGTACAAGTGTGTACAAGCTTGTACAAGTGTGTACAAGCTTGTACAAGTGTGTACAAGGGTGTACAGGTTTGTACAAGGTTGCACAAGTGTGTACAAGGGTGTACAATCGTGTACAAGCTTGTACAAGTGTGTACAAGGGTGTACAGGTTTGTACAAGGTTGTAAAAGTGTGTACAAGGGTGTACAAATGTATACAAGGATGTAAAAGTTTGTACAAGTGTGTACAAGTTTGTACAAGGTTGTACAAGTAAGTACAAGTTTGTACAATAATGTACAAGTGTGTACAAGGTTTTACAATTGTGTAAAAGGTTGTACAAGTGTGTACAAGGTTGTACAAGTGTGTACAAGCTTGTACAAGTGTGTACAAGGTTGTACAAGTGTGTACAAGGTTGTACAAGTGTATACAAGCTTGTACAAGTGTGTACAAGGTTGTACAAGTGTGTACAAGGTTGTTCAAGTGTGTACATGTTTGTACAAGTGTGTTTAAGTTTGTACAAGGTTGTAAAAATGTGTACAAGGGTGTACAAAAGTGTTCAAGGGTGCACAAGTTTGTACAAGGGTGTACAAGTGTGTACAAGCTTGTACAAGTGTGTACAAGCTTGTACAAGTGTGTACAAGCTTGTACAAGTGTGTACAAGGGTGTACAGGTTTGTACAAGGTTGTACAAGTGTGTACAAGGGTGTACAAGTATGTACAAGAATGTAAAATTTTGTACAAGTGAGTACAAGGGTGTACAAGTGTGTACAAGGTTGTACAAGTGTGTACAAGGTTTTACAATTGTGTACAAGGTTGTACAAGTGTGTACAAGGTTGTACAAGTGTGTACGAGGTTGTACAAGTGTGTACAAGGTTGTACAAGTGTGTACAAGGTTGTACAAGTGTGTACAAGTTTGTACAAGTGTGTACAAGGTTGTACAAGTGTACACAAGTTTGTACAAGTGTGTACAAGTTTGTACAAGTGTGTACAAGTTTGTACAAGTTTGTACAAATGTGTACAAGGGTGTACAAAAGTGTACAAGGGTGCACAAGTTTGTACAAGGGTGTACAAGTGTGTACAAGGGTGTACAAGTATGTACAAGAATGTACAATTTTTTACAAGTGTGTACAAGTTTGTACAAGCTTGTACAAGTGTGTACAAGCTTGTACAAGTGTGTACAAGGGTGTACAGGTTTGTACAAGGTTGTACAAGTGTGTACAAGGGTGTACAAGTATGTACAAGAATGTAAAATTTTGTACAAGTGTGTACAAGGGTGTACAAGTGTGTACAAGGTTGTACAAGTGTGTACAAGGTTTTACAATTGTGTACAAGGTTGTACAAGTGTGTACAAGGTTGTACAAGTGTGTACGAGGTTGTACAAGTGTGTACAAGGTTGTACAAGTGTGTACAAGGTTGTACAAGTGTGTACAAGTTTGTACAAGTGTGTACAAGGTTGTACAAGTGTACACAAGTTTGTACAAGTGTGTACAAGTTTGTACAAGTGTGTACAAGTTTGTACAAGTTTGTACAAATGTGTACAAGGGTGTACAAAAGTGTACAAGGGTGCACAAGTTTGTACAAGGGTGTACAAGTGTGTACAAGGGTGTACAAGTATGTACAAGAATGTACAATTTTGTACAAGTGTGTACAAGTTTGTAAAAGGTTGTACAAGTGTGTACAAGGGTGTACAAGTGTGTACAAGGTTGTACAAGTGTGTACAAGCTTGAACAAGTGTGTACAAGGTTGTACAAGTGTGTACAAGGTTGTACAAGTGTGTACAAGGTTGCACAAGTGTGTACAAGAGTGTACAATCGTGTACAAGCTTGTACAAGTGTGTACAAGGGTGTACAGGTTTGTACAAGGTTGTACAAGTGTGTACAAGGTTGTACAAGTGTGTACAAGGTTGTACAAGTGTGTACAAGGGTGTACAAGTTTGTACAAGTGTGTACAAAATTGTACAAGTGTGTACAAGTTTGTACAAGTTTGTACAAATGTATTGCGAGTCCCATGCCTCACTTTAAGTTTAAGTTTCCTAAATGTTACACTCGCTTAGCTTAGTGAAGAGGTGTTAGGTTAATGAGACATAAGACTGCTTAAGGGTGTTACTCAACGTGTAATGAACAAAAATTTAAATTACGAAAACAACAAAAGTTAAAAGTGTTACAACAGCAAAAGAAAACTTTGAAAATGCAAAAAACAACAATAATAAGATAAATTAATTTGCAACGTTAAATTTACAAGAAAAGAAAATCAATTGAAAATATAAAAGAATTAGTTACTGACAAATTATATGACTTTTATGTTTGACAAAGTGTTAGTTAGATATTTTATTCTTTCTACATACTGTCTATTGTCCCAGAAGCACACACACCGATACACGCACTCCCAAACTCCCGATCTTCTTTCTCCGGTGGCCCGTGGTGATCTCCCCGATGTTTTCCTTCAGATCCTCCAGCTCCAAGAGTCTTGACCCCTCCATCTTCATCATTAGCCCTTCTCATTGGCTGATTACCGATAGGGTGTGTGGCTAATAGGTTAACGGTGTTTCTTGGAAGTCAGCCCTACCGGTCATCGCCTAGCTCACATCAGCTGGGAAAGGAATTTGTAAATCGATGCTCATGCTACTGTTCAACTCTGTTCACACCAACTGGTCGACTAAGTGTAATGTGAACAGAGTGTCTGCATAGATGAGCACCGTGGGTACGGGGTTAATCCCCTTTCTTACACCCCCCTGGTTAAAACGTCAACCTACCACCGGTTGACAATAAAAAAGAAAAAAAAAAACAACTTAAGGAGATACACGGAAACATCAATCGCGAAGGTGGGAATCGAACGGATATCTTGATGTGCGTTCCGACTCTTCTTCCCCCCTTCCTGCGACGCGACGCGATCTTGAGGATCGGCGCATTTTCTTGTTTCGCGACCCTTCCAGCGACGCGGTAGAATGAGCTGGTGGTGTATAGCTCATAGTCGCTCACGTCTTCTTTCGCCCCATCGAGTCTCCTTAAGTTAATTGATTGTTTCATTAATTTTGAACTATTTAAATTTTAGCTGTTTGTTAAGATGTTTTATTTTTTAAATTATTATTATAAATTATTTTTTGATGTTGAGATTATTAATGGTTTATTCTGGGTAACACTTTGTTACATTAATAGTCTTTTTGAGGGGTTTGAGGTTTTGTGATTAGATTCATTTTAATATTGAGTATGTGGATGAAATATGCTGAAATAATGAGTAAGATTGTTAATATTACAATCCAGACTAATAAAATGTACAAAATTACTCTTCTATCATCTAAAATGTCGGTCCAATTATTCTTTAATGTTATATGATTAAACAATTTAACAGGTTCTAGATTCTTTACAACAAAGGTGGGAGTAGTGATATTCCAATCGTCTATTATGAAGTTTGTGATGTTGTTGAATTCTGATCTATCGATCCTGTCTAGTGGGTCAACTTTGAGATAGTTTAAATTTGTCCATGAAAGAGGAATTAAATGAAAAATGGCTGGTGATTGATGGTCTCTGGAATCACAAGGAATGATAGTGTCAATGATTATTGTTTTTCCTTGGGAAACAGAACAGTCACAAGGTAATCTAATCTCTAGAGTTCCGGTTCTCATTTTTGGTATGGTTTTAATGTTGGGTTTGTTCAAACAATTGACTGTTAAGTCACTTTTTATGTTGGTGACTAGAAAAGTGTTAACTGATTTTTCTTTTACAATCACGTGATTAGGTGAATCATAGCAATGAAATTCACAGTGACTTTTTAGGTCTGAAATGTCTGTACCATTTAATAAATAAAGTGCACACATTGATGACTTGGAATATTGTAAATTGTGTCTTGGGATCAAGCAAAGGTTAGAATTGCGTTCATTGCAGTATTCATTATTTTCGGTCTCTACAATGTAAGTTGAAGTGTTCGTTTTAATGACTACAATTTTAGTCTCCGTAAGTTGGCATATTTTGTCTTCCCACATTAGAGGAATGGGGTTATAGGTGTATGATTTGTATTGCAAATTACTTTTTTGCAAGGGAATTTTGATTTGTAAAATTATATTTTCGTTTTCATAGTGACATTTGCAAATAGGAATACTGTAATAGGATTCAAGTTTCGTTAACGGAATGGCAGTGGTTAGATTTTGTTGACTCAATTCGATTTGAAGCCAAGCTAAATCTTGCTTCAAAGTCGGGGGTGGTAAAATCGATTCGGGGATTTTGTTATTTTGGCAGTCTTGTTCTATTTTATAAAGTTGGTTATAATACAAAGTTAGGTAAATGTATAGCCAAGTTTCTTGTGTGTACTTAGCTAGTTTTAAATCAAAATGTTCAGAAGTTTCATTTAAGTTTGATTTTATATTTCTGTCATAATTTTGAAATGTTTCATGGAGTGTTGTTAGTACTTTGTTGATATTTGAAGAGAAATTGTTTAATTTGGTTTCGGCTATAGTAAAGTCTCTGTGTTCATCTTTCACAAAATCTAACAGAGAATTTAGTTTATCATCAACTTGTACTTCATTTTCCGCAAGATCATGAAGATTCGTCATGGTAGCTACATTACAACACCATTCTAAACCTCTTCCGATAAATTCAATGGAACGTTTAATTCGTTGTTGAGGTAGTTCTTTATTTAACTGAATGTTCGGGTCAAAATTTACTTGATCAATTGAGAGCATGTCATGAATAAAGGTTTGAATTTCTGCTAGTGTTTGTTTGAATTTGCAGTTTTGAAGTTCGGATTGAATTAAGCTATTGCAATTATGGGGACGGGGTGTTTGATGAGATTTAGGGAACGATTGGGTTATTTTAGTCCGATAATTGATTTGGTAAAACAAAGGCGCGACAGAATGATAAGGAGTTACGATTGACGAGACCTCGTTAAATGTTACGCCGGTCACGATATGCGTTGGAATTTCCGCGCCAGCTGATAGAGTAGGTTGCCATATGAGAAGGATAGTGGCGAGCAGAGCTGGAACAGCGACATGGGCAGCATCACGGCGTCTGGGTTGAATGGACGGCTGACTATGCGATGGCGATGAAGTCATGTCGTGTTGCGGTGACCTTGTACTTGCTGGTGGCTTCAGGGACTCTTTTACTGCTGAAACTTACTTAACAGTGGAGTTAGTACATGTTTTAATAGATTTATTCACAAATGTTGGTACTTGGTAACATACAATTTTAATTGATTCATATGCTTTCCCTACTAACACTATTTATCTACTTATTGTAATGAATATTTAGTTGTTTGAAATTTATGTTACATGGAACTTAAAATATGACACTTGAATGATACCTGATGTTGTTAGACACATAAATACTATGTTCAAAATGGTATACACAATTACTTTATGACGACACTTTGTTATAGGAGTTTTGAACATAAATGTTTTATTTTAATTATTTATGAATTCTTGCGTGAAAGTCCTTTCTTTCCTTAATAATCTAGAGAGTTGTAAAGAAAATTTTTTGAGTGAATAATTAAGGGTGATCAATCCTTAATTACTTCTCGTTGAGTGGAGTTTGTCCTTGGGCTGTACACCAAACCAACTTGTGTGTCACTGAATGTCACTAATTATCATTCTTCTTACGCGCACTAGTAAAATCACTAAGTGTCCAAGTGTAAGTAAGTTGCTCGTTACAAGAACTAAAAATACAGTTACAATGCTAAACTTGATTACGATTGTCTGTGTGTGTCTGCGTGGCCACGCGATATTTTTGTATTAAAAGTCGACTTAACACTTGAGTTTTGTGTAGCTACACATTATTTACATAATATTTACACGAGTTTGCGGGAGTGCGTGTGCTTCGGGAATAGACGTACTAATTGTTTCTTAGAATACACATTGCTTACGTATGACTAACTAGACCTAAGTGAATACTAGGTAAGGTCAAAGCATATGAATCATATATATATGGTGGTTAATTATTTTGTGTAGCAATAAATCAAAATCAGTTAAATAGCTAACTTGTGAAATATATTTATGAATTATTGTATGTTACCAAAATTATCTTATAAAATAAACATAGTATCTATTGACCTAACGTAACTAAATATTTTTATTTTACAAGTCTTGTTTGAAAAACTTTCATTCGGGAGACATGAATTACTTCTTTGACAAGTTTTCCATTTTTTAAGATTTCCACTAGATATGAGACTGGTGTAACTTGTTTTAATACAGTATAAGGACCTTTGTAGCGGTAAGAAAATTTGGTTTGATTTTCCCTTAAATTTTTAGGGTACCATATGAGAACTTGGTCTCCTGGGTGTAAGATTAAGTCTCTCCTTTTCCTATCGTAATACATTTTTTGTTTCTTTTGTTCACTAGCTATGATAGAAGGTATTGTGTCCCTAATTTCATTTACAATTCTTAAGTTTTCTAACAGATCTTTTTCTACATTTGGATTTACAAACAAAGTATCACTTGGAAAACTTGGCTCAAAGCCTAAAAATAAGTACGAAGGTTTGTACTTGGTTGTCTGGTGTTTACTGTTATTGTAAGCAAAAAGTACATAGTCAATGTATTGTGACCATGCGTTTGGTTTTTCAGCTACATAATGAGAAATCATATTTATCAACGTGTTATTAAAGTTTTCTACTTGTCCATTTACTTGTGGTGTGAAAGCACTACTTAGAATTTGGCATGTACCTATTGCTGTGGTTAAGTCACGAATCAAATTGTTGTTAAATTCAGTACCTCTATCTGATTGTATAATAGAAGGTGTTCCATAAGTACAAATTAGTTTTAAGAGACATTTTGCAATTGATTTACCATCTGCAACTACAAGTGGGAAAGCAAATGCAAATCGACTACAGGCATCAGTTACTGTTAAAATGTATTTATATCTATTGCTAGGATTTAATGGACCAATTATGTCAAGTTGGATTCGTTCAAATATTTTGTTAGTGGGAGGGATAGGATTAAGGAAGCCATACTTCTTCTTCGGAGAGTTCTTTCTTTTCTGACAACTTTCGCAGGTTTTCACGTAGTTTTCGACATCTGTTGACATACCAATCCAATGATATCTTTCTTTGATTTTTCCGAGAGTCTTGAATGTACTTAGATGTCCTCCTGATAACGGTGAATTGTGGTACTCCTGAAGGATGTTGTTGACGAGTTTTCGTGGTATTGCTATAACATGTCTGTGAGGATCAGAATCGTTGTACATTCGGTAGAGTACACCATTCTCCGTCTTGTAATACGTGGCCATTTTCCTGTACTTTTGTTCCACAAGATCAGGATTTTCCAAAGCAAGTAAGATGCATTTTAGGTCATCGTCCTGAGCTTGCAATTTCTTCAAGTCCACGAGATAAGGGCATTTACTGAAGTAAGGTTGAAAGTGAAATCCTCTTCTATAGTCTTGTCAACCGGATTTCTGCTTAAGAAGTCAGGCAAGACTAAGGATTTACCTGCCTTGTGAGTAATTTCCAGGTCGTAGTCACATATTAAATTCGAGAGTCTGGTGAGTCTAGATGAAGCTCCTTTAAATGATTTATAATATTGCAATGCAGAATGATCAGTGAAAACCTTTACTTTTCTTCCAAATAAAAATTCTCTCCATTTTACCAATGCATAGACTAAGGATAAGAATTCTTTTTCTGAAACGCTGTAGTTAACTTCATTTGGTTTTAGTTTTCTACTTAAATACTGAATAGGATGTTCTGTAGATGTTTCTGGATCATACTGGGTCATTACTGCTCCTATAGCATAATTTGATGCGTCTGTGTACACTCTGGTCTCTCTGTGTTCTACGAAGTGGCTGAGAAGTGGCGGTGAGGTGAGAATCGTCTTGAGTTCCTGGAATGAGGTCTCACAGTCGTTTGTCCATTGAAACTTCTTCGTTGCGTTGAATTCCTTTATGAGTGTTGTTAAGGGCATGGATATTTTTGCAAAGTTTTTAACAAATCTACGGAAGTAATTTGCAGCTCCAAGAAACGATCTTACTTGTTTAATGGTAGTTGGGGTTTTAAATTTAATTATGGATTCTATATTTGTTTTTAATGGCAAACAGCCTTTAGAACTTACTTTATGTCCAAGTATGTTTATTTTATCGTACATGAATTGACACTTTTTTGAGTTTAGCTTTAGGTTAACATTGTTTAGCTCTTGTAAAATAATTTCTATGTTTTCCAACTGTTCGTCAAATGTTTTTCCTAACACGGTGATGTCATCAATGAATGGTATGCATCTGCTATACAAATGTTTTGATAAAATTCTAGTTATGGCTCTTTGGAAAGCTACTGTAGCAATGGATAGCCCTTGTGGCATTCTTCTAAACTGATACTTTCCCGTTTGTGTGATAACGGTTAAATATTTTCTGTCTTCTGGGGCTATCTCTAACTGAAAGAAAGCGTTTTTCAAATCTAAGTGGGTAAAATAAGTCATTTCAGATAAACAAGACAAGACCAAATCTACTGAGACTATGGGGAAATTTTGTTGTTCTAAACATTTGTTAACTGATCTCAAATCAGATATTACACGCGATGAGCTGTCAGAGTTGGTTATTACGAACATTGGGCTGGCGAACTCTGTGTATTCGGGCGATTCTTCGAGTATACCTGCCTTTGTTAGTTTTTCGATTTCTTCTTGAAGGATTTTGCGTTCTTTTAGGCTTTGCCTATAAGGAGGATGATATACTGGTTTAGCATCTGATTTTAGGTTAAGTTTAACTGGTGGTAGTTTAGCTGGACCTAAATCTTCTGTCTTGTTAGTAAACATGTGGCTAAATTTAAATAATATTGCTGCTAACTTGTTATGCTGATTGACTGTCAATTTTGGATTTATGTCAAGTGGGTTGCCATTTCTGTCAAGTGCAATTGTTTTAGAAGGATGAAGTGGTTTTATTTTAGGTGGATGTGTGCATGTTCTTGTTTTTACTTCGGCATTTGGTTTTAAATAACCTAATATTACGTTTTGTTTTAACCATTTTGGAGATTTACTTGCATTGTAAGCGTAAATAAACTTTTGTGAATTTTCGTTTTCTGATGAGATATAAAAGTGGAGGTTCTTTTTGTCTCGGAAATTTAAATCTATATCAAGTTCATATTGATGATGTTCTGGCAAGATTTCCATTAATTTGTAGTGTTGTTGGGGAGCAATAACTGTGTCCGTAGGAACTTTAATTTCAATCATGTCATTACTAGACTCCGCTATAGTTGTTAGAACAAACGGTTTTAAATTAAGTAACCAAGATTTGTCCATTGTGATGCAATGAACTTTATCTTTATTCGTTAGTCTGATTTCCTGTTTCTTAAAATCCAATTCCATGCAGTTTTGGAATAAAAACCAATTTCCCAAGATTACGTCAGTTGCCAAATCTTCAATGACATAAAAGTCGGTTGGATAAACAGAGCCATTAATTGTTATTGGTAGTAAAAGTTTTCCTAATACTTTGACTGGTTGGTCGTTAGCAGCTACAATTAAGGGTAAGTTATCTGTTTGAAAGGATAGGTTATTTACAATTGATGATTTTATCAGGCAATAGTTGCAACCAGTATCTAAGGTAGCTGAATAAGTCTGTCCATTTTCTGGTATATCAATATTTAGTGTCAATGTAGGGAATGTTTTTGTTTGCTTAACATTAAAAATTAAGTCATAAATATCCGATAGTGTGCATTTAGATTGTCTTTTGTCACATTTAATTAGGGTTCTCAAATTTAGGTGTTTAGAACTTTGTTGGAAAACTTCTTTGTCGATTTGATTCTGGAGGGTTGTTGCTTCACTAGCTGTTAAACAAACTCCTGCAGTTGATGAATCCACGTGTCTATCCGTAGAGGTTCCTGGAAGTGATGTACTCGTACTGAAGCTGTTGTTGTCATCCGACGTTGAAGGTCGTGAAGAGTTAACAGATGTACGTGCCACATCTTGAGTCTTGGGCTGATCAGCTGTGTGGTGCTGTGACGTCAGTTGCTGAGTCGGTGTTCCTAGGCAGCAGTGGGTCGACGCTTGTGACGTAGGCGTTTGTTGTGGTGCGTTATCTTCTCCATCAGCTGGCTGCAAGGTCGTCTTAGGTTCAGCCGTAGCTGTAGGAATGATGTTGGTCTGGTTCTCGAGTTGTGTGTGTTGAATATTTCTTGATGTTATTGTGGTTCTTGGAGGAAGTGATTTAGTTATTGGGGTTACTTTAACTTTATGTTTTACACGAAACGAATCCTCAATTGTTGGAAAGTTGTATTGGTATTGAGGGCTTAATGGTGAAAATATATTACATTTTGAATTATTGGATGCTTCTAAGATTGATGATTTGTTGAAATGTGGTAAACGTTTAGTTGTGTTCCAGAAATATCTCGTTTGTATTTGTTTATCTTGGGAAGCCAAATATCTATTTTGTGGTAGTTGACTTCCCTGCTTTAGAAGTTTTTTGGAAACTGTTCCCTTTTAGCAGGACGCCTAAAGCACTGGTCAATGGTGTGGTTATTTCTTTTGCAATATGCACAAAATTTGGAAGGTGTATTTGAGTATTTTGGATTCCTACGGTTAGCTCTAGCATTGTACCAACAATTTTCTGTGGCGTGATTGTTTATGTTACATATGTGACAAAAGAGTGGAGTGTTTTGTGATCGGTGTGGTGATCTATAATTTAATCTGGTTCTTGGGATAGGTTGTCTGTTGGAGTGATGTGAATTGTGAGGTGAAGAGCTTCTCGATAAATTTTGTGAGTTTCGAGAAGTGCTTCTGGGCCTATATTTTTCAGCTGACCTGTCATATCTGGGATGAGGGGAAATGTCTCTTCTTTGTGTGGATCTTGAACGATGATAAGTTTCTTTGTGTGGGTTGTCCCTAGGGTAGTTTGTTTCATCAGGTTTGACCTTGAGGCTTAATAATGTATCTTTTATGTCCCTAAGTTCTAATTTTAAGTTGTCTAATTCGTCATTTTCATATGTTACCGACTTTGTTTGAGGTTTTATTAGGGTAACGCGTTCAGCTGAGGTTTGGTATTTTCTCTGATTTTTATTCCTAATAGCTCTTTGAGATTCAATTTTTAGCAGATTTTCGTTTAGCTGTTTAAGTGAGTTGTTTTCCATTCTCACTAGGTCATTACAAATCTCCGGTTTTATTCCCTGAATTACGAATTTTATTATTTTTGCATCATTCATATTGGGATCTATTCTGTGGGAAAGGTGAATGATTTCGTATAGGAATTGCATTGGAGATTCATTTTCTCCTTGTGTTCGATTTTCAAGGACCGTCTGTAAGTCATCAATTAATGCAACTGGGCTGAATGCTTTAATAAATTCAGACTCTAGGTTTGCCCAACTAGTTTCATTGTTTTCATGTTTGTAGAGTGCAAACCATTTATACGGGGTAGACGTTAAGTGTTTGGGGAAAAGTTCAATTTTAGTTTTTTCGGACCAATGGTTGCACCTTGATGCAATATTGAATTTTTGAATAAATTCATGTACATCTTCTGAAGGAAGACCTGAGTATGTGCCTGCTTTTATTAGAGGAAGTTTCTCTTTTGACTCATCAGCCATGTTTTTGTTGGTTATATATGATTTAGGTTGAGATACGATTTGTGTTGATGTGTTAGGGGTTTCTGGTTGGTTGTGATTTTGATGGGTTTCTTGATTTAAGTTTAACGAATTAAAGCTATGTAACAATTGTTCGTGTTCTATTATTGACCTGTTTTCATAAAGGTTTTGTGAATGTTCAGGTCCAGGTTGTGTTAGGTTGTCAGAAGTGTGTGCAGTGTCATATGTTGGTTCTTGAAGTATTTTCTTGAATTTTAGCAAATCTCTAAACTGTTCTTTTGTTTTGTCTTCTAGTTTGTTGTTAAAGAACAGGTCTGTTAATGCCTCAGCAAAACTTGGATGTCTAAATGCAGTCTTGAAAACATCTTTGGTGAAAGCTAATTTTGTTCTTAGGTTGGCTAGGGTTTCGGTTTCAGGGATGGGTGGGAGTTGTATTTTATATTGACAAGCTAGTTGTAAAGCCTCAGTTTTGTTTAAGCTATATATGTCAATGTTAACAATTTCAAAATCTAAATCCATAAATTATATTTTAAGTTTTAGTAATGTGACAAACCTACATAAGCTACATTTGGTGGTTTTATTAAGGTTATGGGCCTAGCTAAGATACGTGTTTTTATTTGAGTTAGTGGCCTATATTGTTTTGTTCATAATCTTTAAGTTTTATCTTAAACTAACACCCTATACATTTTACGATTCGTGAGTCTGATATTAACTTAAGTGACTATAATTGACTATAAATAAACTAAAATAATTCACAAGTCATATAATTTGTTTCAAGATAATTTATTAAAATAAATGTAGGATCGTTATTGTTTAGTCCAAAATGAAAAGACAGCCTTCGCCGTGCGGCTGCCTCCACCATGCGAGTCCCATGCCTCACTTTAAGTTTAAGTTTCCTAAATGTTACACTCGCTTAGCTTAGTGAAGAGGTGTTAGGTTAATGAGACATAAGACTGCTTAAGGGTGTTACTCAACGTGTAATGAACAAAAATTTAAATTACGAAAACAACAAAAGTTAAAAGTGTTACAACAGCAAAAGAAAACTTTGAAAATGCAAAAAACAACAATAATAAGATAAATTAATTTGCAACGTTAAATTTACAAGAAAAGAAAATCAATTGAAAATATAAAAGAATTAGTTACTGACAAATTATATGACTTTTATGTTTGACAAAGTGTTAGTTAGATATTTTATTCTTTCTACATACTGTCTATTGTCCCAGAAGCACACACACCGATACACGCACTCCCAAACTCCCGATCTTCTTTCTCCGGTGGCCCGTGGTGATCTCCCCGATGTTTTCCTTCAGATCCTCCAGCTCCAAGAGTCTTGACCCCTCCATCTTCATCATTAGCCCTTCTCATTGGCTGATTACCGATAGGGTGTGTGGCTAATAGGTTAACGGTGTTTCTTGGAAGTCAGCCCTACCGGTCATCGCCTAGCTCACATCAGCTGGGAAAGGAATTTGTAAATCGATGCTCATGCTACTGTTCAACTCTGTTCACACCAACTGGTCGACTAAGTGTAATGTGAACAGAGTGTCTGCATAGATGAGCACCGTGGGTACGGGGTTAATCCCCTTTCTTACAGTATACAAGGGTGTACAAAAGTGTACAAGGGTGCACAAGTTTGTACAAGGGTTTACAAGTGTGTACAAGCTTGTACAAGTGTGTACAAGCTTGTACAAGTGTGTACAAGCTTGTACAAGTGTGTACAAGGGTGTACAGGTTTGTACAAGGTTGTACAAGTGTTTACAAGGGTGTACAAGTATGTACAAGAATGTACAAGTTTGTACAAGTGTGTACAAGTTTGTAAAAGGTTGTACAAGTGTGTACAAGGGTGTACAAGTGTGTACAAGGGTGCACAAGTGTGTACAAGGGTGTACAATCGTGTACAAGCTTGTACAAGTGTGTACAAGGGTGTACAGGTTTGTACAAGGTTGTACAAGTGTGTACAAGGTTGTACAAGTGTGTACAAGCTTGTACAAGTGTGTACAAGGTTGTACAAGTGTGTACAAGGTTGTACAAGTGTGTACAAGGTTGTACAAGTGTGTACAAGCTTGTACAAGTGTGTACAAGGTTTGTACAAGTGTGTACAAGGTTGTTCAAGTGTGTACATGTTTGTACAAGTGTGTTTAAGTTTGTACAAGGTTGTACAAATGTGTACAAGGGTGTACAAAAGTGTTCAAGGGTGCACAAGTTTGTACAAGGGTGTACAAGTGTGTACAAGGGTGTACAGGTTTGTACAAGGTTGTACAAGTGTGTACAAGGGTGTACAATTATGTACAAGAATGTAAAATTTTGTACAAGTGTGTACAAGGGTGTACAAGTGTATACAAGGTTGTAAAAGTGTGTACAAGGTTTTACAATTGTGTACAAGGTTGTACAAGTGTGTACAAGGTTGTACAAGTGTGTACGAGGTTGTACAAGTGTGTACAAGGTTGTACAAGTGTGTACAAGGTTGTACAAATGTGTACAAGGGTGTACAAAAGTGTACAAGGGTGCACAAGTTTGTACAAGGGTGTACAAGTGTGTACAAGCTTGTACAAGTGTGTACAAGCTTGTACAAGTGTGTACAAGGGTGTACAGGTTTGTACAAGGTTGTACAAGTGTGTACAAGGGTGTACAAGTATGTACAAGAATGTACAATTTTGTACAAGTGTGTACAAGTTTGTAAAAGGTTGTACAAGTGTGTACAAGGGTGTACAAGTGTGTACAAGGTTGTACAAGTGTGTACAAGCTTGAACAAGTGTGTACAAGGTTGTACAAGTGTGTACAAGGTTGTACAAGTGTGTACAAGGTTGCACAAGTGTGTACAAGAGTGTACAATCGTGTACAAGCTTGTACAAGTGTGTACAAGGGTGTACAGGTTTGTACAAGGTTGTACAAGTGTGTACAAGGTTGTACAAGTGTGTACAAGGGTGTACAAGTTTGTACAAGTGTGTACAAGTTTGTACAAGTGTGTACAAGTTTGTACAAGTTTGTACAAATGTATACAAGGGTGTACACAAGTGTACAAGGGTGCACAAGTTTGTTCAAGGGTGTACAAGTGTGTACAAGCTTGTACAAGTGTGTACAAGCTTGTACAAGTGTGTACAAGGGTGTACAGGTTTGTACAATTTTGTACAAGTGTTTACAAGGGTGTACAAGTATGTACAAGAATGTACAAGTTTGTACAAGTGTGTACAAGTTTGTAAAAGGTTGTACATGTGTGTACAAGGGTGTACAAGTGTGTACAAGGGTGCACAAGTGTGTACAAGGGTGTACAATCGTGTACAAGCTTGTACAAGTGTGTACAAGGGTGTACAGGTTTGTACAAGTGTGTACAAGGGTGTACAAATGTATACAAGGATGTAAAAGTTTGTACAAGTGTGTACAAGTTTGTACAAGGTTGTACAAGTAAGTACAAGTTTGTACAAGAATGTACAAGTGTGTACAAGCTTGTACAAGTGTGTACAAGGTTGTACAAGTGTGTACAAGGTTGTACAAGTGTGTACAAGCTTGTACAAGTGTGTACAAGGTTGTACAAGTGTGTACAAGGTTGTTTAAGTGTGTACATGTTTGTACAAGTGTGTTTAAGTTTGTACAAGGTTGTACAAATGTGTACAAGGGTGTACAAAAGTGTTCAAGGGTGCACAAGTTTGTACAAGGGTGTACAAGTGTGTACAAGCTTGTACAAGTGTGTACAAGGGTGTACAGGTTTGTACAAGGTTGTACAAGTGTGTACAAGGGTGTACAAGTATGTACAAGAATGTAAAATTTTGTACAAGTGTGTACAAGGGTGTACAAGTGTGTACAAGGTTGTACAAGTGTGTACAAGGTTTTACAATTGTGTACAAGGTTGTACAAGTGTGTACAAGGTTGTACAAGTGTGTACGAGGTTTTACAAGTGTGTACAAGGTTGTACAAGTGTGTACAAGGTTGTACAGGTGTGTACAAGGTTGTACAAGTGTACACAAGTTTGTACAAGTGTGTACAAGTTTGTACAAGTGTGTACAAGTTTGTACAAGGTTGTACAAATGTGTACAAGGGTGTACAAAAGTGTACAAGGGTGTACAAGTTTGTACAAGGGTGTAAAAGTGTGTACAAGCTTGTACAAGTGTGTACAAGCTTGTACAAGTGTGTACAAGCTTGTACAAGTGTGTACAAGGGTGTACAGGTTTGTACAAGGTTGTACAAGTGTGTACAAGGGTGTACAAGTATGTACAAGAATGTACAATTTTGTACAAGTGTGTACAAGTTTGTAAAAGGTTGTACAAGTGTGTACAAGGGTGTACAAGTGTGTACAAGGTTGTACAAGTGTGTACAAGGTTGTACAAGTGTGTACAAGCTTGAACAAGTGTGTACAAGGTTGTACAAGTGTGTACAAGGTTGTACAAGTGTGTACAAGGTTGCACAAGTGTGTACAAGAGTGTACAATCGTGTACAAGCTTGTACAAGTGTGTACAAGGGTGTACAGGTTTGTACAAGGTTGTACAAGTGTGTACAAGGGTGTACAAGTTTGAACAAGTGTGTACAAGTTTGTACAAGTGTGTACAAGTTTGTACAAGTTTGTACAAATGTATACAAGGGTGTACAAAAGTGTACAAGGGTGCACAAGTTTGTACAAGGGTGTACAAGTGTGTACAAGGGTGTACAGGTTTGTACAATTTAGTACAAGTGTTTACAAGGGTGTACAAGTATGTACAAGAATGTACAAGTTTGTACAAGTGTGTACAAGTTTGTAAAAGGTTGTACATGTGTGTACAAGGGTGTACAAGTGTGTACAAGGGTGCACAAGTGTGTACAAGGGTGTACAATCGTGTACAAGCTTGTACAAGTGTGTACAAGGGTGTACAGGTTTGTACAAGGTTGTACAAGTGTGTACAAGGTTGTACAAGTGTGTACAAGGTTGTACAAGTGTGTACAAGCTTGTACAAGTGTGTACAAGGTTTGTACAAGTGTGTACAAGGTTGTTCAAGTGTGTACATGTTTGTACAAGTGTGTTTAAGTTTGTACAAGGTTGTACAAATGTGTACAAGGGTGTACAAAAGTGTTCAAGGGTGCACAAGTGTGTACAAGGGTGTACAATCGTGTACAAGCTTGTACAAGTGTGTACAAGGGTGTACAGGTTTGTACAAGGTTGTACAAGTGTGTACAAGGTTGTACAAGTGTGTACAAGGTTGTACAAGTGTGTACAAGCTTGTACAAGTGTGTACAAGGTTTGAACAAGTGTGTACAAGGTTGTTCAAGTGTGTACATGTTTGTACAAGTGTGTTTAAGTTTGTACAAGGGTGTACAAGTGTGTACAAGGGTGTACAGGTTTGTACAAGGTTGTACAAGTGTGTACAAGGGTGTACAATTATGTACAAGAATGTAAAATTTTGTACAAGTGTGTACAAGGGTGTACAAGTGTATACAAGGTTGTAAAAGTGTGTACAAGGTTTTACAATTGTGTACAAGGTTGTACAAGTGTGTACAAGGTTGTACAAGTGTGTACGAGGTTGTACAAGTGTGTACAAGGTTGTACAAGTGTGTACAAGGTTGTACAAATGTGTACAAGGGTGTACAAAAGTGTACAAGGGTGCACAAGTTTGTACAAGGGTGTACAAGTGTGTACAAGCTTGTACAAGTGTGTACAAGCTTGTACAAGTGTGTACAAGGGTGTACAGGTTTGTACAAGGTTGTACAAGTGTGTACAAGGGTGTACAAGTATGTACAAGAATGTACAATTTTGTACAAGTGTGTACAAGTTTGTAAAAGGTTGTACAAGTGTGTACAAGGGTGTACAAGTGTGTACAAGGTTGTACAAGTGTGTACAAGCTTGAACAAGTGTGTACAAGGTTGTACAAGTGTGTACAAGGTTGTACAAGTGTGTACAAGGTTGCACAAGTGTGTACAAGAGTGTACAATCGTGTACAAGCTTGTACAAGTGTGTACAAGGGTGTACAGGTTTGTACAAGGTTGTACAAGTGTGTACAAGGTTGTACAAGTGTGTACAAGGGTGTACAAGTTTGTACAAGTGTGTACAAGTTTGTACAAGTGTGTACAAGTTTGTACAAGTTTGTACAAATGTATACAAGGGTGTACAAAAGTGTACAAGGGTGCACAAGTTTGTTCAAGGGTGTACAAGTGTGTACAAGCTTGTACAAGTGTGTACAAGCTTGTACAAGTGTGTACAAAGGTGTACAGGTTTGTACAATTTTGTACAAGTGTTTACAAGGGTGTACAAGTATGTACAAGAATGTACAAGTTTGTACAAGTGTGTACAAGTTTGTAAAAGGTTGTACATGTGTGTACAAGGGTGTACAAGTGTGTACAAGGGTGCACAAGTGTGTACAAGGGTGTACAATCGTGTACAAGCTTGTACAAGTGTGTACAAGGGTGTACAGGTTTGTACAAGTGTGTACAAGGGTGTACAAATGTATACAAGGATGTAAAAGTTTGTACAAGTGTGTACAAGTTTGTACAAGGTTGTACAAGTAAGTACAAGTTTGTACAAGAATGTACAAGTGTGTACAAGCTTGTACAAGTGTGTACAAGGTTGTACAAGTGTGTACAAGGTTGTACAAGTGTGTACAAGCTTGTACAAGTGTGTACAAGGTTGTACAAGTGTGTACAAGGTTGTTTAAGTGTGTACATGTTTGTACAAGTGTGTTTAAGTTTGTACAAGGTTGTACAAATGTGTACAAGGGTGTACAAAAGTGTTCAAGGGTGCACAAGTGTGTACAAGGGTGTACAAGTGTGTACAAGCTTGTACAAGTGTGTACAAGGGTGTACAGGTTTGTACAAGGTTGTACAAGTGTGTACAAGGGTGTACAAGTATGTACAAGAATGTAAAATTTTGTACAAGTGTGTACAAGGGTGTACAAGTGTGTACAAGGTTGTACAAGTGTGTACAAGGTTTTACAATTGTGTACAAGGTTGTACAAGTGTGTACAAGGTTGTACAAGTGTGTACGAGGTTTTACAAGTGTGTACAAGGTTGTACAAGTGTGTACAAGGTTGTACAAGTGTGTACAAGGTTGTACAAGTGTACACAAGTTTGTACAAGTGTGTACAAGTTTGTACAAGGGTGTACAAGTTTGTACAAGGGTGTAAAAGTGTGTACAAGCTTGTACAAGTGTGTACAAGCTTGTACAAGTGTGTACAAGCTTGTACAAGTGTGTACAAGGGTGTACAGGTTTGTACAAGGTTGTACAAGTGTGTACAAGGGTGTACAAGTATGTACAAGAATGTACAATTTTGTACAAGTGTGTACAAGTTTGTAAAAGGTTGTACAAGTGTGTACAAGGGTGTACAAGTGTGTACAAGGTTGTACAAGTGTGTACAAGGTTGTACAAGTGTGTACAAGCTTGAACAAGTGTGTACAAGGTTGTACAAGTGTGTACAAGGTTGTACAAGTGTGTACAAGGTTGCACAAGTGTGTACAAGAGTGTACAATCGTGTACAAGCTTGTACAAGTGTGTACAAGGGTGTACAGGTTTGTACAAGGTTGTACAAGTGTGTACAAGGGTGTACAAGTTTGAAAAAGTGTGTACAAGTTTGTACAAGTGTGTACAAGTTTGTACAAGTTTGTACAAATGTATACAAGGGTGTACAAAAGTGTACAAGGGTGCACAAGTTTGTACAAGGGTGTACAAGTGTGTACAAGCTTGTACAAGTGTGTACAAGCTTGTACAAGTGTGTACAAGGGTGTACAGGTTTGTACAATTTAGTACAAGTGTTTACAAGGGTGTACAAGTATGTACAAGAATGTACAAGTTTGTACAAGTGTGTACAAGTTTGTAAAAGGTTGTACATGTGTGTACAAGGGTGTACAAGTGTGTACAAGGGTGCACAAGTGTGTACAAGGGTGTACAATCGTGTACAAGCTTGTACAAGTGTGTACAAGGGTGTACAGGTTTGTACAAGGTTGTACAAGTGTGTACAAGGGTGTACAAATGTATACAAGGATGTAAAAGTTTGTACAAGTGTGTACAAGTTTGTACAAGGTTGTACAAGTAAGTACAAGTTTGTACAAGAATGTACAAGTGTACAAGGTTTTACAATTGTGTAAAAGGTTGTACAAGTGTGTACAAGGTTGTACAAGTGTGTACAAGCTTGTACAAGTGTGTACAAGGTTGTACAAGTGTGTACAAGGTTGTACAAGTGTGTACAAGCTTGTACAAGTGTGTACAAGGGTGTACAAGTATGTACAAGAATGTAAAATTTTGTACAAGTGTGTACAAGGGTGTACAAGTGTGTACAAGGTTGTACAAGTGTGTACAAGGTTTTACAATTGTGTACAAGGTTGTACAAGTGTGTACAAGGTTGTACAAGTGTGTACGAGGTTTTACAAGTGTGTACAAGGTTGTACAAGTGTGTACAAGGTTGTACAGGTGTGTACAAGGTTGTACAAGTGTACACAAGTTTGTACAAGTGTGTACAAGTTTGTACAAGTGTGTACAAGTTTGTACAAGGTTGTACAAATGTGTACAAGGGTGTACAAAAGTGTACAAGGGTGTACAAGTTTGTACAAGGGTGTAAAAGTGTGTACAAGCTTGTACAAGTGTGTACAAGCTTGTACAAGTGTGTACAAGCTTGTACAAGTGTGTACAAGGGTGTACAGGTTTGTACAAGGTTGTACAAGTGTGTACAAGGGTGTACAAGTATGTACAAGAATGTACAATTTTGTACAAGTGTGTACAAGTTTGTAAAAGGTTGTACAAGTGTGTACAAGGGTGTACAAGTGTGTACAAGGTTGTACAAGTGTGTACAAGGTTGTACAAGTGTGTACAAGCTTGAACAAGTGTGTACAAGGTTGTACAAGTGTGTACAAGGTTGTACAAGTGTGTACAAGGTTGCACAAGTGTGTACAAGAGTGTACAATCGTGTACAAGCTTGTACAAGTGTGTACAAGGGTGTACAGGTTTGTACAAGGTTGTACAAGTGTGTACAAGGGTGTACAAGTTTGAACAAGTGTGTACAAGTTTGTACAAGTGTGTACAAGTTTGTACAAGTTTGTACAAATGTATACAAGGGTGTACAAAAGTGTACAAGGGTGCACAAGTTTGTACAAGGGTGTACAAGTGTGTACAAGCTTGTACAAGTGTGTACAAGCTTGTACAAGTGTGTACAAGGGTGTACAGGTTTGTACAATTTAGTACAAGTGTTTACAAGGGTGTACAAGTATGTACAAGAATGTACAAGTTTGTACAAGTGTGTACAAGTTTGTAAAAGGTTGTACATGTGTGTACAAGGGTGTACAAGTGTGTACAAGGGTGCACAAGTGTGTACAAGGGTGTACAATCGTGTACAAGCTTGTACAAGTGTGTACAAGGGTGTACAGGTTTGTACAAGGTTGTACAAGTGTGTACAAGGTTGTACAAGTGTGTACAAGGTTGTACAAGTGTGTACAAGCTTGTACAAGTGTGTACAAGGTTTGTACAAGTGTGTACAAGGTTGTTCAAGTGTGTACATGTTTGTACAAGTGTGTTTAAGTTTGTACAAGGTTGTACAAATGTGTACAAGGGTGTACAAAAGTGTTCAAGGGTGCACAAGTTTGTACAAGGGTGTACAAGTGTGTACAAGGGTGTACAGGTTTGTACAAGGTTGTACAAGTGTGTACAAGGGTGTACAATTATGTACAAGAATGTAAAATTTTGTACAAGTGTGTACAAGGGTGTACAAGTGTATACAAAGTTGTAAAAGTGTGTACAAGGTTTTACAATTGTGTACAAGGTTGTACAAGTGTGTACAAGGTTGTACAAGTGTGTACGAGGTTGTACAAGTGTGTACAAGGTTGTACAAGTGTGTACAAGGTTGTACAAATGTGTACAAGGGTGTACAAAAGTGTACAAGGGTGCACAAGTTTGTACAAGGGTGTACAAGTGTGTACAAGCTTGTACAAGTGTGTACAA
The DNA here is from genome assembly GCF_028750875.1 of Macrosteles quadrilineatus. Lineage (NCBI taxonomy): Eukaryota > Metazoa > Arthropoda > Insecta > Hemiptera > Cicadellidae > Macrosteles > Macrosteles quadrilineatus. Next base: position 5,959,370 of record NW_026542602.1, read on the forward strand.
GCTTGTACAAGTGTGTACAAGGGTGTACAGGTTTGTACAAGGTTGTACAAGTGTGTACAAGGGTGTACAAGTATGTACAAGAATGTACAATTTTGTACAAGTGTGTACAAGTTTGTAAAAGGTTGTACAAGTGTGTACAAGGGTGTACAAGTGTGTACAAGGTTGTACAAGTGTGTACAAGCTTGAACAAGTGTGTACAAGGTTGTACAAGTGTGTACAAGGTTGTACAAGTGTGTACAAGGTTGCACAAGTGTGTACAAGAGTGTACAATCGTGTACAAGCTTGTACAAGTGTGTACAAGGGTGTACAGGTTTGTACAAGGTTGTACAAGTGTGTACAAGGTTGTACAAGTGTGTACAAGGGTGTACAAGTTTGTACAAGTGTGTACAAGTTTGTACAAGTGTGTACAAGTTTGTACAAGTTTGTACAAATGTATACAAGGGTGTACAAAAGTGTACAAGGGTGCACAAGTTTGTTCAAGGGTGTACAAGTGTGTACAAGCTTGTACAAGTGTGTACAAGCTTGTACAAGTGTGTACAAAGGTGTACAGGTTTGTACAATTTTGTACAAGTGTTTACAAGGGTGTACAAGTATGTACAAGAATGTACAAGTTTGTACAAGTGTGTACAAGTTTGTAAAAGGTTGTACATGTGTGTACAAGGGTGTACAAGTGTGTACAAGGGTGCACAAGTGTGTACAAGGGTGTACAATCGTGTACAAGCTTGTACAAGTGTGTACAAGGGTGTACAGGTTTGTACAAGTGTGTACAAGGGTGTACAAATGTATACAAGGATGTAAAAGTTTGTACAAGTGTGTACAAGTTTGTACAAGGTTGTACAAGTAAGTACAAGTTTGTACAAGAATGTACAAGTGTGTACAAGCTTGTACAAGTGTGTACAAGGTTGTACAAGTGTGTACAAGGTTGTACAAGTGTGTACAAGGTTGTACAAGTGTGTACAAGCTTGTACAAGTGTGTACAAGGTTGTACAAGTGTGTACAAGGTTGTTTAAGTGTGTACATGTTTGTACAAGTGTGTTTAAGTTTGTACAAGGTTGTACAAATGTGTACAAGGGTGTACAAAAGTGTTCAAGGGTGCACAAGTTTGTACAAGGGTGTACAAGTGTGTACAAGCTTGTACAAGTGTGTACAAGGGTGTACAGGTTTGTACAAGGTTGTACAAGTGTGTACAAGGGTGTACAAGTATGTACAAGAATGTAAAATTTTGTACAAGTGTGTACAAGGGTGTACAAGTGTGTACAAGGTTGTACAAGTGTGTACAAGGTTTTACAATTGTGTACAAGGTTGTACAAGTGTGTACAAGGTTGTACAAGTGTGTACGAGGTTTTACAAGTGTGTACAAGGTTGTACAAGTGTGTACAAGGTTGTACAAGTGTGTACAAGGTTGTACAAGTGTACACAAGTTTGTACAAGTGTGTACAAGTTTGTACAAGTGTGTACAAGTTTGTACAAGGTTGTACAAATGTGTACAAGGGTGTACAAAAGTGTACAAGGGTGTACAAGTTTGTACAAGGGTGTAAAAGTGTGTACAAGCTTGTACAAGTGTGTACAAGCTTGTACAAGTGTGTACAAGCTTGTACAAGTGTGTACAAGGGTGTACAGGTTTGTACAAGGTTGTACAAGTGTGTACAAGGGTGTACAAGTATGTACAAGAATGTACAATTTTGTACAAGTGTGTACAAGTTTGTAAAAGGTTGTACAAGTGTGTACAAGGGTGTACAAGTGTGTACAAGGTTGTACAAGTGTGTACAAGGTTGTACAAGTGTGTACAAGCTTGAACAAGTGTGTACAAGGTTGTACAAGTGTGTACAAGGTTGTACAAGTGTGTACAAGGTTGCACAAGTGTGTACAAGAGTGTACAATCGTGTACAAGCTTGTACAAGTGTGTACAAGGGTGTACAGGTTTGTACAAGGTTGTACAAGTGTGTACAAGGGTGTACAAGTTTGAACAAGTGTGTACAAGTTTGTACAAGTGTGTACAAGTTTGTACAAGTTTGTACAAATGTATACAAGGGTGTACAAAAGTGTACAAGGGTGCACAAGTTTGTACAAGGGTGTACAAGTGTGTACAAGCTTGTACAAGTGTGTACAAGCTTGTACAAGTGTGTACAAGGGTGTACAGGTTTGTACAATTTAGTACAAGTGTTTACAAGGGTGTACAAGTATGTACAAGAATGTACAAGTTTGTACAAGTGTGTACAAGTTTGTAAAAGGTTGTACATGTGTGTACAAGGGTGTACAAGTGTGTACAAGGGTGCACAAGTGTGTACAAGGGTGTACAATCGTGTACAAGCTTGTACAAGTGTGTACAAGGGTGTACAGGTTTGTACAAGGTTGTACAAGTGTGTACAAGGGTGTACAAATGTATACAAGGATGTAAAAGTTTGTACAAGTGTGTACAAGTTTGTACAAGGTTGTACAAGTAAGTACAAGTTTGTACAAGAATGTACAAGTGTACAAGGTTTTACAATTGTGTAAAAGGTTGTACAAGTGTGTACAAGGTTGTACAAGTGTGTACAAGCTTGTACAAGTGTGTACAAGGTTGTACAAGTGTGTACAAGGTTGTACAAGTGTGTACAAGCTTGTACAAGTGTGTACAAGGTTGTACAAGTGTGTACAAGGTTGTTCAAGTGTGTACATGTTTGTACAAGTGTGTTTAAGTTTGTACAAGGTTGTACAAATGTGTACAAGGGTGTACAAAAGTGTTCAAGGGTGCACAAGTTTGTACAAGGGTGTACAAGTGTGTACAAGCTTGTACAAGTGTGTACAAGCTTGTACAAGTGTGTACAAGCTTGTACAAGTGTGTACAAGGGTGTACAGGTTTGTACAAGGTTGTACAAGTGTGTACAAGGGTGTACAAGTATGTACAAAAATGTAAAATTTTGTACAAGTGTGTACAAGGGTGTACAAGTGTGTACAAGGTTGTAAAAGTGTGTACAAGGTTTTACAATTGTGTACAAGGTTGTACAAGTGTGTACAAGGTTGTACAAGTGTGTACGAGGTTGTACAAGTGTGTACAAGATTGTACAAGTGTGTACAAGGTTGTACAAGTGTGTACAAGGTTGTACAAGTGTACACAAGTTTGTACAAGTGTGTACAAGTTTGTACAAGTGTGTACAAGTTTGTACAAGGTTGTACAAATGTGTACAAGGGTGTACAAAAGTGTACAAGGGTGCACAAGTTTGTACAAGGGTGTACAAGTGTGTACAAGCTTGTACAAGTGTGTACAAGCTTGTACAAGTGTGTACAAGCTTGTACAAGTGTGTACAAGGGTGTACAGGTTTGTACAAGGTTGTACAAGTGTGTACAAGGGTGTACAAGTATGTACAAGAATGTACAATTTTGTACAAGTGTGTACAAGTTTGTAAAAGGTTGTACAAGTGTGTACAAGGGTGTACAAGTGTGTACAAGGTTGTACAAGTGTGTACAAGCTTGAACAAGTGTGTACAAGGTTGTACAAGTGTGTACAAGGTTGTACAAGTGTGTACAAGGTTGCACAAGTGTGTACAAGGGTGTACAATCGTGTACAAGCTTGTACAAGTGTGTACAAGGGTGTACAGGTTTGTACAAGGTTGTACAAGTGTGTACAAGGTTGTACAAGTGTGTACAAGGGTGTACAAGTTTGTACAAGTGTGTACAAGGTTGTACAAGTGTGTACAAGGTTGTTCAAGTGTGTACATGTTTGTACAAGTGTGTTTAAGTTTGTACAAGGTTGTACAAATGTGTACAAGGGTGTACAAAAGTGTTCAAGGGTGCACAAGTGTGTACAAGGGTGTACAAGTGTGTACAAGGTTGTACAAGTGTGTACAAGCTTGAACAAGTGTGTACAAGGTTGTACAAGTGTGTACAAGGTTGTACAAGTGTGTACAAGGTTGCACAAGTGTGTACAAGAGTGTACAATCGTGTACAAGCTTGTACAAGTGTGTACAAGGGTGTACAGGTTTGTACAAGGTTGTACAAGTGTGTACAAGGTTGTACAAGTGTGTACAAGGGTGTACAAGTTTGTACAAGTGTGTACAAGTTTGTACAAGTGTGTACAAGTTTGTACAAGTTTGTACAAATGTATACAAGGGTGTACAAAAGTGTACAAGGGTGCACAAGTTTGTTCAAGGGTGTACAAGTGTGTACAAGCTTGTACAAGTGTGTACAAGCTTGTACAAGTGTGTACAAGGGTGTACAGGTTTGTACAATTTTGTACAAGTGTTTACAAGGGTGTACAAGTATGTACAAGAATGTACAAGTTTGTACAAGTGTGTACAAGTTTGTAAAAGGTTGTACATGTGTGTACAAGGGTGTACAAGTGTGTACAAGGGTGCACAAGTGTGTACAAGGGTGTACAATCGTGTACAAGCTTGTACAAGTGTGTACAAGGGTGTACAGGTTTGTACAAGGTTGTACAAGTGTGTACAAGGGTGTACAAATGTATACAAGGATGTAAAAGTTTGTACAAGTGTGTACAAGTTTGTACAAGGTTGTACAAGTAAGTACAAGTTTGTACAAGAATGTACAAGTGTGTACAAGGTTTTACAATTGTGTAAAAGGTTGTACAAGTGTGTACAAGGTTGTACAAGTGTGTACAAGCTTGTACAAGTGTGTACAAGGTTGTACAAGTGTGTACAAGGTTGTACAAGTGTGTACAAGCTTGTACAAGTGTGTACAAGGTTGTACAAGTGTGTACAAGGTTGTTTAAGTGTGTACATGTTTGTACAAGTGTGTTTAAGTTTGTACAAGGTTGTACAAATGTGTACAAGGGTGTACAAAAGTGTTCAAGGGTGCACAAGTTTGTACAAGGGTGTACAAGTGTGTACAAGCTTGTACAAGTGTGTACAAGGGTGTCCAGGTTTGTACAAGGTTGTACAAGTGTGTACAAGGGTGTACAAGTATGTACAAGAATGTAAAATTTTGTACAAGTGTGTACAAGGGTGTACAAGTGTGTACAAGGTTGTACAAGTGTGTACAAGGTTTTACAATTGTGTACAAGGTTGTACAAGTGTGTACAAGGTTGTACAAGTGTGTACGAGGTTTTACAAGTGTGTACAAGGTTGTACAAGTGTGTACAAGGTTGTACAAGTGTGTACAAGGTTGTACAAGTGTACACAAGTTTGTACAAGTGTGTACAAGTTTGTACAAGTGTGTACAAGTTTGTACAAGGTTGTACAAATGTGTACAAGGGTGTACAAAAGTGTACAAGGGTGTACAAGTTTGTACAAGGGTGTAAAAGTGTGTACAAGCTTGTACAAGTGTGTACAAGCTTTTACAAGTGTGTAAAAGCTTGTACAAGTGTGTACAATGGTGTACAGGTTTGTACAAGGTTGTACAAGTGTGTACAAGGGTGTACAAGTATGTACAAGAATGTACAATTTTGTACAAGTGTGTACAAGTTTGTAAAAGGTTGTACAAGTGTGTACAAGGGTGTACAAGTGTGTACAAGGTTGTACAAGTGTGTACAAGGTTGTACAAGTGTGTACAAGCTTGAACAAGTGTGTACAAGGTTGTACAAGTGTGTACAAGGTTGTACAAGTGTGTACAAGGTTGCACAAGTGTGTACAAGAGTGTACAATCGTGTACAAGCTTGTACAAGTGTGTACAAGGGTGTACAGGTTTGTACAAGGTTGTACAAGTGTGTACAAGGTTGTACAAGTGTGTACAAGGGTGTACAAGTTTGTACAAGTGTGTACAAGTTTGTACAAGTGTGTACAAGTTTGTACAAGTTTGTAAAAATGTATACAAGGGTGTACAAAAGTGTACAAGGGTGCACAAGTTTGTACAAGGGTGTACAAGTGTGTACAAGCTTGTACAAGTGTGTACAAGCTTGTACAAGTGTGTACAAGGGTGTACAGGTTTGTACAATTTTGTACAAGTGTTTACAAGGGTGTACAAGTATGTACAAGAATGTACAAGTTTGTACAAGTGTGTACAAGTTTGTAAAAGGTTGTACATGTGTGTACAAGGGTGTACAAGTGTGTACAAGGGTGCACAAGTGTGTACAAGGGTGTACAATCGTGTACAAGCTTGTACAAGTGTGTACAAGGGTGTACAGGTTTGTACAAGGTTGTACAAGTGTGTACAAGGGTGTACAAATGTATACAAGGATGTAAAAGTTTGTACAAGTGTGTACAAGTTTGTACAAGGTTGTACAAGTAAGTACAAGTTTGTACAAGAATGTACAAGTGTGTACAAGGTTTTACAATTGTGTAAAAGGTTGTACAAGTGTGTACAAGGTTGTACAAGTGTGTACAAGCTTGTACAAGTGTGTACAAGGTTGTACAAGTGTGTACAAGGTTGTACAAGTGTGTACAAGCTTGTACAAGTGTGTACAAGGTTGTACAAGTGTGTACAAGGTTGTTCAAGTGTGTACATGTTTGTACAAGTGTGTTTAAGTTTGTACAAGGTTGTACAAATGTGTACAAGGGTGTACAAAAGTGTTCAAGGGTGCACAAGTTTGTACAAGGGTGTACAAGTGTGTACAAGCTTGTACAAGTGTGTACAAGCTTGTACAAGTGTGTACAAGCTTGTACAAGTGTGTACAAGGGTGTACAGGTTTGTACAAGGTTGTACAAGTGTGTACAAGGGTGTACAAGTATGTACAAGAATGTAAAATTTTGTACAAGTGTGTACAAGGGTGTACAAGTGTGTACAAGGTTGTAAAAGTGTGTACAAGGTTTTACAATTGTGTTCAAGGTTGTACAAGTGTGTACAAGGTTGTACAAGTGTGTACGAGGTTGTACAAGTGTGTACAAGATTGTACAGGTGTGTACAAGGTTGTACAAGTGTGTACAAGGTTGTACAAGTGTACACAAGTTTGTACAAGTGTGTACAAGTTTGTACAAGTGTGTACAAGTTTGTACAAGGTTGTACAAATGTGTACAAGGGTGTACAAAAGTGTACAAGGGTGCACAAGTTTGTACAAGGGTGTACAAGTGTGTACAAGCTTGTACAAGTGTGTACAAGCTTGTACAAGTGTGTACAAGGGTGTACAGGTTTGTACAAGGTTGTACAAGTGTGTACAAGGGTGTACAAGTATGTACAAGAATGTACAATTTTGTACAAGTGTGTACAAGTTTGTAAAAGGTTGTACAAGTGTGTACAAGGGTGTACAAGTGTGTACAAGGTTGTACAAGTGTGTACAAGCTTGAACAAGTGTGTACAAGGTTGTACAAGTGTGTACAAGGTTGTACAAGTGTGTACAAGGTTGCACAAGTGTGTACAAGAGTGTACAATCGTGTACAAGCTTGTACAAGTGTGTACAAGGGTGTACAGGTTTGTACAAGGTTGTACAAGTGTGTACAAGGTTGTACAAGTGTGTACAAGGGTGTACAAGTTTGTACAAGTGTGTACAAGTTTGTACAAGTGTGTACAAGTTTGTACAAGTTTGTACAAATGTATACAAGGGTGTACAAAAGTGTACAAGGGTGCACAAGTTTGTTCAAGGGTGTACAAGTGTGTACAAGCTTGTACAAGTGTGTACAAGCTTGTACAAGTGTGTACAAGGGTGTACAGGTTTGTACAATTTTGTACAAGTGTTTACAAGGGTGTACAAGTATGTACAAGAATGTACAAGTTTGTACAAGTGTGTACAAGTTTGTAAAAGGTTGTACATGTGTGTACAAGGGTGTACAAGTGTGTACAAGGGTGCACAAGTGTGTACAAGGGTGTACAATCGTGTACAAGCTTGTACAAGTGTGTACAAGGGTGTACAGGTTTGTACAAGGTTGTACAAGTGTGTACAAGGGTGTACAAATGTATACAAGGATGTAAAAGTTTGTACAAGTGTGTACAAGTTTGTACAAGGTTGTACAAGTAAGTACAAGTTTGTACAAGAATGTACAAGTGTGTACAAGGTTTTACAATTGTGTAAAAGGTTGTACAAGTGTGTACAAGGTTGTACAAGTGTGTACAAGCTTGTACAAGTGTGTACAAGGTTGTACAAGTGTGTACAAGGTTGTACAAGTGTGTACAAGCTTGTACAAGTGTGTACAAGGTTGTACAAGTGTGTACAAGGTTGTTTAAGTGTGTACATGTTTGTACAAGTGTGTTTAAGTTTGTACAAGGTTGTACAAATGTGTACAAGGGTGTACAAAAGTGTTCAAGGGTGCACAAGTTTGTACAAGGGTGTACAAGTGTGTACAAGCTTGTACAAGTGTGTACAAGGGTGTCCAGGTTTGTACAAGGTTGTACAAGTGTGTACAAGGGTGTACAAGTATGTACAAGAATGTAAAATTTTGTACAAGTGTGTACAAGGGTGTACAAGTGTGTACAAGGTTGTACAAGTGTGTACAAGGTTTTACAATTGTGTACAAGGTTGTACAAGTGTGTACAAGGTTGTACAAGTGTGTACGAGGTTTTACAAGTGTGTACAAGGTTGTACAAGTGTGTACAAGGTTGTACAAGTGTGTACAAGGTTGTACAAGTGTACACAAGTTTGTACAAGTGTGTACAAGTTTGTACAAGTGTGTACAAGTTTGTACAAGGTTGTACAAATGTGTACAAGGGTGTACAAAAGTGTACAAGGGTGTACAAGTTTGTACAAGGGTGTAAAAGTGTGTACAAGCTTGTACAAGTGTGTACAAGCTTTTACAAGTGTGTAAAAGCTTGTACAAGTGTGTACAAGGGTGTACAGGTTTGTACAAGGTTGTACAAGTGTGTACAAGGGTGTACAAGTATGTACAAGAATGTACAATTTTGTACAAGTGTGTACAAGTTTGTAAAAGGTTGTACAAGTGTGTACAAGGGTGTACAAGTGTGTACAAGGTTGTACAAGTGTGTACAAGGTTGTACAAGTGTGTACAAGCTTGAACAAGTGTGTACAAGGTTGTACAAGTGTGTACAAGGTTGTACAAGTGTGTACAAGGTTGCACAAGTGTGTACAAGAGTGTACAATCGTGTACAAGCTTGTACAAGTGTGTACAAGGGTGTACAGGTTTGTACAAGGTTGTACAAGTGTGTACAAGGTTGTACAAGTGTGTACAAGGGTGTACAAGTTTGTACAAGTGTGTACAAGTTTGTACAAGTGTGTACAAGTTTGTACAAGTTTGTAAAAATGTATACAAGGGTGTACAAAAGTGTACAAGGGTGCACAAGTTTGTACAAGGGTGTACAAGTGTGTACAAGCTTGTACAAGTGTGTACAAGCTTGTACAAGTGTGTACAAGGGTGTACAGGTTTGTACAATTTTGTACAAGTGTTTACAAGGGTGTACAAGTATGTACAAGAATGTACAAGTTTGTACAAGTGTGTACAAGTTTGTAAAAGGTTGTACATGTGTGTACAAGGGTGTACAAGTGTGTACAAGGGTGCACAAGTGTGTACAAGGGTGTACAATCGTGTACAAGCTTGTACAAGTGTGTACAAGGGTGTACAGGTTTGTACAAGGTTGTACAAGTGTGTACAAGGGTGTACAAATGTATACAAGGATGTAAAAGTTTGTACAAGTGTGTACAAGTTTGTACAAGGTTGTACAAGTAAGTACAAGTTTGTACAAGAATGTACAAGTGTGTACAAGGTTTTACAATTGTGTAAAAGGTTGTACAAGTGTGTACAAGGTTGTACAAGTGTGTACAAGCTTGTACAAGTGTGTACAAGGTTGTACAAGTGTGTACAAGGTTGTACAAGTGTGTACAAGCTTGTACAAGTGTGTACAAGGTTGTACAAGTGTGTACAAGGTTGTTCAAGTGTGTACATGTTTGTACAAGTGTGTTTAAGTTTGTACAAGGTTGTACAAATGTGTACAAGGGTGTACAAAAGTGTTCAAGGGTGCACAAGTTTGTACAAGGGTGTACAAGTGTGTACAAGCTTGTACAAGTGTGTACAAGCTTGTACAAGTGTGTACAAGCTTGTACAAGTGTGTACAAGGGTGTACAGGTTTGTACAAGGTTGTACAAGTGTGTACAAGGGTGTACAAGTATGTACAAGAATGTAAAATTTTGTACAAGTGTGTACAAGGGTGTACAAGTGTGTACAAGGTTGTAAAAGTGTGTACAAGGTTTTACAATTGTGTTCAAGGTTGTACAAGTGTGTACAAGGTTGTACAAGTGTGTACGAGGTTGTACAAGTGTGTACAAGATTGTACAGGTGTGTACAAGGTTGTACAAGTGTGTACAAGGTTGTACAAGTGTACACAAGTTTGTACAAGTGTGTACAAGTTTGTACAAGTGTGTACAAGTTTGTACAAGGTTGTACAAATGTGTACAAGGGTGTACAAAAGTGTACAAGGGTGCACAAGTTTGTACAAGGGTGTACAAGTGTGTACAAGCTTGTACAAGTGTGTACAAGCTTGTACAAGTGTGTACAAGGGTGTACAGGTTTGTACAAGGTTGTACAAGTGTGTACAAGGGTGTACAAGTATGTACAAGAATGTACAATTTTGTACAAGTGTGTACAAGTTTGTAAAAGGTTGTACAAGTGTGTACAAGGGTGTACAAGTGTGTACAAGGTTGTACAAGTGTGTACAAGCTTGAACAAGTGTGTACAAGGTTGTACAAGTGTGTACAAGGTTGTACAAGTGTGTACAAGGTTGCACAAGTGTGTACAAGAGTGTACAATCGTGTACAAGCTTGTACAAGTGTGTACAAGGGTGTACAGGTTTGTACAAGGTTGTACAAGTGTGTACAAGGTTGTACAAGTGTGTACAAGGGTGTACAAGTTTTTACAAGTGTGTACAAGGTTGTACAAGTGTGTACAAGGTTGTTCAAGTGTGTACATGTTTGTACAAGTGTGTTTAAGTTTGTACAAGGTTGTACAAATGTGTACAAGGGTGTACAAAAGTGTTCAAGGGTGCACAAGTTTGTACAAGGGTGTACAAGTGTGTACAAGCTTGTACAAGTGTGTACAAGCTTGTACAAGTGTGTACAAGCTTGTACAAGTGTGTACAAGGGTGTACAGGTTTGTACAAGGTTGTACAAGTGTGTACAAGGGTGTACAAGTATGTACAAGAATGTAAAATTTTGTACAAGTGTGTACAAGGGTGTACAAGTGTGTACAAGGTTGTACAAGTGTGTACAAGGTTTTACAATTGTGTACAAGGTTGTACAAGTGTGTACAAGGTTGTACAAGTGTGTACGAGGTTGTACAAGTGTGTACAAGGTTGTACAAGTGTGTACAAGGTTGTACAAGTGTGTACAAGGTTGTACAAGTGTACACAAGTTTGTACAAGTGTGTACAAGTTTGTACAAGTGTGTACAAGTTTGTACAAGGTTGTACAAATGTGTACAAGGGTGTACAAAAGTGTACAAGGGTGCACAAGTTTGTACAAGGGTGTACAAGTGTGTACAAGCTTGTACAAGTGTGTACAAGCTTGTACAAGTGTGTACAAGCTTGTACAAGTGTGTACAAGGGTGTACAGGTTTGTACAAGGTTGTACAAGTGTGTACAAGGGTGTACAGGTTTGTACAAGGTTGTACAAGTGTGTACAAGGTTGTACAAGTGTGTACAAGCTTGAACAAGTGTGTACAAGGTTGTCTAAGTGTGTACAAGGTTGTACAAGTGTGTACAAGGTTGCACAAGTGTGTACAAGAGTGTACAATCGTGTACAAGCTTGTACAAGTGTGTACAAGGGTGTACAGGTTTGTACAAATTTGTACAAGTGTGTACAAGGGTGTACAAGTTTGTACAAGTGTGTACAAGTTTGTACAAGTGTGTACAAGTTTGTACAAGTTTGTACAAATGTATACAAGGGTGTACAAAAGTGTACAAGGGTGCACAAGTTTGTACAAGGGTGTACAAGTGTGTACAAGCGTGTACAAGTGTGTACAAGCTTGTACAAGTGTGTACAAGGTTGTACAGGTTTGTACAATTTTGTACAAGTGTTTACAAGGGTGTACAAGTATGTACAAGAATGTACAAGTTTGTACAAGTGTGTACAAGTTTGTAAAAGGTTGTACATGTGTGTACAAGGGTGTACAAGTGTGTACAAGGGTGCACAAGTGTGTACAAGGGTGTACAATCGTGTACAAGCTTGTACAAGTGTGTACAAGGGTGTACAGGTTTGTACAAGGTTGTACAAGTGTGTACAAGGGTGTACAAATGTATACAAGGATGTAAAAGTTTGTACAAGTGTGTACAAGTTTGTACAAGGTTGTACAAGTAAGTACAAGTTTGTACAAGAATGTACAAGTGTGTACAAGGTTTTACAATTGTGTAAAAGATTGTACAAGTGTGTACAAGGTTGTACAAGTGTGTACAAGCTTGTACAAGTGTGTACAAGGTTGTACAAGTGTGTACAAGGTTGTACAAGTGTGTACAAGCTTGTACAAGTGTGTACAAGGTTGTACAAGTGTGTACAAGGTTGTTCAAGTGTGTACATGTTTGTACAAGTGTGTTTAAGTTTGTACAAGGTTGTACAAATGTGTACAAGGGTGTACAAAAGTGTTCAAGGGTGCACAAGTTTGTACAAGGGTGTACAAGTGTGTACAAGCTTGTACAAGTGTGTACAAGCTTGTACAAGTGTGTACAAGGGTGTACAGGTTTGTACAAGGTTGTACAAGTGTGTACAAGGGTGTACAAGTATGTACAAGAATGTAAAATTTTGTACAAGTGTGTACAAGGGTGTACAAGTGTGTACAAGGTTGTACAAGTGTGTACAAGGTTGTACAAGTGTGTACGAGGTTGTACAAGTGTGTACAAGGTTGTACAAGTGTGTACAAGGTTGTACAAGTGTGTACAAGGTTGTACAAGTGTACACAAGTTTGTACAAGTGTGTACAAGTTTGTACAAGTGTGTACAAGTTTGTACAAGGTTGTACAAATGTGTACAAGGGTGTACAAAAGTATACAAGGGTGCACAAGTTTGTACAAGGGTGTTTAAAGTGTGTACAAGCTTGTACAAGTGTGTACAAGCTTGTACACGTGTGTACAAGGGTGTACAGGTTTGTACAAGGTTGTACAAGTGTGTACAAGGGTGTACAAGTATGTACAAGAATGTACAATTTTGTACAAGTGTGTACAAGTTTGTAAAAGGTTGTACAAGTGTGTACAAGGGTGTACAAGTGTGTACAAGGCTGTACAAGTGTGTACAAGCTTGAACAAGTGTGTACAAGGTTGTACAAGTGTGTACAAGGTTGTACAAGTGTGTACAAGGTTGCACAAGTGTGTACAAGAGTGTACAATCGTGTACAAGCTTGTACAAGTGTGTACAAGGGTGTACAGGTTTGTACAAGGGTGTAAAAGTGTGTACAAGCTTGTACAAGTGTGTACAAGCTTGTACAAGTGTGTACAAGCTTGTACAAGTGTGTACAAGGGTGTACAGGTTTGTACAAGGTTGTACAAGTGTGTACAAGGGTGTACAAACATGTACAAGAATGTACAATTTTGTACAAGTGTGTACAAGTTTGTAAAAGGTTGTACAAGTGTGTACAAGGGTGTACAAGTGTGTACAAGGTTGTACAAGTGTGTACAAGGTTGTACAAGTGTGTACAAGCTTGAACAAGTGTGTACAAGGTTGTACAAGTGTGTACAAGGTTGTACAAGTGTGTACAAGGTTGCACAAGTGTGTACAAGAGTGTACAATCGTGTACAAGCTTGTACAAGTGTGTACAAGGGTGTACAGGTTTGTACAAGGTTGTACAAGTGTGTACAAGGTTGTACAAGTGTGTACAAGGGTGTACAAGTTTGTACAAGTGTGTACAAGTTTGTACAAGTGTGTACAAGTTTGTACAAGTGTGTACAAGTTTGTACAAGTTTGTACAAATGTATACAAGGGTGTACAAAAGTGTACAAGGGTGCACAAGTTTGTACAAGGGTGTACAAGTGTGTACAAGCTTGTACAAGTGTGTACAAGCTTGTACAAGTGTGTACAAGGGTGTACAGGTTTGTACAATTTTGTACAAGTGTTTACAAGGGTGTACAAGTATGTACAAGAATGTACAAGTTTGTACAAGTGTGTACAAGTTTGTAAAAGGTTGTACATGTGTGTACAATGGTGTACAAGTGTGTACAAGGGTGCACAAGTGTGTACAAGGGTGTACAATCGTGTACAAGCTTGTACAAGTGTGTACAAGGGTGTACAGGTTTGTACAAGGTTGTACAAGTGTGTACAAGGGTGTACAAATGTATACAAGGATGTAAAAGTTTGTACAAGTGTGTACAAGTTTGTACAAGGTTGTACAAGTAAGTACAAGTTTGTACAAGAATGTACAAGTGTGTACAAGGTTTTACAATTGTGGAAAAGGTTGTACAAGTGTGTACAAGGTTGTACAAGTGTGTACAAGCTTGTACAAGTGTGTACAAGGTTGTACAAGTGTGTACAAGGTTGTACAAGTGTGTACAAGCTTGTACAAGTGTGTACAAGGTTGTACAAGTGTGTACAAGGTTGTTCAAGTGTGTACATGTTTGTACAAGTGTGTTTAAGTTTGTACAAGGTTGTACAAATGTGTACAAGGGTGTACAAAAGTGTTCAAGGGTGCACAAGTTTGTACAAGGGTGTACAAGTGTGTACAAGCTTGTACAAGTGTGTACAAGCTTGTACAAGTGTGTACAAGGGTGTACAGGTTTGTACAAGGTTGTACAAGTGTGTACAAGGGTGTACAAGTATGTACAAGAATGTAAAATTTTGTACAAGTGTGTACAAGGGTGTACAAGTGTGTACAAGGTTGTAAAAGTGTGTACAAGGTTTTACAATTGTGTACAAGGTTGTACAAGTGTGTACAAGGTTGTACAAGTGTGTACGAGGTTGTACAAGTGTGTACAAGATTGTACAAGTGTGTACAAGGTTGTACAAGTGTGTACAAGGTTGTACAAGTGTACAAAAGTTTGTACAAGTGTGTACAAGTTTGTACAAGTGTGTACAAGTTTGTACAAGGTTGTACAAATGTGTACAAGGGTGTACAAAAGTGTACAAGGGTGCACAAGTTTGTACAAGGGTGTACAAGTGTGTACAAGCTTGTACAAGTGTGTACAAGCTTGTACAAGTGTGTACAAGGGTGTACAGGTTTGTACAAGGTTGTACAAGTGTGTACAAGGGTGTACAAGTATGTACAAGAATGTACAATTTTGTACAAGTGTGTACAAGTTTTTAAAAGGTTGTACAAGTGTGTACAAGGGTGTACAAGTGTGTACAAGGTTGTACAAGTGTGTACAAGCATGAACAAGTGTGTACAAGGGTGTACAAGTGTGTACAAGGTTGTACAAGTGTGTACAAGCATGAACAAGTGTGTACAAGGTTGTACAAGTGTGTACAAGGTTGCACAAGTGTGTACAAGAGTGTACAATCGTGTACAAGCTTGTACAAGTGTGTACAAGGGTGTACAGGTTTGTACAAGGTTGTACAAGTGTGTACAAGGTTGTACAAGTGTGTACAAGGGTGTACAAGTTTGTACAAGTGTGTACAAGTTTGTACAAGTGTGTACAAGTTTGTACAAGTGTGTACAAGTTTGTACAAGTTTGTACAAATGTATACAAGGGTGTACAAAAGTGTACAAGGGTGCACAAGTTTGTACAAGGGTGTACAAGTGTGTACAAGCTTGTACAAGTGTGTACAAGCTTGTACAAGTGTGTACAAGGGTGTACAGGTTTGTACAATTTTGTACAAGTGTTTACAAGGGTGTACAAGTATGTACAAGAATGTACAAGTTTGTACAAGTGTGTACAAGTTTGTAAAAGGTTGTACATGTGTGTACAATGGTTTACAAGTGTGTACAAGGGTGCACAAGTGTGTACAAGGGTGTACAATCGTGTACAAGCTTGTACAAGTGTGTACAAGGGTGTACAGGTTTGTACAAGGTTGTACAAGTGTGTACAAGGGTGTACAAATGTATACAAGGATGTAAAAGTTTGTACAAGTGTGTACAAGTTTGTACAAGGTTGTACAAGTAAGTACAAGTTTGTACAAGAATGTACAAGTGTGTACAAGGTTTTACAATTGTGGAAAAGGTTGTACAAGTGTTTACAAGGTTGTACAAGTGTGTACAAGCTTGTACAAGTGTGTACAAGGTTGTACAAGTGTGTACAAGGTTGTACAAGTGTGTACAAGCTTGTACAAGTGTGTACAAGGTTGTACAAGTGTGTACAAGGTTGTTCAAGTGTGTACATGTTTGTACAAGTGTGTTTAAGTTTGTACAAGGTTGTACAAATGTGTACAAGGGTGTACAAAAGTGTTCAAGGGTGCACAAGTTTGTACAAGGGTGTACAAGTGTGTACAAGCTTGTACAAGTGTGTACAAGCTTGTACAAGTGTGTACAAGCTTGTACAAGTGTGTACAAGGGTGTACAGGTTTGTACAAGGTTGTACAAGTGTGTACAAGGGTGTACAAGTATGTACAAGAATGTAAAATTTTGTACAAGTGTGTACAAGGGTGTACAAGTGTGTACAAGGTTGTAAAAGTGTGTACAAGGTTTTACAATTGTGTACAAGGTTGTACAAGTGTGTACAAGGTTGTACAAGTGTGTACGAGGTTGTACAAGTGTGTACAAGATTGTACAAGTGTGTACAAGGTTGTACAAGTGTGTACAAGGTTGTACAGGTGTACAAAAGTTTGTACAAGTGTGTACAAGTTTGTACAAGTGTGTACAAGTTTGTACAAGGTTGTACAAATGTGTACAAGGGTGTACAAAAGTGTACAAGGGTGCACAAGTTTGTACAAGGGTGTACAAGTGTGTACAAGCTTGTACAAGTGTGTACAAGCTTGTACAAGTGTGTACAAGGGTGTACAGGTTTGTACAAGGTTGTACAAGTGTGTACAAGGGTGTACAAGTATGTACAAGAATGTACAATTTTGTACAAGTGTGTACAAGTTTTTAAAAGGTTGTACAAGTGTGTACAAGGGTGTACAAGTGTGTACAAGGTTGTACAAGTGTGTACAAGCATGAACAAGTGTGTACAAGGTTGTACAAGTGTGTACAAGGTTGTACAAGTGTGTACAAGGTTGCACAAGTGTGTACAAGAGTGTACAATCGTGTACAAGCTTGTACAAGGGTGTACAGGTTTGTACAAGGTTGTACAAGTGTGTACAAGGTTGTACAAGTGTGTACAAGGGTGTACAAGTTTGTACAAGTGTGTACAAGGTTGTACAAGTGTGTACAAGGTTGTTCAAGTGTGTACATGTTTGTACAAGTGTGTTTAAGTTTGTACAAGGTTGTACAAATGTGTACAAGGGTGTACAAAAGTGTTCAAGGGTGCACAAGTTTGTACAAGGGTGTACAAGTGTGTACAAGGGTGTACAAATGTATACAAGGATGTAAAAGTTTGTACAAGTGTGTACAAGTTTGTACAAGGTTGTACAAGTAAGTACAAGTTTGTACAAGAATGTACAAGTGTGTACAAGGTTTTACAATTGTGTAAAAGGTTGTACAAGTGTGTACAAGGTTGTACAAGTGTGTACAAGCTTGTACAAGTGTGTACAAGGTTGTACAAGTGTGTACAAGGTTGTACAAGTGTGTACAAGCTTGTACAAGTGTGTACAAGGTTGTACAAGTGTGTACAAGGTTGTTCAAGTGTGTACATGTTTGTACAAGTGTGTTTAAGTTTGTACAAGGTTGTACAAATGTGTACAAGGGTGTACAAAAGTGTTCAAGGGTGCACAAGTTTGTACAAGGGTGTACAAGTGTGTACAAGCTTGTACAAGTGTGTACAAGCTTGTACAAGTGTGTACAAGCTTGTACAAGTGTGTACATGGGTGTACAGGTTTGTACAAGGTTGTACAAGTGTGTACAAGGGTGTACAAGTATGTACAAGAATGTAAAATTTTGTACAAGTGTGTACAAGGGTGTACAAGTGTGTACAAGGGTGTACAAGTGTGTACAAGGTTGTAAAAGTGTGTACAAGGTTTTACAATTGTGTACAAGGTTGTACAAGTGTGTACAAGGTTGTACAAGTGTGTACGAGGTTGTACAAGTGTGTACAAGATTGTACAAGTGTGTACAAGGTTGTACAAGTGTGTACAAGGTTGTACAAGTGTACACAAGTTTGTACAAGTGTGTACAAGTTTGTACAAGTGTGTACAAGTTTGTACAAGGTTGTACAAATGTGTACAAGGGTGTACAAAAGTGTACAAGGGTGCACAAGTTTGTACAAGGGTGTACAAGTGTGTACAAGCTTGTACAAGTGTGTACAAGCTTGTACAAGTGTGTACAAGGGTGTACAGGTTTGTACAAGGTTGTACAAGTGTGTACAAGGGTGTACAAGTATGTACAAGAATGTACAATTTTGTACAAGTGTGTACAAGTTTGTAAAAGGTTGTACAAGTGTGTACAAGGGTGTACAAGTGTTACAAGGTTGTACAAGTGTGTACAAGCTTGAACAAGTGTGTACAAGGTTGTACAAGTGTGTACAAGGTTGTACAAGTATGTACAAGGTTGCACAAGTGTGTAGAAGAGTGTACAATCGTGTACAAGCTTGTACAAGTGTGTACAAGGGTGTACAGGTTTGTACAAGGTTGTACAAGTGTGTACAAGGTTGTACAAGTGTGTACAAGGGTGTACAAGTTTGTACAAGTGTGTACAAGGTTGTACAAGTGTGTACAAGGTTGTTCAAGTGTGTACATGTTTGTACAAGTGTGTTTAAGTTTGTACAAGGTTGTACAAATGTGTACAAGGGTGTACAAAAGTGTTCAAGGGTGCACAAGTTTGTACAAGGGTGTACAAGTGTGTACAAGCTTGTACAAGTGTGTACAAGGGTGTACAGGTTTGTACAAGGTTGTACAAGTGTGTACAAGGGTGTACAAGTATGTACAAGAATGTAAAATTTTGTACAAGTGTGTACAAGGGTGTACAAGTGTGTACAAGGTTGTACAAGTGTGTACAAGGTTTTACAATTGTGTACAAGGTTTTACAAGTGTGTACAAGGTTGTACAAGTGTGTACGAGGTTGTACAAGTGTGTACAAGGTTGTACAAGTGTGTACAAGGTTGTACAAGTGTGTACAAGGTTGTACAAGTGTACACAAGTTTGTACAAGTGTTTACAAGTTTGTACAAGTGTGTACAAGTTTGTACAAGGTTGTACAAATGTGTACAAGGGTGTACAAAAGTGTACAAGGGTGCACAAGTTTGTACAAGGGTGTACAAGTGTGTACAAGCTTGTACAAGTGTGTACAAGCTTGTACAAGTGTGTACAAGCTTGTACAAGTGTGTACAAGGGTGTACAGGTTTGTACAAGGTTGTACAAGTGTGTACAAGGGTGTACAAGTATGTACAAGAATGTACAATTTTGTACAAGTGTGTACAAGTTTGTAAAAGGTTGTACAAGTGTGTACAAGGGTGTACAAGTGTGTACAAGGTTGTACAAGTGTGTACAAGCTTGAACAAGTGTGTACAAGGTTGTACAAGTATGTACAAGGTTGTACAAGTGTGTACAAGGTTGCACAAGTGTGTACAAGAGTGTACAATCGTGTACAAGCTTGTACAAGTGTGTACAAGGGTGTACAGGTTTGTACAAGGTTGTACAAGTGTGTACAAGGGTGTACAAGTAT
The DNA here is from genome assembly GCF_028750875.1 of Macrosteles quadrilineatus. Taxonomy (NCBI): domain Eukaryota; kingdom Metazoa; phylum Arthropoda; class Insecta; order Hemiptera; family Cicadellidae; genus Macrosteles; species Macrosteles quadrilineatus. Next base: position 5,978,782 of record NW_026542602.1, read on the forward strand.
GTACAAGAATGTACAATTTTGTACAAGTGTGTACAAGTTTGTAAAAGGTTGTACAAGTGTGTACAAGGGTGTACAAGTGTGTACAAGGTTGTACAAGTGTGTACAAGGTTGTACAAGTGTGTACAAGCTTGAACAAGTGTGTACAAGGTTGTACAAGTGTGTACAAGGTTGTACAAGTGTGTACAAGGTTGCACAAGTGTGTACAAGAGTGTACAATCGTGTACAAGCTTGTACAAGTGTGTACAAGGGTGTACAGGTTTGTACAAGGTTGTACAAGTGTGTACAAGGTTGTACTAGTGTGTACAAGGGTGTACAAGTTTGTACAAGTGTGTACAAGTTTGTACAAGTGTGTACAAGTTTGTACAAGTTTGTACAAATGTATACAAGGGTGTACAAAAGTGTACAAGGGTGCACAAGTTTGTACAAGAGTGTACAAGTGTGTACAAGCTTGTACAAGTGTGTACAAGCTTGTACAAGTGTGTACAAGGGTGTACAGGTTTGTACAATTTTGTACAAGTGTTTACAAGGGTGTACAAGTATGTACAAGAATGTACAAGTTTGTACAAGTGTGTACAAGTTTGTAAAAGGTTGTACATGTGTGTACAAGGGTGTACAAGTGTGTACAAGGGTGCACAAGTGTGTACAAGGGTGTACAATCGTGTACAAGCTTGTACAAGTGTGTACAAGGGTGTACAGGTTTGTACAAGGTTGTACAAGTGTGTACAAGGGTGTACAAATGTATACAAGGATGTAAAAGTTTGTACAAGTGTGTACAAGTTTGTACAAGGTTGTACAAGTAAGTACAAGTTTGTACAGAAATGTACAAGTGTGTACAAGGTTTTACAATTGTGTAAAAGGTTGTACAAGTGTGTACAAGGTTGTACAAGTGTGTACAAGCTTGTACAAGTGTGTACAAGCTTGTACAAGTGTGTACAAGGTTGTACAAGTGTGTACAAGCTTGTACAAGTGTGTACAAGGTTGTACAAGTGTGTACAAGGTTGTTCAAGTGTGTACATGTTTGTACAAGTGTGTTTAAGTTTGTACAAGGTTGTACAAATGTGTACAAGGGTGTACAAAAGTGTTCAAGGGTGCACAAGTTTGTACAAGGGTGTACAAGTGTGTACAAGCTTGTACAAGTGTGTACAAGCTTGTACAAGTGTGTACAAGCTTGTACAAGTGTGTACAAGCTTGTACAAGTGTGTACAAGCTTGTACAAGTGTGTACAAGTTTGTACAGGTTTGTACAAGGTTGTACAAGTGTGTACAAGGGTGTACAAGTATGTACAAGAATGTAAAATTTTGTACAAGTGTGTACAAGGGTGTACAAGTGTGTACAAGGTTGTAAAAGTGTGTACAAGGTTTTACAATTGTGTACAAGGTTGTACAAGTGTGTACAAGGTTGTACAAGTGTGTACGAGGTTGTACAAGTGTGTACGAGGTTGTACAAGTGTGTACAAGGTTGTACAAGTGTGTACAAGGTTGTACAAGTGTACACAAGTTTGTACAAGTGTGTACAAGTTTGTACAAGTGTGTACAAGTTTGTACAAGGTTGTACAAATGTGTACAAGGGTGTACAAAAGTGTACAAGGGTGCACAAGTTTGTACAAGGGTGTACAAGTGTGTACAAGCTTGTACAAGTGTGTACAAGCTTGTACAAGTGTGTACAAGGGTGTACAGGTTTGTACAAGGTTGTACAAGTGTGTACAAGGGTGTACAAGTATGTACAAGAATGTACAATTTTGTACAAGTGTGTACAAGTTTGTAAAAGGTTGTACAAGTGTGTACAAGGGTGTACAAGTGTGTACAAGGTTGTACAAGTGTGTACAAGCTTGAACAAGTGTGTACAAGGTTGTACAAGTGTGTACAAGGTTGTACAAGTGTGTACAAGGTTGCACAAGTGTGTACAAGAGTGTACAATCGTGTACAAGCTTGTACAAGTGTGTACAAGGGTGTACAGGTTTGTACAAGGTTGTACAAGTGTGTACAAGGTTGTACAAGTGTGTACAAGGGTGTACAAGTTTGTACAAGTGTGTACAAGGTTGTACAAGTGTGTACAAGGTTGTTCAAGTGTGTACATGTTTGTACAAGTGTGTTTAAGTTTGTACAAGGTTGTACAAATGTGTACAAGGGTGTACAAAAGTGTTCAAGGGTGCACAAGTTTGTACAAGGGTGTACAAGTGTGTACAAGCTTGTACAAGTGTGTACAAGCTTGTACAAGTGTGTACAAGCTTGTACAAGTGTGTACAAGGGTGTACAGGTTTGTACAAGGTTGTACAAGTGTATACAAGGGTGTACAAGTATGTACAAGAATGTAAAATGTTGTACAAGTGTGTACAAGGGTGTACAAGTGTGTACAAGGTTGTACAAGTGTGTACAAGCTTGTACAAGTGTGTACAAGGTTGTTCAAGTGTGTACATGTTTGTACAAGTGTGTTTAAGTTTGTACAAGGTTGTACAAATGTGTACAAGGGTGTACAAAAGTGTTCAAGGGTGCACAAGTTTGTACAAGGGTGTACAAGTGTGTACAAGCTTGTACAAGTGTGTACAAGCTTGTACAAGTGTGTACAAGCTTGTACAAGTGTGTACAAGGGTGTACAGGTTTGTACAAGGTTGTACAAGTGTGTACAAGGGTGTACAAGTATGTACAAGAATGTAAAATTTTGTACAAGTGTGTACAAGGGTGTACAAGTGTGTACAAGGTTGTAAAAGTGTGTACAAGGTTTTACAATTGTGTACAAGGTTGTACAAGTGTGTACAAGGTTGTACAAGTGTGTACGAGGTTGTACAAGTGTGTACAAGATTGTACAAGTGTGTACAAGGTTGTACAAGTGTGTACAAGGTTGTACAAGTGTACAAAAGTTTGTACAAGTGTGTACAAGTTTGTACAAGTGTGTACAAGTTTGTACAAGGTTGTACAAATGTGTACAAGGGTGTACAAAAGTGTACAAGGGTGCACAAGTTTGTACAAGGGTGTACAAGTGTGTACAAGCTTGTACAAGTGTGTACAAGCTTGTACAAGTGTGTACAAGGGTGTACAGGTTTGTACAAGGTTGTACAAGTGTGTACAAGGGTGTACAAGTATGTACAAGAATGTACAATTTTGTACAAGTGTGTACAAGTTTGTAAAAGGTTGTACAAGTGTGTACAAGGGTGTACAAGTGTGTACAAGGTTGTACAAGTGTGTACAAGCATGAACAAGTGTGTACAAGGTTGTACAAGTGTGTACAAGGTTGTACAAGTGTGTACAAGGTTGCACAAGTGTGTACAAGAGTGTACAATCGTGTACAAGCTTGTACAAGTGTGTACAAGGGTGTACAGGTTTGTACAAGGTTGTACAAGTGTGTACAAGGTTGTACAAGTGTGTACAAGGGTGTACAAGTTTGTACAAGTGTGTACAAGGTTGTACAAGTGTGTACAAGGTTGTTCAAGTGTGTACATGTTTGTACAAGTGTGTTTAAGTTTGTACAAGGTTGTACAAATGTGTACAAGGGTGTACAAAAGTGTTCAAGGGTGCACAAGTTTGTACAAGGGTGTACAAGTGTGTACAAGGGTGTACAAATGTATACAAGGATGTAAAAGTTTGTACAAGTGTGTACAAGTTTGTACAAGGTTGTACAAGTAAGTACAAGTTTGTACAAGAATGTACAAGTGTGTACAAGGTTTTACAATTGTGTAAAAGGTTGTACAAGTGTGTACAAGGTTGTACAAGTGTGTACAAGCTTGTACAAGTGTGTACAAGGTTGTACAAGTGTGTACAAGGTTGTACAAGTGTGTACAAGCTTGTACAAGTGTGTACAAGGTTGTACAAGTGTGTACAAGGTTGTTCAAGTGTGTACATGTTTGTACAAGTGTGTTTAAGTTTGTACAAGGTTGTACAAATGTGTACAAGGGTGTACAAAAGTGTTCAAGGGTGCACAAGTTTGTACAAGGGTGTACAAGTGTGTACAAGCTTGTACAAGTGTGTACAAGCTTGTACAAGTGTGTACAAGCTTGTACAAGTGTGTACAAGGGTGTACAGGTTTGTACAAGGTTGTACAAGTGTGTACAAGGGTGTACAAGTATGTACAAGAATGTAAAATTTTGTACAAGTGTGTACAAGGGTGTACAAGTGTGTACAAGGGTGTACAAGTGTGTACAAGGTTGTAAAAGTGTGTACAAGGTTTTACAATTGTGTACAAGGTTGTACAAGTGTGTACAAGGTTGTACAAGTGTGTACGAGGTTGTACAAGTGTGTACAAGATTGTACAAGTGTGTACAAGGTTGTACAAGTGTGTACAAGGTTGTACAAGTGTACACAAGTTTGTACAAGTGTGTACAAGTTTGTACAAGTGTGTACAAGTTTGTACAAGGTTGTACAAATGTGTACAAGGGTGTACAAAAGTGTACAAGGGTGCACAAGTTTGTACAAGGGTGTACAAGTGTGTACAAGCTTGTACAAGTGTGTACAAGCTTGTACAAGTGTGTACAAGGGTGTACAGGTTTGTACAAGGTTGTACAAGTGTGTACAAGGGTGTACAAGTATGTACAAGAAAGTACAATTTTGTACAAGTGTGTACAAGTTTGTAAAAGGTTGTACAAGTGTGTACAAGGGTGTACAAGTGTGTACAAGGTTGTACAAGTGTGTACAAGCTTGAACAAGTGTGTACAAGGTTGTACAAGTGTGTACAAGGTTGTACAAGTATGTACAAGGTTGCACAAGTGTGTAGAAGAGTGTACAATCGTGTACAAGCTTGTACAAGTGTGTACAAGGGTGTACAGGTTTGTACAAGGTTGTACAAGTGTGTACAAGGTTGTACAAGTGTGTACAAGGGTGTACAAGTTTGTACAAGTGTGTACAAGGTTGTACAAGTGTGTACAAGGTTGTTCAAGTGTGTACATGTTTGTACAAGTGTGTTTAAGTTTGTACAAGGTTGTACAAATGTGTACAAGGGTGTACAAAAGTGTTCAAGGGTGCACAAGTTTGTACAAGGGTGTACAAGTGTGTACAAGCTTGTACAAGTGTGTACAAGCTTGTACAAGTGTGTACAAGCTTGTACAAGTGTGTACAAGGGTGTACAGGTTTGTACAAGGTTGTACAAGTGTGTACAAGGGTGTACAAGTATGTACAAGAATGTAAAATTTTGTACAAGTGTGTACAAGGGTGTACAAGTGTGTACAAGGTTGTACAAGTGTGTACAAGGTTTTACAATTGTGTACAAGGTTTTACAAGTGTGTACAAGGTTGTACAAGTGTGTACGAGGTTGTACAAGTGTGTACAAGGTTGTACAAGTGTGTACAAGGTTGTACAAGTGTGTACAAGGTTGTACAAGTGTACACAAGTTTGTACAAGTGTTTACAAGTTTGTACAAGTGTGTACAAGTTTGTACAAGGTTGTACAAATGTGTACAAGGGTGTACAAAAGTGTACAAGGGTGCACAAGTTTGTACAAGGGTGTACAAGTGTGTACAAGCTTGTACAAGTGTGTACAAGCTTGTACAAGTGTGTACAAGCTTGTACAAGTGTGTACAAGGGTGTACAGGTTTGTACAAGGTTGTACAAGTGTGTACAAGGGTGTACAAGTATGTACAAGAATGTACAATTTTGTACAAGTGTGTACAAGTTTGTAAAAGGTTGTACAAGTGTGTACAAGGGTGTACAAGTGTGTACAAGGTTGTACAAGTGTGTACAAGCTTGAACAAGTGTGTACAAGGTTGTACAAGTATGTACAAGGTTGTACAAGTGTGTACAAGGTTGCACAAGTGTGTACAAGAGTGTACAATCGTGTACAAGCTTGTACAAGTGTGTACAAGGGTGTACAGGTTTGTACAAGGTTGTACAAGTGTGTACAAGGGTGTACAAGTATGTACAAGAATGTACAATTTTGTACAAGTGTGTACAAGTTTGTAAAAGGTTGTACAAGTGTGTACAAGGGTGTACAAGTGTGTACAAGGTTGTACAAGTGTGTACAAGGTTGTACAAGTGTGTACAAGCTTGAACAAGTGTGTACAAGGTTGTACAAGTGTGTACAAGGTTGTACAAGTGTGTACAAGGTTGCACAAGTGTGTACAAGAGTGTACAATCGTGTACAAGCTTGTACAAGTGTGTACAAGGGTGTACAGGTTTGTACAAGGTTGTACAAGTGTGTACAAGGTTGTACAAGTGTGTACAAGGGTGTACAAGTTTGTACAAGTGTGTACAAGTTTGTACAAGTGTGTACAAGTTTGTACAAGTTTGTACAAATGTATACAAGGGTGTACAAAAGTGTACAAGGGTGCACAAGTTTGTACAAGGGTGTACAAGTGTGTACAAGCTTGTACAAGTGTGTACAAGCTTGTACAAGTGTGTACAAGGGTGTACAGGTTTGTACAATTTTGTACAAGTGTTTACAAGGGTGTACAAGTATGTACAAGAATGTACAAGTTTGTACAAGTGTGTACAAGTTTGTAAAAGGTTGTACATGTGTGTACAAGGGTGTACAAGTGTGTACAAGGGTGCACAAGTGTGTACAAGGGTGTACAATCGTGTACAAGCTTGTACAAGTGTGTACAAGGGTGTACAGGTTTGTACAAGGTTGTACAAGTGTGTACAAGGGTGTACAAATGTATACAAGGATGTAAAAGTTTGTACAAGTGTGTACAAGTTTGTACAAGGTTGTACAAGTAAGTACAAGTTTGTACAGAAATGTACAAGTGTGTACAAGGTTTTACAATTGTGTAAAAGGTTGTACAAGTGTGTACAAGGTTGTACAAGTGTGTACAAGCTTGTACAAGTGTGTACAAGGTTGTACAAGTGTGTACAAGGTTGTACAAGTGTGTACAAGCTTGTACAAGTGTGTACAAGGTTGTACAAGTGTGTACAAGGTTGTTCAAGTGTGTACATGTTTGTACAAGTGTGTTTAAGTTTGTACAAGGTTGTACAAATGTGTACAAGGGTGTACAAAAGTGTTCAAGGGTGCACAAGTTTGTACAAGGGTGTACAAGTGTGTACAAGCTTGTACAAGTGTGTACAAGCTTGTACAAGTGTGTACAAGGGTGTACAGGTTTGTACAAGGTTGTACAAGTGTGTACAAGGGTGTACAAGTATGTACAAGAATGTAAAATTTTGTACAAGTGTGTACAAGGGTGTACAAGTAGGTGCACAAGGTTGTAAAAGTGTGTACAAGGTTTTACAATTGTGTACAAGGTTGTACAAGTGTGTACAAGGTTGTACAAGTGTGTACAAGGTTGTACAAGTGTACACAAGTTTGTACAAGTGTGTACAAGTTTGTACAAGTGTGTACAAGTTTGTACAAGGTTGTACAAATGTGTACAAGGGTGTACAAAAGTGTACAAGGGTGCACAAGTTTGTACAAGGGTGTACAAGTGTGTACAAGCTTGTACAAGTGTGTACAAGCTTGTACAAGTGTGTACAAGGGTGTACAGGTTTGTACAAGGTTGTACAAGTGTGTACAAGGGTGTACAAGTATGTACAAGAATGTACAATTTTGTACAAGTGTGTACAAGTTTGTAAAAGGTTGTACAAGTGTGTACAAGGGTGTACAAGTGTGTACAAGGTTGTACAAGTGTGTACAAGCTTGAACAAGTGTGTACAAGGTTGTACAAGTGTGTACAAGGTTGTACAAGTGTGTACAAGGTTGCACAAGTGTGTACAAAAGTGTACAATCGTGTACAAGCTTGTACAAGTGTGTACAAGGGTGTACAGGTTTGTACAAGGTTGTACAAGTGTGTACAAGGTTGTACAAGTGTGTACAAGGGTGTACAAGTTTGTACAAGTGTGTACAAGGTTGTACAAGTGTGTACAAGGTTGTTCAAGTGTGTACATGTTTGTACAAGTGTGTTTAAGTTTGTACAAGGTTGTACAAATGTGTACAAGGGTGTACAAAAGTGTTCAAGGGTGCACAAGTTTGTACAAGGGTGTACAAGTGTGTACAAGCTTGTACAAGTGTGTACAAGCTTGTACAAGTGTGTACAAGCTTGTACAAGTGTGTACAAGGGTGTACAGGTTTGTACAAGGTTGTACAAGTGTGTACAAGGGTGTACAAGTATGTACAAGAATGTAAAATTTTGTACAAGTGTGTACAAGGGTGTACAAGTGTGTACAAGGTTGTACAAGTGTGTACAAGGTTTTACAATTGTGTACAAGGTTGTACAAGTGTGTACAAGGTTGTACAAGTGTGTACGAGGTTGTACAAGTGTGTACAATGTTGTACAAGTGTGTACAAGGTTGTACAAGTGTGTACAAGGTTGTACAAGTGTACACAAGTTTGTACAAGTGTGTACAAGTTTGTACAAGTGTGTACAAGTTTGTACAAGGTTGTACAAATGTGTACAAGGGTGTACAAAAGTGTACAAGGGTGCACAAGTTTGTACAAGGGTGTACAAGTGTGTACAAGGGTGTACAAGTGTGTACAAGGTTGTACAAGTGTGTACAAGCTTGAACAAGTGTGTACAAGGTTGTACAAGTGTGTACAAGGTTGTACAAGTGTGTACAAGGTTGCACAAGTGTGTACAAGAGTGTACAATCGTGTACAAGCTTGTACAAGTGTGTACAAGGGTGTACAGGTTTGTACAAGGTTGTACAAGTGTGTACAAGGGTGTACAAGTATGTACAAGAATGTACAATTTTGTACAAGTGTGTACAAGTTTGTAAAAGGTTGTACAAGTGTGTACAAGGGTGTACAAGTGTGTACAAGGTTGTACAAGTGTGTACAAACTTGAACAAGTGTGTACAAGGTTGTACAAGTGTGTACAAGGTTGTACAAGTGTGTACAAGGTTGCACAAGTGTGTACAAGAGTGTACAATCGTGTACAAGCTTGTACAAGTGTGTACAAGGGTGTACAGGTTTGTACAAATTTGTACAAGTGTGTACAAGGTTGTACAAGTGTGTACAAGGGTGTACAAGTTTGTACAAGTGTGTACAAGTTTGTACAAGTGTGTACAAGTTTGTACAAGTTTGTACAAATGTATACAAGGGTGTACAAAAGTGTACAAGGGTGCACAAGTTTGTACAAGGGTGTACAAGTGTGTACAAGCTTGTACAAGTGTGTACAAGCTTGTACAAGTGTGTACAAGGTTGTACAGGTTTGTACAATTTTGTACAAGTGTTTACAAGGGTGTACAAGTATGTACAAGAATGTACAAGTTTGTACAAGTGTGTACAAGTTTGTAAAAGGTTGTACATGTGTGTACAAGGGTGTACAAGTGTGTACAAGGGTGCACAAGTGTGTACAAGGGTGTACAATCGTGTACAAGCTTGTACAAGTGTGTACAAGGGTGTACAGGTTTGTACAAGGTTGTACAAGTGTGTACAAGGGTGTACAAATGTATACAAGGATGTAAAAGTTTGTACAAGTGTGTACAAGTTTGTACAAGGTTGTACAAGTAAGTACAAGTTTGTACAGAAATGTACAAGTGTGTACAAGGTTTTACAATTGTGTAAAAGGTTGTACAAGTGTGTACAAGGTTGTACAAGTGTGTACAAGCTTGTACAAGTGTGTACAAGGTTGTACAAGTGTGTACAAGGTTGTACAAGTGTGTACAAGCTTGTACAAGTGTGTACAAGGTTGTACAAGTGTGTACAAGGTTGTTCAAGTGTGTACATGTTTGTACAAGTGTGTTTAAGTTTGTACAAGGTTGTACAAATGTGTACAAGGGTGTACAAAAGTGTTCAAGGGTGCACAAGTTTGTACAAGGGTGTACAAGTGTGTACAAGCTTGTACAAGTGTGTACAAGCTTGTACAAGTGTGTACAAGGGTGTACAGGTTTGTACAAGGTTGTACAAGTGTGTACAAGGGTGTACAAGTATGTACAAGAATGTAAAATTTTGTACAAGTGTGTACAAGGGTGTACAAGTAGGTGCACAAGGTTGTAAAAGTGTGTACAAGGTTTTACAATTGTGTACAAGGTTGTACAAGTGTGTACAAGGTTGTACAAGTGTGTACAAGGTTGTACAAGTGTACACAAGTTTGTACAAGTGTGTACAAGTTTGTACAAGTGTGTACAAGTTTGTACAAGGTTGTACAAATGTGTACAAGGGTGTACAAAAGTGTACAAGGGTGCACAAGTTTGTACAAGGGTGTACAAGTGTGTACAAGCTTGTACAAGTGTGTACAAGCTTGTACAAGTGTGTACAAGGGTGTACAGGTTTGTACAAGGTTGTACAAGTGTGTACAAGGGTGTACAAGTATGTACAAGAATGTACAATTTTGTACAAGTGTGTACAAGTTTGTAAAAGGTTGTACAAGTGTGTACAAGGGTGTACAAGTGTGTACAAGGTTGTACAAGTGTGTACAAGCTTGAACAAGTGTGTACAAGGTTGTACAAGTGTGTACAAGGTTGTACAAGTGTGTACAAGGTTGCACAAGTGTGTACAAAAGTGTACAATCGTGTACAAGCTTGTACAAGTGTGTACAAGGGTGTACAGGTTTGTACAAGGTTGTACAAGTGTGTACAAGGTTGTACAAGTGTGTACAAGGGTGTACAAGTTTGTACAAGTGTGTACAAGGTTGTACAAGTGTGTACAAGGTTGTTCAAGTGTGTACATGTTTGTACAAGTGTGTTTAAGTTTGTACAAGGTTGTACAAATGTGTACAAGGGTGTACAAAAGTGTTCAAGGGTGCACAAGTTTGTACAAGGGTGTACAAGTGTGTACAAGCTTGTACAAGTGTGTACAAGCTTGTACAAGTGTGTACAAGCTTGTACAAGTGTGTACAAGGGTGTACAGGTTTGTACAAGGTTGTACAAGTGTGTACAAGGGTGTACAAGTATGTACAAGAATGTAAAATTTTGTACAAGTGTGTACAAGGGTGTACAAGTGTGTACAAGGTTGTACAAGTGTGTACAAGGTTTTACAATTGTGTACAAGGTTGTACAAGTGTGTACAAGGTTGTACAAGTGTGTACGAGGTTGTACAAGTGTGTACAAGGTTGTACAAGTGTGTACAAGGTTGTACAAGTGTGTACAAGGTTGTACAAGTGTACACAAGTTTGTACAAGTGTGTACAAGTTTGTACAAGTGTGTACAAGTTTGTACAAGGTTGTACAAATGTGTACAAGGGTGTACAAAAGTGTACAAGGGTGCACAAGTTTGTACAAGGGTGTACAAGTGTGTACAAGGGTGTACAAGTGTGTACAAGGTTGTACAAGTGTGTACAAGCTTGAACAAGTGTGTACAAGGTTGTACAAGTGTGTACAAGGTTGTACAAGTGTGTACAAGGTTGCACAAGTGTGTACAAGAGTGTACAATCGTGTACAAGCTTGTACAAGTGTGTACAAGGGTGTACAGGTTTGTACAAGGTTGTACAAGTGTGTACAAGGGTGTACAAGTATGTACAAGAATGTACAATTTTGTACAAGTGTGTACAAGTTTGTAAAAGGTTGTACAAGTGTGTACAAGGGTGTACAAGTGTGTACAAGGTTGTACAAGTGTGTACAAACTTGAACAAGTGTGTACAAGGTTGTACAAGTGTGTACAAGGTTGTA